>NC_084617.1:28436347-28768847 GCF_033978795.1 Nerophis ophidion
GGCTCTCTCTCTCTCTTTCTTTCTCTCTCTCTCTCTCTCTCTCTTTCTCTCTTTTTCTCTCACTCTCTCTGTCTCTGTCTCTCTCTCTGTCTCTCTCAATGTCGAGCGACTAGAATAAAACTTCACCATTCACAAGACTTGCTGTCCTGTCACAATTCCAAATGTACGCACCAAGCAGCGTGACTTGCGCTCTTAAATAATAATGATAATAACAAAATGACATGTTTAGTTTTATCACTTTTTTATTGAAGAAAATCCTCTTTTTTTGAGGCAAAAAATCTGAAATATGCAATCCTTCCCCTCTAAAAAATGTTAAGAGGAATTTTTAGTTGTTTTTTGTTGGGGGGAACAAAATCACACCAAAATACCCAGGGATCCAAAAGAGTCCCACACATAAAAGTGTTAAAAAAATAAGTAATACTTTATTGTGTTTTATGTTTTAATTTCAGCGCTTAAATCGTAATATTGATTTTGATATTTTTTTTTTAGCAAAAAAAATAGAAATAAATCACACTAAAATGCTAAGGGATCCAAAAGAGTCCCACACATTAAAATGTGATAATATAGTCCATCCATCCATCCATTTTCTACCGCTTATTCCCTTTGGGGTCGCGGGGGGCGCTGGTGCCTATCTCAGCTACAATCGAGCGGAAGGCGGGGTACACCCTGGACAAGTAGCCACCTCATTGCAGGGCCAACACAGATAGACAGACAACATTCACACTCATATTCACACACTAGGGCCAATTTAGTGTTGCCAATCAACCTATCCCCAGGTGCATGTCTTTGGAGGTGGGAGGAAGCCGGAGTACCCGGAGGAAACCCACGCATTCACGGGGAGAACATGCAAACTCCACACAGAAAGATCCCGAGCCCGGGATTGAACTCAGGACTACTCAGGACCTTCGTATTGTGAGGCAGACGCACTAACCCTTCTGCCACCATGAAGCTCCATGATAATATAAGTGATACAACATTTTATTTTGTTTTTCTTTCAACACTTTAATCTTTAGATCTATTTCAGATCTACAGTAACAGCCGATATGATTTTTTTTTGTTTTTTTACGTTTTATGCTGTTTTTGTTAAAGAAAATATTTTTTTAATTGCAAAAACCCAAAACATGCAATCCTCTACCCCTAAAAATTTTAAAAATTAAATTTTAGACATTAAGTAATATATCATTTGTAAAAACATTGATTTTGATTCAGTATTTTTTTTCACAGAAAACAGTTTTTTTGTTTGAAAAAAAGAAAATCAGACTAAAATACCCAGGGATCCAAAGGGTTCTCACACATAAGTGTTAAAAATAAATACATTATTGTATTTTTATGTTTTAATTTCAGAGCTTAAAACTTTATATTGATTTTGATTTTTTTTTTTTATTGAGCAGAAAAATAATAATAAATTAAAGCTGCAAGCAGCGTTGGTCGGGCCGCCTTTGGCTGCTGCCCCCGCGACCCAAGCCCTGGTCTAAGTCAGACCTACATAGAGGTTTTTGTTTCATGTCTCTACGACATTCCTAACAGAAGTAACAAGCAGCTTTGTCTGGGTTTTTTCCTAGGAGGCGGTAGAGCGCAATTTTGATTTTTGGGTTTTGTTTTTTTCATCAGATGGCAATGTTTGCCAGTCCTGATGTGTGTGCAAAATTTGGTGAGTTTTGAAGCATGTTAAGGGGGTCAAATTACAGATCAGTTTTTCTAGATGTGTTACGATTTGGTGGGCGCATTGTGATGCCCGGAGGTGTCGGCCCCAAGATGCCAAAGACAGGGAGCAAGCAGGAGTGGAGGTTGGAACCAGATTTAATAATAAAACACAACAAAACACTTGACAAAGGAAAAGAAAAGGCGTGCCTACGCACGGAAAGATAAATGCTATTTGTAACAAGAGTAGAGTTCAAAAGTCCGTAAAGAGCGCGAGCCGAGCGCGCGGAAAGCTAAGCTAAAACTTAGCAGGGTAAAAAACAATGAGGAATAACAAATCGTAACTTGTTGCGTGAGCAAACGAAACAGCCAGGCTGAACTAAGGTAAAAGGTGGTCTTAATTACAGAGAACGTAATAACAAACCGGTGTGTGGACGGAGCGTGCAGGAGGAGCAAATTAAGTTGTCATGGTGATGAATGTAAACAAGGAAGTGCGCTAGCAAAGGGATCGGCAGAGTACGAAACATGATCAGAACATAGTAGGGCAATACAAAAGGACTTAAGCAAACTAGAAATGTGATCCGGAAGCCGGATCACAACATTACCCCCCCCTTAAGGGGCAGATCCCAGATGCCCCAAAAAAACAGCAATACAGAGAACCCCCTCCCACAATGAGACAGTCTGAAAATGAAGGGAGGGTGGAGGGAGGACCAGGTGGAGGGTCGATAAGTCCTGTGTCCCCGGATCCACCGAGGACACGCTAGGTGGCGGCGGAGGGTGGAACGTCGCTGCCACTACAGTCCAGGCGGGCAGACCCGCAGAGGCCACCTTAATGGCTGACGAAGACCCAGGCGCGTCCTACGAGGAGGACGCCCGGGGTAGGGCCACAGCCGTAGCCGTCGTGGAGGTGGACGCACCCGTTGAGGGGGACGCCCGTGGTACGGCCACACCCGTGGCCGGAGTGGAGGTGGACGCGCCTGCTGAGGCGGACGCCCGGGGTACGGCCACGCCCGTGGCCGACGTGGAGGAGGACTCGGCTTGGCAGCAGTATACGAAGGCGCGGGGGCTGCAGCCAGGCACCGATGCTGGTGTGGATGCCGGCAGGGGAGAAGGTGCTGATTCCGGCAGGGGAGCAGGTGCAGGGCCGGCAGGGGATCAGACGCAGAGGCCGGCAGAGGATCAGGTGCAGAGGCCGGCAGAGGATCAGGTGCAGAGGCCGGCAGAGGATCAGGTGCAGAGGCTGGCCTCAGCCGAGGAGCTGGAGTCGGCTTCAGCCGAGGAGCTGGAGTCGGCTTCAGCCGAGGAGCCGGAGTCGGCTTCAGCCGAGGAGCAGGCACAGGGGCCCGCCGAGGGGAACTAGGGGAAAGTCTGAAACAAGTGAAACTACAACGTAGAGGGAAGAGACTAACACTAGGGCTTGGGCAAGGACTTGTGTGAGGACCAGGACTGACAATCACACTAGTGCATTTACAAGGACTTGGGCAAGGACCAGGACTTTCAGTCATACCGGTGCTCGGGCAAGAACTTGGACAAAGACTAGGACTTACAGTCAAACTGGGGCTCGGACAAGAACATGGGCAAGGACTAGGGTTACGATGGGGACTAAGACCACGAGGGGTATTAGGACTACTATAGAGACTACAAGAACGTACGGAACTAGGACCGGGACTTGGACTACCATTCAGTCGACAAGTGGGTCTAGGATTACAATTGGGACTATGAGAAGCACGAAAACTCGGACCGGGACTTGGACTTCGAATCAGTCTACGAGTAGGACTAGAATTATGGCTAGAAGGAAGGCTAGGACTTGAACTCTGGGAAGAAGCAGGAATGGAACTAGAACTAAGACGGACAACAGGTGGAGGAGGTCTACGAGGCTTAACAGGAGAAAACACTGGTGGAGGAGGTCTAGGTGGCTTAACCGGTTTAACAGGGGTAAACACCGGTGGTGGAGGTCTAGGAGGCTTAGTAGGTGGAAAGACAGGTGAAGGAGGTCTAGAGGGAAGTGCAGGCTTAACCGGGGGAAACTCTGGTGGAGGAGGTCTAATGGGCAGAAGCTTGATGTGCTGAAAGAATGGTGGAAGAGGCTGGACCGGATGTCGAGGTGGCTTAGTAGTATGCAGCCGTGCTACCTTCGTAGCACGGCAGCTAATACTAGCCCTCCCCTCAAGACCCGGATTCCAGACGGGGTCCCGTTGGATAGAGGCTGACCGTAAGGGTGCGTGGTGGGAGGATTGGAGGAGGGCAAGATCCTTCCCTCTAAAATGTTCAAAATCCTCACTAAATGAGGAAAAAGGCAGGGATTTAAGCGGGGAAGCAGGTGTGGGGGGTGAAGACAGACTAGAGTCATAGTGGCGAAAAATGTCCTGATAATAATTAATCTTGGAATTAAAGTCATTTTTAGGTGTGTGACTGGGTTTAGGAGTGGAATAATTGTCCTTGAAAATTTTCTTAAATAAAAATAGGTCCTTGGGTGGAATGTGAGAGAGTTCATTATCAAAAAACTCCTCATCACTACGGTCAAAAAAATGTGCAGAGGAATCCACTAAGGTGTTAACGGTGACGTCATAGGGGGGCGTGAACGGAGTGACGTCACTGTGAGTGACAGGGAAGGCGGAAGCTGGTGGGATGCTAATGGGACTAAAAAAATGGTGACTGGGAACGGGAGAAGTGGAAAAAGTACCAACCCGTAGAGAAGAGTCCTGTGTTGGAGCGGTGGGATACATGGCCGGATAAGAGGATTGGTGGGGTCGGAGCTCCGGGAGGTCTTCGGCGAGGCGACGTGATGCTGGCTGTTTCCTGTTACGATTTGGTGGGCGCATTGTGATGCGCGGAGGTGTCGGCCCCAAGATGCCAAAGACGGGAGCAAGCAGGAGTGGAGGTAGGAACCAGATTTAATAATAAAACACAACAAAACACTTGACAAAGGAAAAGAAAAGGCGTGCCACCGCACGGAAAGCTAAATGCTATTTGTAACAAGAGTAGAGTTCAAAAGTCCGTAAGGAGCGCGAGCCGAGCGCGCGGAAAGCTAAGCTATAACTTAGCAGAGTAAAAAAACAATGAGGAATAACAAATCGTAACTTGTTGCGTGAGCAAACGAAACAGCCAGGCTGAACTAAGGTAACAGGTGGGCTTAAATACAGAGAACGTAATAACAAACCGGTGTGTGGACGGAGCGTGCAGGAGGAGCAAATTAAGTTGTCATGGTGATGAATGTAAACAAGGAAGTGCGCTAGCAAAGGGATCGGCAGAGTACAAAACATGATCAGAACATAGTAGGGGAATACAAAAGGACTTAAGCAAACTAGAAATGTGATCCGGAAGCCGGATCACAACAGGATGTTGTTGATAAATTGCTTTTGCTTTGCATAGTAGAGCTTTAACTTGCACTTTGAAGCATGTTAAGGGGGTCAAATTATGGCGCGAAGGTGCGGAATACGAAATACAATAGGGTCCTCTGTCCCTATTGTTCCAATAGGGGCATTAAGGTCCCTAATCACACTAAAATACTTAGGGATCAACAAGAGTCCCACAAATTAAAATGTGAAAAAATAAGTAATACATTATTTTATTATTATTTCATTTTGTTTTACTATCAACACTATACTCTAATTTAATGGGCAGCATGGTAGAACAAGGGTTCGTGCATCTGCCACACAATACGAAGGTCCTGAGCAGTTTTGGGTTCAATTTCAGGCTCGGGATCTTTCTGTGTGGAGTTTGCATGTTCTCCCCGTGACTGCGTGGGTTCCCTCCGGGTACTCCGGCTTCCTCCCACATGCGCCTTAAATCTTTACATTGATTTTGATTTTGATTTATTACTATGTTTTTCAGCAAAGACAGTTTTTTTGTTAAAAAAATAAATAAATCACACTAAAATTCTCAGGGATTCAAAAGGGTCCTACACGTTAAAATGTAATAAACTTAGTAATATATATATATATAGATGTAAAGATTTTTTTTCGTTTGTTTTTTAAACGTGTTTTGCCCTTATTGTTAAAGAAAATACTGTTTTTAAGGCAAAAACCCCAAATATAAAAGCCTTTCCCCCTAAAATATTACAATTGGAATTTTAGACCTGCAGTAATAAATAAGTTGTAACCATGATTTTGATACATTATCATTTTTGCAGAAAAGGCTGTGTTTTGTTAAAAAAAAAACAGTAAAAAGCCCAGGGATCAAAAAGGGTCCCGCACATAAAAGTGTTAAAAATGAGTAAAACAGTATTTTATTTTGCTTTACTTTCAGCGCTTAAGTCTTTAGAGCACCTTCAGATCTACAGTCACTGTCGATATAATGTTGTTGTTTTTTTTCGTTTTTTTAAGATTCATATCCTTTTTGTTAAAAAAAAAATCCTGTATTTTAAAGCAAAAACCCAAAATGTGCGATGCTTTCCCCCTAAAAAATATAAAAGTTGAATTTTGTATGTGAAGTAATAAATCATTTGTAAAACCATTGATTTGGATTGATCATTATTTTTACAGCAGACAGTTTTTTGTTGGAAAAAAAGAAAATTACACTAAAATCCCCTGGAATCCAAAGGGGTCCCACACATAAAGTTGTTAAAAATAATTAATACATTATTTTATTTTTTCTTACTTTCAATGCTTAAATATTTAAAGCAACTTCAGCTTTACAGTAACTGTCGATAAAATGTTTTATTTTTTTTTATGTTTTATGCTCTTTTTGTCAAATAAAATCTTGTTTTTTTTTAAGGCAAAAACCCAAAATATACAGGACTTTTCCCCTAAACATTTAAAATATATATATATATATATATATATATATATATATATATATATATATATATATATGCCTTCCGCCCGATTGTAGCTGAAATAGGCGCCAGCGCCCCCCGCGACCCCAAAAGGGAATAAGCGGTAGAAAATGGATGGATGGATGGATATATATATATATATATATA
The DNA here is from genome assembly GCF_033978795.1 of Nerophis ophidion. Classification (NCBI taxonomy): domain Eukaryota; kingdom Metazoa; phylum Chordata; class Actinopteri; order Syngnathiformes; family Syngnathidae; genus Nerophis; species Nerophis ophidion. The sequence continues at coordinate 28,442,913 of NC_084617.1, forward strand.
TATATATATATATATATATATACATACATATATATATATATATATATATATATATATATATATATATATATATATATATATATACATCTTAGAAGTTAAGTAATAAATAATTTTGTAACAACAATAATTTAGATTTATCAATATTTTTTAAAGGCGTTTTTTTTCCCCCACGGATCCAAAAGGGTCCAAAAGTGGTAAAAATAAATAACACATTATTGTATTTTGTTTCACTTTCAGAGCTTAAATCTTTAGATTTACCTCAGATCTACAGTAACTGTCGCCACAAAGTTTTATTATTAATGTTTTATGCCCTTTTTGTTAAAGAAAATCCTGTTTTTAGGGCAAAAATCCAAAATTTGCAATCCTTTCTCCCTATAAATGTTAAAAAGTGGAATTTTGGAAGTGAGGTACTAAATAATTTGATTTTGATTCATTATTTTTTAAGCAATGATGTTTTTTGTTAGAAATGTAAAAAAAAATAAAAAAAAACACACTAAAATCCCCAGGGATACAAAAGAGTCCTACGCATAAAAGTGTTAAAAATTAGTTATACATTATTTTGTTTTATGTTTTACTTTCAGTGCTTAAATATTAAGAGCAACTTCAGATCTACAGTAACTGTCGATATAAATAACAAAGCCTTAACGACAAAGCGCTGCGGGAAAAGCTGAAATGGAGTATTGTTGCTGGTTTTTCGAATGTATTTTTAGGGCTTTATGCGCCCAATAGATGACTCCTATTAGTTCCATTGTTAGCTACCTCATACTTGCAGTATTTTACGATTTAGAATATAATTTAAAAAAAAGCAAATAAAAACATTCTTGTTCTTGCTCTTGTCTCAAATAAGGGATTGCAAATCCATCCATGACAGACAAAATTACAAAAAAATACAGTTCCTCTTTAAAATCGGTGTAACCCTACACCGAGTCAAGGAAACCACTTTTATTTTGCGGAGTTGAAAATGTGATGATGGATTTGTTGTTTAGGTGAAAGATTGCCTGTACTTATTCAGGTGTGTATCTGTTGTTGTTTTTACCTGCATCACTTCAAGTGAGCCCATCTGGGCCAAAGTTCTATGGACCATCTGCCTCGTTCCTTCCTTTCCATGAGACTTGTCTGCTCTTCATTCATCTCCTTGCTCTCAAACCATCTGTTCTCCTTCTTTATTGCACATTTTTAACTAGTTTTTATTACCTTTCTTGGCTTAAGACTTGCTGTTTACTCACGTCCTCCTTTTAAAATATTAATCATCTCCTAAATGAAGTACTTTTAAAAATCGGTGTTGCTTTATTTGTCCACACTATTGTTAATATTAGTATGGATATTATATTATTATTATTTCATAGACAACTAGGTTTCACCTCAAGGCCAAGCAGTAGTTAATGCAAAGGATGAAATAAAAATATGCAACTACAATAATAGGTCAAGATAGATGTATTTATATAGCCCATTTCAAAAAGAGACTTCTGTCACGTTGGAAACGCATCGTGTGTGCGTGTTGAGTCACCCCAAGATGCAATAGGACCGGACAGGCAGGAATTGCAGGTAGGAACTTTGTTTAATATACAAAATTAAAAGAACACTGGTACAAAGGGCAAAAGAAAAGGCGTGCCAAACGCACGAGAAGCTAATGCTAACCAGCATCGAGTCCAAGAGTCGGAAATAGACGTGCTGAGTGCACGCGAAGCTAAGGCAAGACTTAGCAATAGTAAAAACATACAAAATATACCAACGTGATTGTTGCATGAGGCAAACAACGGATCAAGACAGAACTGAGGTCGAAGGCAGGCTTAAATACCAAGGCAATAATCAAAATACGGGTGCGCGTAAAAACAAGAGCAGGTGGAACGAATCAGAAACCGTAGCAACAAGACAAATCAGGAAGTGCAAAAACTAAGAACAGGACGAGTCCAAAACAATCGAAAAAACACAAAAGGACTCAAAAACCAAAACAATGTATGATCCGGGCGGCAGATCATAACAATTTCTGCGCCAAAAAGCTGTATAAAATACAACTAAAGTAAAATATTAAAAGTAATGAATGATTATCAAAGTCACAATAAGTACAAAACATTTGACATATAAGACATAGTTAAATGCATAAAACAGTGCAAACAAACAAAAATGTAAAATATTAAAAATTATAAATATAATGAAAACCACAATAAATACAAAATATTCTACATATACAGTTAAAATGGATACAAATAATGAAAAAAAAAAAAAAAAAGCTTAAAAGAATAAAACATATTAAAATAATAAAAATCACAATTAAATAAAAAACAGTTTAATTATAAAACACGGTTAAAATGGATGAAAATAGTGGGGTGGAAAACCCAAATGCGTAAAATATAAAAAAATAAAATAATAATAATAATATTATAAAACACATTAAATAAAAAACATTCTAAATTTAAAACAGAGTTAAAAAAAATAAATACTGTGAAAAAACTATAAGCATAAAAGATTTTGAAAAAATTTAAAATACTAAAAATCACAATAAACACGAAACATTGTACATACAAAATAAAGTTCAAATGAATAAAGATTGTGAAAAAAAACAAGCGTAAAAGATTAAAAAACTATACAAGTATAATATAAATCACAATAAATACAAAACATCTACACATAAAACACAGTTAAAATGCATAAAAACAGGGAGTAAAAAACTAAAACTTAAAAATAATAGAAAATATTCCAAATAATATTAGTGACAATAAATATAAAACACTCTACATATAAAACACAGTTAGCATGCATACAAATAGTGAGAGAGAAACAAATCTGAAAGATAAAAAAACAATAAAAACCACAATAAAGACGAAGCCTTCTACATATAAAACAGTTCAAATGGATACAAATAGTGGGAAAAAAACCAAAAGCGTAAAACTTATTAAAAAATTATGTAAATCGCAATAAATATAAACCATTCTACGCAGTTAAAATTGATAAAAAAAAGTGAACAAAATATTAAAAGATTTGAAAAATAATATAAATCACATATGCAAAACATTCTACATATAAAAAATAGTTTAAATTAATAAAAAGTAGTGGGAAAAAAACTAATGTTTTAAAGATTAGAAAATATAAAAAAACTATAAATCACATTAAATACAAAACCATCTACATATAAAACACAGTTAAAATGGATACAAATAAACAAATAAAAATATTCATCCATAAACCCAGCTCATCTTGTGTTAAACACCAGCCCAAATAATTGAGTTTCTAAAGAAAATTTAAGTATGGAGAGATGTTGGGGGAGAGTGTTCCAAAAGTTTAGTCTATTAATAAAAAGCATATTAATGGGCCTTTTTGCCTGTCATTCCTTAAAAGTTTTTAAGCACTCCAAAGTATGCACATTCTTCGTAATGATGTTCTCCCATTCTACCTCCGGACACGCCCACCCCCGCATAAATCAGGCCAGAGTGCTGAAGTCACGAATGAAGGCGAGCTCATTACCTGCTAGGACACTCGTTTTTTTGGTTGTTTTACTTACACTTGTCATTGAAATCCTTGAAAAAGATGACATTTCAATGTACACTTCCCAAGGCCGAGTCAATCCAGTTGCCATGGTGATGTGATTGTCTGGGCGTAAACATTAACAGATTAAATTTTGTTTTAGGGCTGTCAAACCCTTTTGGAGTTTGGGTTCATCATGATTTATCAAAGGTGATTACTCCCTTGCATAATTAAAATTTGCTCCAAGCAACACTCGGTAACTTTTCAAGCTTTACAAAATGTTTTCGTAAGTTTTGGGACGGCACAGCTTACACCTAGTTGAATGGCACCTTTTGAACTTTGCGCCTATATCAATCCCGATGGCTCTTTTCCTCTTTGGTCTGGAGGACACGATAATAATAGTTTCCATAAACAATTTGAAATGTGGACTCGTCAGACCACAGAACACTTTTCCACTTTGCATCAGTCCATCTTAAATGAGCTAGGGCCCAGCGAAGCCAGCAGCGTTTCTGGGTGTTGTTGATGAATGGCTTTCGCTTTGCATAGTAGATTTTGAACTTCGATGTAGCGACTAACTGTAGTTACTGACAGTAGTTTTCTGAAGTTTTCCTGAGCCATGTGGTGATATCCTTTACATGCCGATGTCGGTTTTCGATGCAATAACGCTTGAGGGATCCAAAGTCCGTAATATCATTGCTTATGTGCAGTGATTTCTGGGTGTGAACAATAACAGATTAAACTTTGTTTTAGGGTTGTCAAACCATTTTGGAATTCTGATTCATCATGATTAATTAATCACAGGTGATTATTCGCTTGCATAATTAACTTTTGCTCAGAGTAACACTCAGTAACTTTTCAACCTTCACAAAATAATTTCATACGTCTTGCGACGGAACTTGGACTTACAGCTAGTTGAATGGCACCTTTGGAACTTTGCGCCGAGAACAATCCGGACGGTTCTTTTTCTTTTTGGTCAAAAAAAAACACAGTTTCCAAAGACAATTTGAAATGTGGACTCGTCAGACCACAGAACACTTTTCCACTTTGTATCTGTCCATGTCCAGCGAAGTCGGCGGCGTTTCTGGGTGTTGTTGATAAATGGCTTTCGCTTTGCATAGTAGAGTTTTAACTTGCACTCACAGATGCAGCGACCAACTGTAGTTACTGACAGTGGTATTCTGAAGTGTTCCTGAGCCCAAGGGGATGATATCCTGGATCCAAGGTCAGTAATATCATCGCTTAAGTGCAGTGATTTCTAGGTGCGAACAATAACAGATTAAACATTGTTTTAGGGCTGTCAAACCATTTTTGAATTTAGATTCATTATGATTAATCACAGGGGATTCTTCGCATGAATAATTAAAATTTGCTCAAAGCAACTTTTTAAGTTTTCGACCTTCACAAAATATTTGCATAAGTTTTGGGACGGCACATGGTTTTACAGCTAGTTGAATGGCACCTCTGCCATGGCCTGAGGGGTATGACCACTGACCGTGTTGTGATTTAGGAAAAATTACTTGTACGCTCAAAATGAATTGCATGATTAATCCAAGCGTGTTCATAATTAATGCGATCCTTTCTGTGATTAATCACGAGTTGTTAGTTTTGACAGCCCTATTATTATTACAACCACCCCGTTTAGATGGATTGAAATTCTGTTAGTACCAGGATGTTCAAACAAGCGCTTCCGCCGTGGTCGCCCACGCGAGACGTGGATGTGCACTTCGATTTTTTTGACAGTTAATACAGAGTGGCATTACGGTCCTTTTATCCTCATCTCGATAGATGCATGCGTACAGTGAAACATGGTGGTGGCAGCATCATGCAGTGGGGTTGGTTTTCGGCGGCAGGAATTAGATAGAGGGAAAGATGACATGTGAGGCCATCAGAATAGATTTACTAGTTTGTTCTTATAATTATAAATAGTGCAACATACACCTCATCCAATTTTTACGTGGAATACCCCGTTTCACTATTTTGGGGCACAATGACGGACTGAAAACGCACATTTTATGGAGTCATTCATTATCCTTATGGAAGACAAGAACATACTGTATTTCCTTGAATAGCCGCCTTTAATTACTGCCGGGAAAAACTCGCTCCCCAAAATAATAAGCGCATGCTTACTTTTACCGCCAGGTAAAAATCGTGACGCCACGAGCGACGCTTCCCCTGCCGACATTTTCAAAATGGCGGAGAAGTTTTTAATTGCCCTTGCTGCGTGTAAACCAGGGGTCTTGTTCCACAGCCATATCCAATGGTTGTGATATAAAACAATGTTAACACTCTTACTAATATGTGCCACACTCTGTGAACCCACACCAAATAAGACTAACAAACACATTTCTGGAGAACATTGGCTCTGTAACACATTCCAAACGCAACATAAGAATTACCCAGAATGCCGTGCAGAATGGCGTCCATGACTCTTGGCTATATTATACACCCCGCTAGCAAGCACCAAGCCCCCCCCCCCCCCCCCCCCCTATTCCGTGCGTGGGTTGGGTGGCGTGTACAATATAGCCAAGAGCCATGGATGCATTTGAAATTCCAGGTAATTCTTATGTTGCATTTATAATGTGTTTCAGAGCCAATGTTCTCCAGGAATGTGTTTGTTATTCTTGTTTGGTGTGGGTTCACAGAGTGTTGCACATATTAGCAAGTATTAAAGTTGTTTATATCACAACCATTAGTGTAAACGGTATCGCTGTTGAGCAAGTATGCGTTGCAATCTCCTATGAGGAGCATGCGACCTACCTGCACGCAGACAGCATGGTGTAAAGATGGGCGCGATGACATGCTGTAGAACAGTGGTCCCCAACCACCGGGCCGTGGCCGCAGAAAAACCTTTTGACATTAATTTTTACTATCATACTCAACTTTTTTCTGCATGCCATTGGTAAGCGCAGGGGTAAGAAGAGGTTTTAAAATAATTAGCGCCTGCTTACTTTTACTCCATGCCTTGAACAAGCGCAGGAGTGAGAAGAGGTTTTAAATTAATTTGCGCCACGGCGGCTATTCAAGGAAATACGGTATATGTTTTTTGCACTATTTGAAAAATTACCCAAAAACCGCCAACGATACCGCTGAAGAACTACTTTTAGCTGCGTCGTGATCACAGAACGCTAACAAGCTTATGCTGATAAAATTTAAAAATGGAATAAATTAATTTTTGTTAAAAAAATTCCACAGACAATAATAAAAATGTGTTTTTTTGTTTTTGTTTTTTGTTTTTGCTATTTTATTATAAAAAAATATTTTTGGGCATTTTATCTCATTCCTCTTTGCCGCACCTCTCAAGCTGCCTCAGGTCAGATGGGTTGTGTTGGTTTTCATCCAGGATGTCTCTGTACATTGCTGCCTTAGTCTTAGTCTAGTCAGGTAGGTGACCAAGAACCCCTTGGTCACTCCTCAGAAGTACAGCATTCCTAGAGAGTGGAACCTTCATGAACTTTTTCACATTTTGTTATGTTAGAGCCTTATTTTAAAAATGGAATAAACTAATTTTTGTTCAAAAAATTCCAAGGACAATAATGGAAATGTGAGGTTTTTTTTATTTTTTATTTTTTTGTAATTTTATTATAAATAAATATCTTTGGGCATTTTCTCTCATTCCTCTTTGTCGGACCTCTCAAACTCCCTGTGTTGTGTTGGTTTTCATGCAGGATGTCTCTGTACATTGCTGCATTCGTCTTAGCCCTTATGTGGGCTCTACCGAGGATGTCGTTGTGGTTTGTGTTGTGGTTTGTGCAGCCCTTTGAGACACTAGTGATTTACGGCTGTATAAATAATCATTGATTGATTGATTGATTGATTGATTGATTGAGTCTAGTCAGGGATGTGACCAAGAACCCCTTGGTCACTCTTAAGATGTATAGCATTCCTCTGTAGAGAGAGGAGAACCTTCCAGAACTTTTTCACATTTTTGTTATGTTAGAGCCTTATTTTAAAAATGGAATGATGGCATTTTGGTTCAAAAAATTCCACCGACAATTATGAAAATGTGATTTTTTTTCCCGCAATTTTATTACAAATTAATATCTTTGGGCAGTTTCTCTCATTCCTCTTTGCCACATCTCTCAAACTCCCTCAGGTCCGATGGGATGTGTTGGTTTTCATCCTGGATATCTCTATATATTGTTGCATTCTTCTTAGTCTAGTCAGGGAGGTGACCAAGAACCCCTTGGTCACTCTTCAGAAGTACAGCATTCCTCTGTGGAGAAAAGACAACCTTCCAGAAGGACAACCCACCAATCAGGCCTGTATGGTAGAGTGGCCTGACGGAAGACGTTCCTTAGTAAAAAGTTTGCCAAAATGCACCTGAAAGACTCTCGGAGAGTGAAAAACAAAATCATCTGATTTTAAGAGACAAATATAGAACTCTTTGGTATGTTTGAAGGAAACCAGCCACTACTTTGACTTTCAATGACATAGTCTATATTAAATTCTTGAGGAAATAATTTACCAGTGCAAAATAACTAGAAGGTTAAAGCACAAACTAAGCAAGAAAACTACAAAAATCTTGTTGATTTACCTCTGCCAAGGTGTTCTGTCCAAGCTGGTCTTGACACATCCTGGGAATAAAGACAGAAACTACTCTGTGATTAGAGGAACATGTGTGCTTGCCCTGCAGTAACGAACAAATGGACCTCTTCTACGCTTTTTTACTACATAACAGTTTTTTACATGCTTTGCTGCAGACAAGAAGGCCCTGCAGAGGGTGACCAGGACAGCGGTGAAGATCATTGGCCGCCGTCGGCCCATCCCTCAAGAGACTTTGCTCATTGCTATTTTTTTTCACCATGATTTTTATTATTCATATTGTGTTTCAACTGTACCTAACAGAGTAGCCACCGGTACTTTTGTCATGCTCTCATGTTTGATGAAAATATAGTGTTTTATTATTTTCTGTCAAGGACATTGTCTATGACTTCACGGTGGAAGAGGGGTTAGTGTGTCTTCCTCACAATACGAAGGTTCTGAGTAGTCTGGGGTTCAATCCCGGGCTCGGGATCTTTCTGTGTGGAGTTTGCATGTCCTACCCGTGAATGCGTGGGTTCCCTCCGGATAGTCCGGCTTCCTCCCACTTCCAAAGACATACACTTGGGGATAGGTTGATTGACAACACTAAAAATTGGCCCTAGTGTGTGAATGTGAGTGTGAATGTTGTCTGTCTACATGTGTTGGCTCTGCAATGAGGTGGTGACTTGTCCAGGGTGTATGCCGCCTTCCACAGGATTGTAGCTAAGATAGGCACCAGTGCCTCCCATGACCCCAAAGGGAATAAGCGGTAGAAATGGATGGATGGATGGATATACTTTTTCTATAGTTGAAGTTGGTTCCTGTCTGTTTTTATATTGTCCCGTTATCATTAGCACTGTGCCCCGAACGAGTCCCATGCAAAGATTAAGTTGGGTAACCAGGGATCTGAAATCGGCACTTCCTCAAACAAAGGCCAAGCTGGATGCAAGGAGAAAATGGCGATTTCGGCCAAAATGTGTGTGGGAGTTGTGGGGTTTGGAAAAATGTTGTATAGCCGAAAAGGTTGGATTTGAATTCCTGGAGGATCTATCTTTCAAGTATGTGGGTATTTGATTGCATGATATTTGAACGCCTAACTTTGGAGACTTTTTTCAGAAATTGTTGGTAAATTTCCTCTGTGTAGTTAGAATGTTGTTCTTTGGGCTGGGCAATATGGCCTGAAATACTAATTATGAGTATTTTTTTCATACTATCAGAATTATCATAAAATAATATATTATTTTTAACCTTACAGCCAGTTTCAAAGCATTTGTGGTAGAAATGAAAGAAACTAGAGATTAGTTAAACATTTAATAAACATACTGAGTAAAAAGCGAAGCAAATTATACAAGAAAAGCAGGGTAACATAATATCGTACCAATAGTTTAACTCAATTGAACATGGCAGAAATTTAGAATAAATACTTATTTTTTCAACACAGGTGTTCAAGCTAAACCATTAGCTGTCAAGTTATTATTGACCTACTAATAAAAAATGTTAAAATGTGGCATTCAAAACAGCCAACTGGCTAGCATTAGCAGTCGTAATTAAAGTTAAAGTTAAAGTACCAATGTTTGTCACACACACACTAAGTGTAGTGAAATTTGTCCTCTGCATTTGACCCGTCCCCTTGTTTCACCCCCTGGGGTGTGAGAGGGACAGTGAGCAGCAGCAGTGCCACGCCCGGGAATAATTTTTGGTGATTTAACCCCCAATTCCAACCCTTGATGCTGAGTGCCAAGCAGGTAGGTAAAGGGTGCCATTTTTATAGTATTTGGTATGACTGGGAAAACACAAGGAACCTTGGGAAGGGGCTGCAGACATGGGGAGCAATGGATCTGGAGTGGGTACAGTTCTTGAATTGTTACATTAATAGATCATGTGTGGGTCAAGTCCATCGGTACGCCAACAGAGGGTCGGAGAAGGATCTTCTTTCATGTAGACAGCTCTGTAGTTTCTAGGTACCCTGAGATCTGACTGTCAGGGTCCCCGGACCCTGGCTCAACAGATGTAGGTGTATTTGAAGTACATAGGCCCCATAACACAACTTTCTCCAGACAAACATTCCTTATCCTCAATTTAATCTTGATATGTCATTTTTAGTGACTTTCCAGTAGATTATGTTTTCTTTTGGTCGGTTCTGCGATCCTGTCTGCGATTCTGTTAATGAAGAAATCACAGGAACCTGGACAACTCTAAGTCATGGCTGACAGTTGCTTCACAGCCCTCAGCAGTTCGGTCATTCTCTTCCTATCTTGGATTCTGTTTACTTCTGAGTTAACAAGTTGAGCAGGAAAAGGTTGACTCTGATTGGCTGTTACTACAAACATTCACACCACGTTTGATTGAACATATACTTGACCTGGAAATGATCACGATCTTACAATTGCCCAGTCGTACTACAGTGTGGTCGATTCTGCGATCCTGTCCGCGATTCTGTTAATGAAGAAATCACAGGACTCTGGATAACTCCAAGTCACGGCTAAGAGTTACTTCACTGCCCTCAGCAGTTCGGTCATTCTCTTCCTATCTTGGATTCTGTTTACTTCTGAGTTAACAAGTTGAGCAGGAAAACGTTGACTCTTATTGGCTGTTGCTACAAACATTCACACCACGTTTGATCGAACATATACTCGACCTGGAAATGATCACGATCTTACAATCGCCCAGTCGTACAGCAGTGTGGTCGATTCTGCGATCCTGTCCGCAATTCTGTTAATGAAGAAATCACAGGACCCTGGACAACTCGAAGTCATGGCTAACAGTTACTTCACTGACTTCAGAAATGCGGTCATTCTGTTCCTATCTTGGATTTTGTTTACTTCTGAGGTAACAAGTTAAGCAGGAAAAGGTTGACTCTGATTGGCTGTTGCTACAGATATTCACACCATGTTTGATCTGGTTAACACCTGGAAATGATCATGATCATACAATCGCCTAGTCGTGCAGCATAGTGTGGTCGGTTCCGCAGGGTTAAACCTGACTGCTTCACAGCCGATGATCCAAACATTTCCCCGCTTCGTGTCGCCCTTTCATCCGTCTCTCTTATCCGACAACCACAGTGTATTTTTCCCTGTGGGAGCAATGTGTTGCCCCGCCTGTTGTAAAGGACAACTGGGTAATTACACATAATTAACTTAGACAGTTGCATAATCAATGCCTTTTGGCCTTGTGATTCTTTTATAGCCACACTAAAATAAGTAATGTGTGTGTGTTGTGTCACTGTCGCCACAGGTGTCACTGAGCGTACGCATGCATGATTTGATTGTATTGATCCGCTCTGCTCATGCGGGCGATCCCTCGGGCTAGTTTAAGCAACGCAAGATTGAATTCAAAGCTCTGATTGGAACCTCTGACCCAATCACCTGCAAACAATGCATTTCCCCTAATTCATTTTCACCCTTATTGGACTCGTTTAACCCTAAAACTGTGATTTTTACCGCCAAACTTTTTGTCGATCTACTTTTTTAGCACAGAAATATTGTTCGGTTTACAATGAAATCCATTGTTGTAAACACACATTCAAGGATTTGAGGAACATTTTGTAACTATGTCATTAACTACAATTATTTATTTGTATACACGAGAAGTGAGCTTACTTCTAATAGAGTGTGGGGTTGTCTTTGACTAAGGATCTTCATGGTCATAGTTTCAATTTTGCTCAGCGTCAACAATCAGTTAAATTCACATTTTGTTTTGTTGTGTTAAGGGGACAATAAGCAGACTGCATTTATATTTATATTATGATTACACTCCATGACTTCTGTAGTTTTTCCTGTGCAAGGTTTTGATTCCGGTTTCATTTCCGGCCTCAGTGCGGCATGTTGTCACCCGTACCTGATTGGAATTCAGGGCACACCTGTTCCTGTTTGCCAATCAGGATGCTTTGTATGCCAGCAGCGCCCTCTGGATGGGGCACCATCATTTTCCTGATCACATCAACACTTGATAGCTTTTTGTGCACTCCCTAGCTGCACTCGCTTTTCAGGTTCTGTCATTAAACTTTTGTACCCGCATTCCGACTGCCGCCTCCACACTTTAGGGTCACACTTCAAGCTTTGCGAGCCGTAAACCAACATATAAGTGTATAAATGTATATAGGTGGCGTACAAAAAAAGTAAATTTACATTAGAATCGTGATTTAATTTAATCCTGATTCTAAACTAATTTATATATATTTTTTTAAATCGATAAAAAATATATACAAAAAATATATAGTCAAGGTTACTGTGGTTTATCCGTTATACAGAGCGGAATATATGCTAGGTCAGAAAAAAAATTTGGAGGCTATTTCACTCCTACAAGCCTGTTTCACAAGTTTCCCTGCTATTCAGGGGAGTTTACGGATGAAATAGGCTCCGTTTTTTTCTTGACTTAACGTATAGACAAAAAATAAATATATAAATATATATATACATACATATTTATTTATTTATTTTTTTTTTTTAAGGGCTTCACGGTGGAAGATGGGTTAGTGTGTCTGCCTCAAAATACAAAGGTCCTGAGTAGTCCTGTCTTCAATCCCAGGCTCGGGATCTTTCTGTGTGGAGTTTACATGTTCTCCCCGTGAATGCGTGGGTTCCCTCCAGGTACTCCGGCTTCCTCCCACTTCCAAAGACATGCACCTGGGGATAGGTTGATTGGCAACACTAAATTGGCCCTGGTGTGTGAATGTGAGTGTGACTGTCGTCTGTCTGTCTGTGTTGGCCCTGGGATGAGGTAGTGACTTGTCCAGGGTGTACTTCGCCTTCCGCCCGATTGTAGCTGAGATAGGCACCAGCGCGCCCCGCGACCCCAAAGGGAATAAGCGGTAGAAAATAGATGGATTGATTGATTTATTTATTTTTTAAATTATTTTTGATAAGAATCCATTTAAAAAAATATTTTTTAGGCCATCTTAATGCAACCAGAAAGGGCTTTTTTCACCTGTGCAAAAGTTTTACTATAATTATTATACCTAACAATACATTGCGAGAATCACTTTAGTCGAGAATCAATTTTGGATAGAATCGTCACCCCAGGATTTGGAATTGGATCGAATCGTTAAGCGCCCGACGGTTCACAGTATTTATACTGACTGGTCACTAGGTGTCAGTAACGTTCTGTGAATATAGTTGTAGCCATCATGTGACGGTACAACAGGAGAAGAAAACGGCAGAGGAACGATGACGTCGTTAGCTGTCAGCGTATTTAATGACAGTTTAGTGTGTGAGTGAGATGTGTATTCAACCAAAGAGATGTAGTGTGACGAAGTGTGAGACTTATCTGAGTATGGTTGCCAGAGGGTGTTGAGGATGCGTGTTGGGATCCAGGCTGTTAACAACAGGTTTGACCTGGGAGACATGAAAGACAGGATGAGATCTCATGGAATGTGGAAGATCCAATTGTACTGCAGCAGGGTTGATCTTAGATTTGGCCGTATAAGGTCCAACAAAACGTGGTGCAAGTTTCTGGAAGGGAATCGGGAGGTGGAGGTCCTTGGCCCGAAGCAGGACCTGCTGTCCGGGCTGGTAGTCGGGAGCCGGGATGCGCTGCCGGTTGGCATTGCGACACATCCTAACAAACGCCTTCAATAGGGAAGCACGGGCGGACCTCCACACTCTGCGGCATCGTCTCAGGTGTGCCCGGGTGGAAGGTGTTGCCAACTCGATCTCCTGGGAGGGAAACAAGGGAGGTTGAAATCCCAGTCAGCATTCAAATGGAGACATACCCGTAGCTGCGCACGTCAAGGAGTTGAAAGAGTACTCCACCCATGGAATAAACTTACTCCATGAGTTAGGCTGTTGTGCAGCCATACAGCGCAGCATGGTCTCCACCCCCTGGTTGGCCCTCTCTGCTTGACCATTGCTTTGGGGGTGGTAGCCGGAAGTCAGACTGACCGTGGCCCCAATGCCCTTGCAAAAATCCTGCCAGACCCGAGAAATTAATTGAGGGCCACGATCAGAGACAATGTCGGAGGGGATCCCGTGGATCCTGACCACATGCTGGACCAGCAGGTCTGTGGTTTCAGCAGAGGATGGACGCTTGGGCAAAGGAATAAAGTGTGCTGCTTTGGAAAACCTGTCGACGATAGTGAGGATTGTGGTGTTACCTCTAGAAGTGGGAAGTCCCGTGATGAAATCTACAGCAATGTGGGACCAAGGTCGATTGGGGATGGAAAGAGGGTGTAAGAGGCCGGCAGGAGGGCTGTGGCTTGCCTTGTTCCGGGCGCAGACGCTGCAGGCGGCTACAAACTCCCGGGTATCCGCCTCCATGGTAGGCCACCAAAAACGGCGTCGGATAAAGCCTAGTGACCTATGGACTCCGGGATGACAGGTAAACACACTAGAATGAGCCCAATCAAGTACCCTGGCCCTTAAAGGTTCTGGGACGAACAGCCTATTAGGGGGTCCATTTCCGGGACCAGGGTCGGAACGTAGGGCGGTCTTGACCAGGCCCTCGATCTCCCAAGTTACCATCCCGATGATGCGGTTAGGGGGAAGGATGGTCTCGGAAGTAGACTTAACGGTAGGTTCCTCTGAGAATATTCGAGAAAGAGCGTCCGCCTTGCCGTTGCGTGAACCAGGTCTGTAGGTGAGAGTGTAGTCGAATCGACAGAAAAATTGTGCCCAGCGAGCTTGCCTGTCATTCAGTCTTTTAGTGGATCGGATGTGGATGAGGTTGCGATGGTCGGTCAGGACCAGGAACGGATGCTTGGCCCCCTCCAGCCAGTGTCGCCATTCGACCAGCGCCTCGTGGACTGCCAACAGTTCTCGGTTCCCTGCATCGTAGTTTCTCTCGGCTGGAGAGAGACGTCTAGAAAAGAATGCACAAGGGTGCAACACATTACTCCCACTGGAACGCTGGGACAAGACTGCCCCAATCCCGGAGTCAGAAGCGTCCACTTCAACCGTGAACGGCACATCCGGGTCAGGGTGTACGAGAACGGGGGCGGAACTGAAGCTCCTCTTGAGGTTCTGGAACGCCACGTCTGCCTCCTTGTTCCACCTAAATGCAGTGATCGTAGATGTTAGTGCGTGGAGAGGTGCAGCTACCTTACTGAAGTTGAGGATGAATTGACGGTAAAATTCCACAAAGCCTAGGAATCGCCTCAGTTCCGTACGGGTGTTTGGTTGAGGCCACTCCATAACCGCTTTGACCTTCTTGGGGTCGGCTCGGATGTTACCCTTCTCGATGATGTGGCCAAGGAAGTTTACAGAAGATGAATGGAATTCACATTTCTCTGCCTTGACGAACAAGCGGTTCTCGAGGAGGCGCTGTAGGACCTGTCGGACATGCTGCTGATGCTCCTGCATGTTGTGAGAGAAGACCAGAATATCATCCAGGTAAACAACCACAAATTTCTCGAGCATGTCTCTTAAAACGTCATTAACTAGAGCTTGAAAGACAGCTGGGGCATTGGTCAGGCCGAAGGGCATGACCCGGTACTCGAAGTGGCCAAGGTGTGTGTTGAAGGCTGTCTTCCACTCATCCCCCTTCCTAATCCGGACAGGATGGTAAGCATTGCGGAGGTCAAGCTTGGTGAAGACTGTTGCAGGAGCAAGAGGTTCAAAGGAGGAGCTCATGAGTGGAAGGGGATACCGGTTCTTGACTGTGATGGCGTTGAGTCTTCGGTAGTCGATACAATTGTGTAGGGAGCCGTCCTTCTTGCCGACAAAGAAGAATCCGGCGGCTACCGGTGACTTGAAGGGAGTGATGATACCTGAAGAGAGTGAGTCCGTAATATAGTTAGACATAGCCTTCTTCGCAGGTATGGACAGGTTGTACAAGCGGCTAGAAGGAAGTACTGCGTCAGGTACGAGATCAATGGCACAGTCGTACGGTCTGTGCGGGGGTAGGGATAGTGCCTGGGCCTTATTGAATACAGCTGCAAGGTCATGGTAAACCGCGGGGACCCCAGACAGGTCAGATGGGGATGACTTAAGCTTGGGGCTCTCCGGGACAGGGGATGCTGCCTTGAGACAGTTAGCATGGCATGCCGTGCTCCAGGATAGGATCTTACCAGAGATCCAGGAAATATGGGGGTCATGCTGGCGAAGCCATGAACGGCCGAGGACAAGAGGAGCGACAGGGGCATTGAGGATTAACAAGCTAATCTGCTCCGTGTGGTTGCCGGACAGGGTTAGTGTGAGCAGTGCTGTACGGTGGGTGATGGGACCCAGGGGATGCCCGTCGAGGGCCTGAGCTGGTAAAGGCTTGTCCAGAGGCAGAAGCTCAATCCCGGCCTGACAGGCAAAATTACGGTCCATGAAACTCACATCTGCTCCAGAGTTCACATATGCTCCCACCTTCAGTCCTCTTGATTCCCAAGACAATGTTGCGGGGAAAAGGATACCAGGGTCACAGTGGCTCCGGGTAAAGGTGGTGTGGCTCACAAGTACTCCCCTTACTTGTGAGCCTGGTCTTTTGGTCGTGTGGGGGAGGTCACGATCATGTGACCCGCACAACCACAGTAGAGGCAGAGGCGCTGACTGAACCTCCTTTCCCGTTCCTCCGTGGCCAGTCGAGTCCTGCCCAACTGCATGGGTTCCATCCCGCTGGTTGGTGCAGGGAGAAACCCAGACTGGTCCACCAAGTGGGCGCCTTCATCCCCACCTCTGGCCGCGCTAGGAGAGTAAGAAACGGTACGGTTCCCCCACACCGGCCTGCTGGTCCTCTCCTGGACTGAAAGTCTTCGTTCAGCCGCTCGTTCCTTGAGTTTCTTGTCCATCAGTAGGGCCAGCTGAATGAGGTCATGGTAGGAGGCAGGTTGGTCCCGCAACAATCCGTCCTTGATCTCGTCGGAGAGGCCTCGACGGTAGGCACTCAACAAAGCCTTGTTATCCCACCCGCTGTCTGCGGCCAGGGTGCGGAACTCAAGAGTGTAATCTGCCACAGAGCGAGAACCTTGCTGAAGGGAGTGTAGACGTGAGGTGGCGTCTCCTCCATCGGAGGGATGGTCAAAATCTGCCCTAAACTCCGTGCGAAAAGCAGCATAATTCATGCTGAGGCCAAGGTTGCGGTCCACAGCTGCTGTAGCCCACTGGAGAGCCCTTCCGGTCAATAAAGAAAAAATAAAGGCAATCTTGGCCCCGTCAGAGGTGTACCGGGAGGGCTGATGACGAAATACCATATCACACTGGACCAGGAAACCACGACATAACTCAAAATCCCCTTCGAAAGCCTTAGGGCTAGCGATCTTCGGCTCACAGGATGACGGGGGCTGTGTGGGGGCTGCTGCGGGGGGGGCGGCTAGTACGCGCTCCGGGGGAGCGGCAGAGCTTGGGGAGATCAAGTCCAGTCGAGCCAACATGCTAGCAAAAGCAGCATCCAGCTTATTCTCAAGAACACAAAAGCGCTCTTGGTGCTGCTGGAGTGCAGTGTGCATGGCTGCGACACTTGGTACCGGGGAGCCTCGGGAGGGGGGCGGGGTACGTGCCGCGTCTTTGCCGTCTGGTTCTGACATGGCAAGAACGTACTGTGACGGTACAACGGGAGAAGAAGACGGCAGAGGGACGATGACGTCGTTAGCTGTCAGTGTATTTAATGACAGTTTAGTATGTGAGTGAGATGTGTATTTAACCAAAGAGATGTAGTGTGACGAAGTGTGAGACTTATCTGAGTATGGTTGCCAGAGGGTGTTGAGGATGCGTGTTGGGATCCAGGCGGAAGTCCAGCAAGGAGCAAGGCGGAATCGAACGTCGGGGAGCAGGCAGATGGTCAAGTGCAGGAGCTTGGTTTCGTGGTCGTTAGGCAGGCGTGAGGTCGATGTCCAGGAAGGCAAGGGAAAATCCACGGGAGGTCCAAGGTGACGAGACACACAACTCGACGACAAGGAAGGATGGCGGGAGGCTGGAAGACGACACAACACAGGAGACAATGAGCACAACAGGGAAGGAGCACAGGGAGATAGTTTGCACATGCAGAGGAGCTA
Source organism: Nerophis ophidion (assembly GCF_033978795.1). Taxonomy (NCBI): domain Eukaryota; kingdom Metazoa; phylum Chordata; class Actinopteri; order Syngnathiformes; family Syngnathidae; genus Nerophis; species Nerophis ophidion. The sequence continues at coordinate 28,460,809 of NC_084617.1, forward strand.
GATACGTGTGGGCTTACTGTACTGGGTACGTGAAGCTACGTTCTCGCGTCGGATCTCAGGCTGCGTCTGCTCTTGAAGGCAGCTCGCTCATCACAGGCAGGTGTGTAGTTTGGTGAGTGTTTGCAGGTGCGAGGAGGCACGCCCGCAGCGGAGAGAGAGCACATGTGGGAGTGGCCCGTGGTGTGCTTGTCCGGACGCCCAGCAGGAGGAGACATAACGGGAAGAGAGGAAGCAGGACTGTGACCCATAACACACCACTTTTAAAAGGGATACATTCTTTTATTGAAATAAGCACAACACAACTTTTTTCAGCAAAAAAAGAAAGCTGAAACCCTCTGATGTACAAAAAAAACAAACTGGCAGAGATTGGAGGGTTTAGTGAGGTACTAGGGTCTGCTGCAGAGCTAAGATGACATTAAACTTGACTAAATAGGTTTCCGTATTCAGAGGTGCGTAGTACCATGCTACATTTACATAGGTAAAATTTCTGGATATCTTGTCAGAGTATATTTGATCAATTGTATTTTATTCTATTCTATTCATAATAAACTCCTACTATAACATATTCTATTTATATCTTATTTTATTTTAATCATTACGAACATAGGTGGTACTCATTGGCCCAAATTGGGGCATGTGATGTTTCTTTTAATCATTACTCACAAAGTATAATAAAAGTAACATGTATATCATATTCACATTTGAGCCTACAAAAATTCCACTTCCAACTACAGAAAACGTGTTGCGCTAACTTGTAGATTTGTTTTATTTTTTAGGTAGCATATGCTAACATTAGCCCCCGTTATAATGTCGTAAGTGATAATGAATTGTGCGTTTTTTGTTGTACATGCTGTAGTAGAGTCGCTTGTACACGCACACGCACACACACACACATGCACACACACACACACACACACACACACACACACACACACACACACACACACAGCAATTGTAATGACTAGCAAAGGTCAATCGATACTGAAGCGTCGATGCAATAATAAACACAAGGAGTGATACTTTGTCCCTTGATGCCTCGATGTGTGTGTCACTTTAACAACAAAAAAACCAGTGACTGATACAGTTGCTGTGTCTTTTGAATGTGAAGCATCAAACTGTTTTTTTTTATCAGGAAGTGCTTGTGTCGTGGTGGTTTGTGCAGCCCTTTGAGACACTAGTGATTTAGGGCTATATAAGTAAACATTGATTGATTGATTGATGATTGTTTCAGCTGACAAGTGATAGCTCGTACTGAATTAGGGCGTTGCCATCGTCGATCCAATTGGAATACATAAATACATACTGTACATGCATACAGTACATACATGGGCGGTATAGCTCGGTTGGTAGAGTGGCCGTGCCAGCAACTTGAGGGCTGCAGGTTCGATCCCTGCTTCAGCCATCCTAGTCACTGCCGTTGTGTCCTTGGGCAAGATACTTTACCCACCTGCTCCCAGTGCCACCCACACTGGTTTAAATGTAAAAATTAGATAATGGGTTTCACTATGTAAAGCGCTTTGAGTCACTAGAGAAAAAGCGCTATATAAATATAATTCACTTCACTTCACTGTAAATTATAATGTCGCTACTTTTTTCTTACGCTTTGAAGACGGTGCAGCTAATTGATGGATTTTTCCTCCGATAACAGCAATAATTAAAATAGAATGAAAAACAAAGAAAGTACACCTACAAAGTGCTTGCGCTATGGTGCTCTCTTATGGATGAGTTCGCTCACTGCTCCATTGACTAGTAGTGTTTTTTTCCTCCCCCAAACCCAAGTGCCACGTTGGTATCCCGGCCGTCTGTAGCGTTTCTACTCGTATGTATCCTTCAATCATCACTCCAAGCAAGGTTTGTAAGTTTTACAATACAACTAAAACAATTTTTACACACTAAACCGTCCCATTGCCTCACAATACGAAAGTCCTGAATTGTCAGGGTTCAATCCCGGGCTCGGGATCTTTCTGTGTGGAGCTTGCATGTCCTCCCCGTGACTGCGTGGGTTCCCCTCCGGGTACTCCGGCTTCCTCCCACTTCCAAAGACATGCACCTGGGGATAGGTTGATTGGCAACACTAAATTGGCCCTAGTGTGTGAATGTGAGTGTGAATGTTGTCTGTCCATCTGTGTTGGCCCTGTGATGAGGTGGCGACTTGTCCAGGGTGTACCCCGCCTTCCGCCCGATTGTAGCTGAGATAGGCACCAGCGATCCCCGCGACCCCAAAGGGATTAAGTGGTAGGAAATGGATGGATGGATGGGTGGAAACTGTCCTATGTGTGATGTCTGAAGGAGAGTTTTCATGCAAATTTGTACGTGCTATCGTAATATATTTACGTGAGCGTCGTTAGCATTTTACGAGTATCTGTGTTGGTATTATTAACTTACAATGGCATTCTTTTGCTATTCAGTTTTATAAATTCACCAAAATGTCACAGTGGAGTTATTGAGTCTGTTAAGCTGATTGGAGAGCTAGATTGTACAGCTTGCGGGTCCATGACGATGACTTCTGTTTTGTTTGATCTCCCGTTTTACTGCCGTGTCACAGACACGGTTTGGAAACAACTAAGGTATGTAGTTAAACATTTACAGAATATTTCTTTGTAAATGACTCATTTCAAAACATATATATCTGCGACTTATAGTCCAGTGCGGCTAATATATGCAAAAGTTTATGTTTTTCTTTCTAAAAGCTTTTGGGAGTGTGGCTCATATCCCAGTGCACTCTTTAGTCAGAAAAATAAGGTACTTACATACGAACCCTATAACCAGGGAAGTTGGCACATTGTGTAAATGGTAAATTAAAACAGAATACAACTTATATTCCATTGAATAGACTGCAAAGACAGCATACTTAATGTTCACACTGAGAAACTATTTTTTTTCGTGCAAATAATCATTAAGTCAGCATTTAATGGCAGCAACACATTGCAAAAAAGTTGTCACAGGGGCATTTTTACCACTTTGTTACATGGCCTTTCCTTTTAATAACACTCAGTAAACGTTTGGGAACCGAGGTGTTACGGCTCAGACTACTGCCAACGCCGGTCATCCGTCTGTGCGCACCTCGGGAAACGCCCACGGGCGCACACATCCAGGGACGAGCCGCGCGCGTCTCCGCCCTGCAGCAGCCGCCAGCTGCAATCATTCACAGACAATCACCACACCTGCCCGTAATAAAGGACCTGCCTTCATAAGCCTGGACGACCTGGCATGCTGGCGCCGGAGTATAATCATCTTTACCTTCCCTGTGTTGCATCCCTGAGTCAAGCTGTGCGTCTTGTGCTCCCGGATCTTTCCTGTCTCCCCCGCACTTCATGGTTTTTCGACTGCCTCCCTTTTTCCTCACAACTCTGACGCCTCTCTCTCGCCCCTGATCCAGCCTGCTCCATGGACTTCCTCGTTCCTTCGCTCTCCTCAACACTTTGGTGAGATACACTTCAGTTACAGTAAATTCTACACATAGTCTTACACCATACACTCTTGAGTTTTTGTCACACTTCATTTCCTTTGTTTATTCGTTAGTTTTGTTTATTATTCTTATATGTGTATATATATATATATATATATATATATATATATATATATATATATATATATATACATATATATATATATATATATATATATATATTAACCATATATATAATAAATTATTGAACATACTGCTGTCTGGTGTTCATTTGCCGTCATCGACCCCTGTTTAAACCATAACACGAGGAGACCAATTTTTTAAACTTTTCAGGTGGAATTATTTCCCATTCTTGTCCAGGGTCTCCGTTGTGGTATTTTAGGCTTCATAATGCGCCACTCATTTTCAATGGGAGACAGGTCTGTAATACAGGCAGGCCAGTGTAGTACCCGCACTCAATTACTATGAAGCCCCGCTGTTGTAACATGTGGCTTGGTAGTGTCTTGCTGAAATAAGCAGGGGCGTCTATGATAACATTGCTTGGATGGAAACATACATTGCTCCAAAACCTGTGCGTGGTGCAGTTTGGAGAGTTTACGTGTAAGCAGCCTAAAGGTTCCTGGTTCAATCCCCAGCTTCTACAAACCTAGTCACATCCGATGTGTCCTTCAGCAAGACACTTCCCCCTTGCTCCTAATGGGTCGTGGTTAGTGTCTTGCATGGCAGCTCCCGCCATCAGTGTGTGAATGTCTGTGAATGGGTGAATGTGGTAATAGTGTCAAACCACTTTGAGTACCTTGAAGGTAGAAAAGTGCTATACAAGTATACCCCATTTACCATTTACCTGTATGTACCTTTCAGCATTAATGGTGCCTTCACAGATGTTTAAGTTACCCATGCCTTGGGCACTAATAAACCCCCATACCATCACAGATCATGGCTTTTCAACTTTGCGCCTAGAACAGTTCGGATGGTTATTTTCCTCTTTATTCCAGAGGATACAACGTCCACAGTTTCAAAAAACAATTTGAAATGTGGACTCGACAGACAACAGAACACTTTTCCACTTTGCATCAGTCCATCTTATATAAGCTTGGGTACAGCAAAGCTGGCGGCGTTTCTGGGTGTTGTTGATAAATGGCTTTTTCTTTGCATAGTAAAGTTTTAACTCATGCTTACAGATGTAGCAACGAACTGTAGTTATTGACAGTAGTTTACTGATGTGTTCCTGAGCCCATGCGGGGATATCCTTTACACACTGTTGTCGCTTTTTGATGCAGTACCGCCTGAAGGATCGAAGGTCATGGCATTCAATGTTGGTTTTCAGCCTTGCTGCTTACGTGCAGTGATTTCTCCAGTTTCTCTGAACCTTGTGATGATATTACAGAGCCTAGATGGTGAAATCCTTTTATTCCTTGCAATAGCTGGTTGAGAAATGTTGTTCTTAAACAATTTGCTCACGCATTTGCTCACAAAGAGGTGACACTTGCCCCATCCTTGTTTGTGAATGATTGAGCATTTCATGGAAGCTGCTTTGCCGCCCACCTGTTCCCAATTAGCCTGTTCACCTGTGGGATGTTCCAAATAAGTGTTTGATGAGCATTCCCTCAACTTTCTCTGTCTTTTTTGCCACTTGTGCAAGATTTTTTTTAACATATTGCAGGCATCGAATTCCAAATGAGCTAATATTTGCAAAAAATAACAAACTTTTCCAGTTCAAATGTTAAATATCTTGTCTTTGCAGTCTATTTAATTGAATGCAAGTTGAAAAAGGATAAGCAGATTTTCGTATTCTCTTTTTATTTACCATTTACACAATGTGACAACTAGACTGCTTTTGTAGTTTGTATTCAACTGCATCCAATGAAATCCCTAAATTACTTGCAATAGCTCGTTGAGAAATGCTGTTCTTAAACCGTTGGACAATTTGCTCATGCATTTGTTCACAAAGAGGTGACCCTCGCCCCATCTCTGTTTGTGAATGACTGAGCATTTCATGAAAGCTGCTTTTATACCCAATCATGGCACCCACCTGTTCCCAATTAGCCTGTTCACCTATGGGATGTTCTAAGTAAGTGTTTGATGAGCATTCCTCCTTTTTCTCAGTATTTTTTGCCACTCGTGCCAGCTTTTTTTAAAACATGTTGCAGGCATCAAATTCCAAATGAGCTAACATTTGCATAAAATACCAAATTTTCCAGTTTGAACGTTAAATATTTTGTCTTTGCAGTCTATTCAAATGAATATAAGTTGAAAAGGATTTGCAAATCATTGTATTCTGTTTTTATTTACCATTTACACAATGTGTCAACTTCACTGGTTTTGAGTTTTGTACATACAGCGTGAACTGAAGTGTCATTTACTCATCACAAGCCTAAACGGTACGCAGGCAAGGGTTATCTTTTACTCTTGAAAAACTATTTGTCCGGAATATTTTACTAATATTAAAAAAAAAAAGACCACAATCAATCTATTCTCCAACGTCCGACTAATTGACTTGTAAGTTTTGAACGTCAAATCGGAACATTTTTCAATCCAAAGACCTGAAGACAGTGCTGGTGGAGTCCATGACGGGGGGTGTTGTGATGCAGCCTGGGGACGTTGTTTATAACACCTGCAACTATGTGTCCCGTTTAACACGTCCTTGAGCAACGCCCTGCTCCACTTTACTGTGGGAATACAACATGCTCATAAATCGCTGAATGTGCAAAACAAAACACACAACTTTTCGGTCCCTCTTGAAAGCCCTCATGCAGACTTAATGGACACAGCGACCATTTACTCAATTTAAACATAATCATTTGTCTCAGTGTGTGTGTGTGTGTGTGTGTGTGTGTGTGTGTGTGTGTGTGTGTGTGTGTGTGTGTGTGTGTGTGCGTGTGTGTGTGTGTGTGTGTGTGTGTGTGTGTGTGTCTCACCATCACCACTGGCGAAGTAGCAAACAGACGGACAAAAAAGCCTGCGGGCACAGGCAACAAAAACACGCAACAAAAAGCCCAATGCAGATGAGCACAGACTGCAGAGACACACTACAGCTGTTTTCCTTTTTTTTTTTTTTCTTCTTCTGACACAGGGGGAGTTTGTTATTTGACCCCATCTGTCCCATGAATCGAAACCGAATCTCACTTCAGCTTGGAGGCCCCGTCGTCGTATTTGTGTGATGTCGCTGTGTTGTTGTGTTCACGCTTGACCCCACATCAAAGGATGCGTTTCCACGGGCTACCAGAGGCTGAAGCAGGCGATTGTGGTCCTTCAGCAGTAGCAGTAGGACGTATTGTTGGCAAAAGACCTTCAAAAGTTGTCTTTTTTTAGTGGTCATTGTAAAAATAAAACAACCCTCGATACAAAAACATATAGCCAAACGTAAAACACAAGTTTCTTACAAGTAGCATTATCACTGGAGGACGAGAAATGGCGAAATCATGCTCCACAACCAGTGTTTTGAAAAGTATTTTTAAAAGTCCTTAATAATAGTTACTCCTTACTTTAATAAATTGAATTACTGTTTTTTGGTCCTGTACAGCTACTTAGACATATTATATTGTTGATGTAGATGCCCATATTGGCTGTACAAATTTACTTTACAAAAGAGAAGTGTGGATACTTCTCTTGTTGCTTTATTTGTATTTGACTTTATTATCAGACTGTATAATGCATATGTTTCTTTTTGACTTTACTTGAATGTATAATAGACTGTATTTATATTATTCACATGTGAATAATGATGTAAGATGGACTGTATTTATATTATTCATATGTGAATAATGCTGTAAAATAGACTGTATTTATGTTATTCACATGTAAAAAATACCAAAGTGTTTATTGTGAGCAAACTGTGGTGCTGAATTTCCCCCAGGGATCAATGAAGTAATTTCTATTCTATTCTATTCTATTCTAAATGTAATTATGTTTGTATACTATTATTTGGTGTATACCATAATAACTGGAGCAAGAGGGGATGGAAAATACAATAAAAGGAAGACAAAGGGGGAAATTGTGGGGACTAGAGAGGGATAAGATAAAGAGACAACAAACACAACAATAACAACAACAATAGAAGAACATCAGCAAATTGGAAATGTACAAATATAATAGTAAAAGTGATAGCAAAGAATCACTTAGTGAAATAAGTATTAATAGATGAATGACAATGAAAATTATCAGACTAAAAATGGAGCAATATAAATACCAATAGAAATATCATTATTGATAATGAATCATAACATTAATTACTTCTATTATATAAGATACAGCTATTCAAATGCAACAATACATACATGCAAATATAACTTTAAATACAAAAGCAGATAAATAAAGGGGAAGGAAGAGAAGCAAACCGTATTAACCTTGTAGATTGTTATAGTAAAAATAGGTTAAGCTTTGTCAGTGTGCCATGTGTTACCGAGTTTACCCTAGGGTAACAATGTTTATTTACGTTTGATGAAACGTGATTAAATGCATGAGTGTATGTATGTTTATGTACCTGTACATGTACAGTATGTAATTTATACAGTACTTAAAAAAAATTAAAAAAAATAAAATATCTGGCATATGCATCTGAGAGATGTTTAATACGAGAGCACAGCGTGTCTGTGCTTTTAAAAGGCGGGGTCTGTTGCTTGTATACAAATATAATATAATATAATAATATAATATATTAGTATATATTATATACTCTTTATATAATATATAAATATTACATGTATGTTGTATTTTATATAGCTACCATGGTACATTTTTAGTCTACTTTATACCGGCATTATCCTTTCCATCCTTTGTAATTTAGCTACTGTGTGGAACAATTTCCCTTGTGGATCAATAATGTTCATCGGAGTCTAAGTCTAAGTCTAAGTCATCGAGGGTTTCAATGGCGCTGTGTTTTTTAAACTTTAGCACTCTGACACCATCTTTTTTTTATCTTTTCACCAGATTATGTTACCTCTGCCTAAATAAGAGATGGAATGTGCTTCCATGGCTGTCATATCTCCATGTCAACAAACGGGGTATTGTTTGGATGGCAGGTTTGGTCACTTGAGTCATTGGTCTGTTGCCCAATAATTCCGCCGCATACGTGTGCTTATGTTGTCATCTGCCGTGTCACAATGGTGATGTCGCCTCTCCCTGTTTGATATCGAGTTCATTTTAGTGCGATACTGTTTGTTGTTTTCCCGAATAAAAATATACTTCCCGCATTGAACTTGCTGCACTTATGACTCGTTACTTTACCAGAAAAGTAAATTAAATTACTAGCGGGATTTACTCTTTAATAATTGTAATTAATTACCAGGGAATGTAATGTATACATTACTTTAAAAAGAAAAATGTAATATCTGGCATATGCATTTGAGATATGTTCAATATGAGAGCACAGTGTGCGGATTCTGGGCTTTTAAAAGGCGGGGCCTGTCACCTAGGACGTGTGACATCATAGAGGGTTTCAATGGTAGAAGCATTTAAGTCTCACCTTAAAACTCTTTTGTATCCTCTAGCCTTTAAATAGACCTCTTTTTTAGACCAGTTGATCTGCCGCTTCTTTTCTTTTTCTCCTCTGTCCCCCCCCTCCCTTGTGGAGGGGGTGTGGTCCGATGACCATGGATGAAGTACTGGCTGTCCAGAGTCGGGACCCAGGATGGACCGCTCGTCGGGACCCAGGATGGACCGCTCGCCTGTGTATCGGTTGGGGACATCTCTACAATGCTGATCCGACTACGCTTGGGATGGTTTCCTGTGGACGGGACTCTCGCTGCTGTCTTGGATCCACTTTGAACTGAACTCTCGCGGCTGTGCTGGAGCCACTATGGATTGAACTTTCACAGTATCATGTTAGACCCGCTCGACATCCATTGCTTTCGGTCCCCTAGGAGGGGGGGGAGGTTGCTCACATTTGAGGTCCTCTCCAAGGTTTCTCATAGTCAGCATTGTCACTGGCGTCCCACTGGGTGTGAATTCTCCTTGCCCACTGGGTGTGAGTTTTCCTTGCCCTTATGTGGGTTCTTCCGAGGATGTCGTAGTCGTAGTGGTTTGTACAGTCCTTTGGGACATTTGTGATTTAGGGCTATATAAATGAACATTGATTGATTGATTGATTGAGTTGTGTTTTTTTAGCTTTAGCATTCTGACGCCATCTCTTTTGAATCTTTTACCTCCACTCAAATAAGAGGGGGAATATGCTTCCATGGCTGTCATATTTCCATGTCAACAAACGGGGTATTGTTTGGATGGCAGGTTTGTTTAGGATCAGTCCTAGTCGTTGGATGGTCACTGTCGTCAACTGACTAAAAACTTGTTTTAAACCACCTCAGAAATATTTCTAAAGTGAGAAATTTGCTGTCAAAATTGAATCTGAAAATGATCATTCACACGTTCTTTTCATGTCGCATTGTCTATTGCAATTCTCTCTTCACTCTTTTCAACAAGTCGATGCTAAAGAGACTTCAGACGGTACAAAATGCAGCTGCCAGACTTCTGATCGATGCACCCAGAACAGTCCATATCACCCCCGTTGTATCCAGTCATCATTGGCTTCCAGTTAAATTCCACATTGACTTGAAGGTTTTAGTCCTGATTTTCTGTGCGTTGCATGGTGGGACCCCTCAGTACATCACTGACTTGTTATGCCCCAACTCCTCCGGTCTGCAGGCCAGGGTCTTCTAAAGATCCCAAAAACTGGTTTTAAAACCCGTGGAGACCTGGCATTAAACCCGTGGAGACTTGGCAAGATCACAGAGACCCTCTGTGGTCTTGACTATGTTGAAACTTTTAAGATACATTTGAAAACTTCTCTTTTTAGTAAAGCTTTTAGTTAATGCAGCTTTTAACAATATTTTTTAATCCACTTTGATGTTGTTTTAAATGTAATTGTTATTTTACTTTACTTATGTTTTGTACAGTGCTTTGTCTTTTTATCTGTGAAAAAGCTTTATAAATAAAATTGACTTATTTACTTTCTTCTCCTTCTCCTTCTCCTTCTCCTTCTTCTCCTCAATCTGCCCCCTTCACCCCATTCTCCTTCTCATTTTCTTTAATTTCCTCCTTCTCCTCATTCTTCTCCTTCTCCTTCTTCCCCTCATTCACTTTCTTCTCCTTCTCTTTCTCCTTCTCTCTCTCCTCATTCTCCTCCTTCTGGTTCTACCCTTTCTCTTTTTCCCCCTTATCCTTGTCCATTTCATTCTTCGCCCTCTCCTCCTTCTCATTCTCTCCCATTTCCTCCTTCTTCTTCTGTCCCCCTCCTCCATTCTTCTCCTTCTCTTTCTTCACCTCACTGTCCTACCTCTTGTCATTCTCATCTTTCTCCACCTTCTCCTCTTTCTTATTCTTCTTCTCCTTATTCTCCTCCTTCTGCTTCTCTTACTCCTCCTTCTCCCTCTCCTCTTCGTCTTCCCCTCCTTCTCCTCCTTCTGCTTTTCTTCCTCCTCCTTCTTATCCTTCTCCGTGTTCTCCTTGTCCCTCTCATCATTGCCCTCCTTCTGCTTCTCCCCTTTCTCCTTCTCCCTCTCCTCATTCTCATCTTTCTCCTCCTTCTCCTCCTTTTCCCCGTTCTCCTCTTACTCCTCTTTCTCCTTCTCCCTCTCCTACTTCTCCTTTTTGTCCTTCTCCTTCTTCAAGTCTCTCTCCTTCTCTCTTTCCTTATTTTCCTCCAACCGCTTCTCCTCTATCTCCTCAATCCTCCTCTCCCTCGCCCCATTCTCCTTTTTATTCTCTTCTATATCCTCCGTCTCTTCATTCTTCTTATCCCTCTCTAGCTTTCATTCTTTCTACTTCTCTCCCTTCTCCTCTTTCTCCCTCTCCTCATTCTCTACCCTGTCTTTGTTCTTCTTCTCTCTCACCTCCATTTCTTCCTTCTGCTTCTGCTTCTCTTCCTCAATCCCTTATCCTTCTCCCCTTTCACTTATTTTTTTTCCTTTTCCCTCTCTCCTCATCCCCCTCCTTCTGCTTCTCCCTCTACTTTTCATTCTCCTCCAGACAAAAGTAAGTACTAACTAAATGAGAAAGGACTGATGAATCTATCTACAATTATTTTGGGCTAAAATTGTTATGTACAGGAGGAGGAAACGGCACAGACAACAGGGCCGTAGTTAAAACTCTATATTTATTTATTGTATATGCACAATATATGATAATAATCAGGAATGAAGTGTGACTAAATCCGTGAGCAGGCAGGAAGTCGGGGCAATAGAGAGGCGTCGAAGGTCCGTGTCCAAGCTGGAGGCCGAGATTCAAGAGGCAGGCAGGGAAGCGAAGGGAATGCAGGAAGACGAGACACACAGCTCGTAACGTGGAACGAAGGCAAGCTGCAGGGAGGACGACAAGGAAGGACACGAGACGATAAACAAAATGGGGGAGAAAACACAAAGAGCAAAGAGTGCACATAGAGCTTGACATTTAGGCTTACTGTACGGGAACAGATGACTATGTTTTGGCGCGGGATAGCAGGTAGTGTAGGCTTTTGAAGGCTTATGATCAGCCTCAGGTGTGCTGATTGCATTTGATTGATTGCAGCTGTGCACTGTGTGCGCTCTTGGCGGCGCAATCAGCAGAGTGCACAGATTAGTGCGCATTGGAATGCACCCTGGCCATGACAAAAATTAATAGAAAAAAAATCTCAAATATGTTTCTTAAATAAAATGTGACTAAAATAAAAGTGCTTATTAAAATATAGTTTCATCACTTTAGTCATGATTTTTTGTGCTTAAGAAATTTCTCTGTGATTTTAGTTCCTGACGTCTTCTGGTTGTTTGATGTTGTCATTACTGCCACAAGTGGTGGAAAAGTGTATTGCAACTTGATATTTTTTGTTATTGTTGACAAACTCAGGAAATATATCCCTGGACCCAAGAGGACTGTAAGGGCAAAAACCAAAGCAATATACTGAGATATACCTCTAATATGCATGTCATGTTTTTAATATGGAAACCTGAACACAGTCAGGGACAACATCTGCATGCATAAAAGCTGCTTCCTGCGCATTTGATGCCATAAAGTCTTTTCCAGAGGATGTTAAAGGGGAACCGCACTTTTTGGGGGGAATTTTGTCTATCGTTCACAATCATTATGAGAGACAAGAAGACAAAATGTTTTTTGTTTTTTTTGCATCCTAGCATGTACAAATCGTCTTATTGGCGGCTAGCAATGCAGCTAATGTTAGAAATTAGTTCCACCTCTAAATCACGTTAAAAATTCGTCCAAAAAGTGTCAACAATGCTTCATTTACGTTGTGTAACTTGTGTAATAACCAAACTATAACAACATTGTTATTGTAAGAGTGAACACACATAATATGCTGGGTGTATCATGATCAATGTAAAGTGTGACTCACTCCATGGACAGTTGTCTGTTTGGTCCAGCAGTCCGGGGACATTTTTTCCGGTTTATTTGAGGAAGCACTCCTTCTTTGTTGAAATAGCTTGACTACAATTTCAGCATTTTGCAACTTTCAGTCACTTTCCCCTCACTCCCTCGGCTTCCGTCTGCTCCAACGTCTCACTCTTCCTTCGTGCTCACTCTTATAAGTAGTAGTTCATCCTCAGTATGTGCAGCTTCAAAAAGATAAGGTTGTGCATACTCATTTGTCAAAAAACCATTGTTGTTCTTACCAAGTCTGCCATCATTAGAACATACTCGCGTTTGTTTGCGGAAGTAGGAACACACATTAGTTGCCAGAAGTGCGCTGCAATGCAAACAGAAATAAATGTGCTAAAGAATGAATTCTGATGACCAAAATAGGGTAAATATGGTACATATTCCATATTGTTATGAAGGCGTCTGTTATCACATTTTGTATATTTCTATATATATATCTGTAGCTATCTATCTATCTATATATATATATATATATATATATATATATATATATATATATATATATATATATATATATATATATATATATATATATATATACTTGCAGTGTGTATATTGTACATATAACATATTGTTATGAAGGTGTCTGTGTGTGTGTGTCTGTGCGTGTGTGTGCGTGTGTGCGTTTGTGTGTGAGAGAGAGAGATCCCTGCTCGCTTATGAGAGTGTGAAGTAGATTTATGTGCAAGTTTATTTGGCTAACTGGAACACGCTGGCTAACAACACAACAATCTTGCACAACAAACTCTTTTATCGTCGTCTTCATCTCGTATCCCTTGCCCTCCGCCTGGGATGTAGATCAAAACGGTCCATCTGATACCACACCTGTCTCACCGGTTCCTCGTAAGCATTAAATATTCATGAATTGACATAAACGTTGGATTTAAAGAGAGCGACAAGACGAGAAGGTCACTCTGGACTGTCACTGGAGTACGGAAATAAGTTTTTATTTTATTTTATTTTATTTACTTTGCAAAAATATTGCGTATTTCCAATTGTATTATTTTGTCAAAGCTGTTAATCAACTTGTTAATTTCATATTAGTATCTGATTAATTTACACTTACACTTCTGTTTTAATGTAATAATCACGTATTATTCCCTTGTTGGATACATTACATTAGTTTTTGGTGAAACTACAAATCGAACCGATACCTGCATCAGACATACCGATTAATCAATGCCGGGTTGTGACGTTGATTTGGTCATTGAATTTTGGTCATTTCCCAACCAATATCTTTTAACAAATGCAATGTTGAAAGAACAAGTTTTTTGACAACGTTGATTCAATGTTGGGTTCTGACGTATATTTGAACATTAAATTTTGGTCATTTCCCAACCAATACTCTCCAACACAAATACAACGTTGAAACAACAAGCTTTTTGATGATAGTTATTCAAAGTCTGGTTGTGACATTGATTTTGGTCAATTCCCAACCAATATTATACAACCCAAATACAACCTTAAAAAACCATGCATTTTGTCATTGTTTAATCAATGTTGAGTTCTTACCTCAATTTGACCATTGAATTTTGCTCATTTCCCAACCAATATTATACAACACAAATATATTGTTGAAACAACATGCTTTTTGACAACGTTTAAACAATGTTGGGTTCTGATGTTGATTTGACCATTGAATTTTGGTCATTTTCCAACCGATATTCCACAACACAAATACAACATTGAAACAACATGCTTTTTGACAACGTTTAATCAATGTTGGGTTGTGACGTTAATTTGGCTATTGAATTTTGGTCATTTCCCAACCAATATTTTTTAACAAATGCAATGTTGAAAGAACAAGTTTTTTGACAACGTTAATTCAATGTTGGGTTCTGACGTATATTTGAACATTGAATTTTGGTCATTTCCCAACCAATACTCTCCAACACAAATACGACGTTGAAACAACAAGCTTTTTGATGATATTTATTCAAAGTCTGGTTGTGACATTGATTTTGGTCAATTGCCAACCAATATTCCACAACACAAATACAACATTGAAACAACATGCTTTTTGACAACGTTTAATCAATGTTGGGTTGTGACGTTAATTTGGCTATTTAATTTTGGGCATTTCCAAACCAATATCCCACAGCACAAGTACAATGTTGAAACAACATGCTTTTTGAAGACGTTTAATCAATGTCAGGTTGTGACGTTGATTTGACCATTACATTTTGGTCAATTCCCAACCGAAATTTTATAACACAAATACAACGTTGAAACAACATGCTATTTGACAACGTTAAATCAATGTCAGGTTGTGGCGTTAATTCAACCATTGAATTTTTGTCATTTCCTGACCAATATTCCACAACACAAATACAACTTATCATCGCCTATCATCTTAGTATCTGTATTTCTAAGTGTGACTCATTTGGTGAATATTATGCGCCTGCATAATATGGGGACTTTTCCTGCACGTTAAGGGCCTCGAAAAGGTGTCCAATACAACATAAGGCATTTTGCCACAACACTGTGCACTCCCCTGCTGCACTATTCCTTTGTTTCTGACATTAAATGTGTATTTTACCTGCTGTCCCTGCATCTTGGGGTGTGGCATCAACACAGGCCTTAACAAAATGCATGTTTAAGCTGTAAGAACGAAGAATTGCTTGATTGATTGATTGATACTTTTATTAGTAGATTGCACAGTTCAGTACATATTCCGTACAATTGACCACTAAATGGTAACACCCGGAAAAGTTTTTCAACTTGTTTAAGTCGGGGTCCACGTTAATCAATTCATGGTAAATATCAATCAATCAATCAATCAATGTTTATTTATATAGCCCTAATTCACAAATGTCCCAAAGGACTGTACAAACCACTACAACTACGACATCCTCGGAAGAACCCACATAAGGGCAAGGAAAACTCACACCCAGTGGGCATGGAGAATTCACACCCAGTGGGATACATATAGAAAAACAAATACAAAATAAACATTGCAAGTGATGAAAAAATGTTGAA
Organism: Nerophis ophidion; assembly: GCF_033978795.1. Classification (NCBI taxonomy): domain Eukaryota; kingdom Metazoa; phylum Chordata; class Actinopteri; order Syngnathiformes; family Syngnathidae; genus Nerophis; species Nerophis ophidion. The sequence continues at coordinate 28,476,557 of NC_084617.1, forward strand.
TAGATAATAATAATAATAATAATAATAATAATAATAATAATAATAATAGTAATAATAATAATAATATTAATTGTCATCCATTAATATTTACTGTATATAACGGTCCAAGGAATGGTTAATTGGACACTGTTTTGCACAATATAATAATCGTATATTGTCCAAACTTTTCTCCCAAGGTCCACATACTGTAAAGTCAAAGCATTTTGATATTTTGAAGTACTACAAACAGAAATTATGTATAATTAAGGATATATCATTTTGCATCAGCTTTATATTATAGGTGAAATGATTAATCATGTACGATACCGATATTGAAACCTTGAGCATTGGCTGACACCAATATCAGCACCGATTGAACATAATTGTATTATTCAATAGGGTGGAATGAGTCAAACAGGTAGGTAGGTAGGTCTTTATTGTCATTGCAACAAGTACAACAAAACTTTGTTTTCAGCACAAACCGGTTCAAGATTAGACAAACAAACAGTGTACAGGGTTACCGAACAAGAACGCTGATGGGTCACCATAAGGCACCCCGTAAAAGATGGGAAAAAGGTAAACGCTGGGGAAGGATGAGCAAAAAAATACAATCCAGACTGAGCTCCTAAGGGGGCCCAGTTTGGAGTGAGAAAAAACCTACATAGCAAGCACATACACATATTACGACATACATCTTGAGATATATAGCAACAGAGGGAAGGTAGTTCAAGGTCATGGTGGTAGGTTGCAGCTCTCAGGCCCTGACCATCCATTCATCACCCCTACAGGATTTGCGTCGAGGGCGTTGGATTGGGGGACAGGAGGGTGTATGTGTGGCGTATATTTTTTGGGGGGATGTGTGTGTGTGTGTGTATAAACCCATAGTGTGTCTCTGTTCCGCTGCCTTGATGTATTTGCCGTCGCTAGTCCAAAGTTCACAACAACAGGTGTGTGTCCATGAGAGACAAAAAAGGGAGTTGGTTGTGTCTTCCCTCAGTGATCTTCAGGAGAGTCTCGAAGCCAGGGAAAAAAATCCAAGTTAAAATTATTTGTATGCGAGTGAAAATAAAATTTGCTTTTCACTCTAAAATTGTCTATGACTGGTCCTCAAAAACTGCGGGGTAGACAGTCCGATGTAATCCACAGTTCTTCCCGCTTCCTCCAATCATTTGTGGCAGCTTTGGGGTACTTTGATGACTGCCAGCAACTTCCAATTTGTCGACAAACCAGAGCAACGCTTACTCCAATCAGCAGATGTCCTGTTGTCATAACTCCGAATAGGTGGATATCTTCACGTCCTCGACAGAAAAGGGTCGCCAGGCACGCGGCCCTCCTTCTTCTCCCAAGAGTCCGTGGTGTGTCCAGCAACAACCGCTTCGTCACGACAGCAGGTTCCCCCAAACCCAAGATCTTATCAATTTTGTTGAGGCCAGTTAAATAGTTCCAATGTTTAGATTTGAAGAGCAGTGCAAAAGGAGGCAACAAGAAAGTTAAGACAAGACAAAACAAAGAAGCAAGGAAAGAGGAGCGTCCACCCTCGGTGAGTGCCAGAGAAAATGGCTAGCTATAAAAAATACTGATTTCTAATTAGTCGTATGGAATGAACTTATGCTGTCTTTAACTTGAAGTGGATGGGTGATTGTTTTGTTTGGCGACACCTTGCTCATGACATAGTAAATTGAGCGATGCGGACAAAATTGTTACCGTGTATTTTCTTATCAGCTGCTGTTTTGGAGGCTTTTAATGCATATTATATATTATTTGATATTTGTTTATATCAAAAAATGTTCTGTTTTAGAATATAAGGACTGCGAGTATATATGCTTAACTTGCGCTAAGCTAATCCGATACATTTTTTTTTTGTCTCAAATCAATGTCTAGACATCCCCAGTTATTAATATAATTTTTTTCCCACACAATTATGTTGTTATGCTCCGATTTATTGCATTCTTTATCTGATTTTATATCAACACTACGCTGCGGGCCAACTAAACTCAAACTGTGGGCCGTAAATGGCCCCCGGGCCACATTTGGACTCCCCTGATACTGTGGCTCATTTAATTGCTGGTCCAGCCAAGATATTTACATGCTTTCTATTACCAAACAATGTGTGTGTCAATTATTAAAGTGCTTATCTGTGTGACCTAATCACACACACACAAAAACATTGAATTTCATATGTGCAGAGGACCTGATTATTAAGTACAAAAAAATAAAAAATAAATGTAAACAACACCTAAAGGACTTGCTGACCTTCATGTGTCAGATGAAAATATTTGTTTTGAAAGAAGCATCAGAAGTCCCTTTAAGCATCAACATTGTCCTCAAGACACTGTCGCCATTTTCTAAACACAATATAATTTTATTTTTATTTTTTTTATTTTTTTTACGTGAACATTTCTTTTGTTTTGATGACATCATTTTTTCAGGCAAATTGCACAAGCAGTGAAATAAGTAGTGAAGTGTTCTTTTTTATTATTCTTTTTTGACTGTTTGCAGGATAAATATGACACTTCTGGACTCGAAAGCTACTTCTGCCACCATTGAAGAAGAATCCTCTCTGCACGGCTGTCAGAAAAGTAATTTTCCACCTCGTCATCTTTGCAAAGGTGTTTAAAAAAAAACCGGAGAGGACCAGTGACTGGAAACTCTGTTATAAAAAAAAGATGGGTTGAAAGACAACTTTTTGTTGTCATGGAGCATCTAACTGACAGGCTATACTTTTCATAGTTCAGTGAATTTGTTAAATATAATTACGATTGTCTCGAATTCCCCGAGATACTAATTACAAAAATGACGCAAAAACACAAAGCAACTTCCTGTAAGCAAGCTCAACAATGTCCAAAAAATATATGTGTATTCCCTTTTTAATGACCTTAAAGGAGCTGCTTGCAACTTGCCCAAAGTTGCATTTTTTAAACTGAAATAACGTCAATTAATGGTTTAAAGCCAAACTAATATACCGTATTTTCCAGACAGAATATACAGCAGGGGTCTCAAACACGGGGGCCGCGGGCCAATTGCGGCCCGCGAGACGTTATTTTGCAGCCCGCACCTTAATATGTAATTTAATGTTGGTGCGGCCCGCAAGTTTTATATGAATGACGCTTTACAGCGTCATACTTGTATACCCTCGATTTTTCCGGGAAACTCCCAATTTTCATGCCCCTCCAGGGGTAAACATTCACCCGGATTTCCCCCAAACAACAATATTAAGGGGGCACCGTGAAGGTACTGCCTTTAGCGTCCTCTACAACCTGTACAAACAGCGTGCCATCCCAGTCACATATTGTATTTGGCTTCTGCAGACACAGTAAGTGATTACAAGACATAGATGATCAACAGCCATACAGGTCACACTGAGAGTGGCCGTACAAACAACTTTAACACTGTTACAAATATGTGCCACACTGTGAACTCACACCAAACAAGAATGACAAACACATTTTGGGAGAACATTCACACCGTAACACAACATAAACACAACAGAACAAATACCCAGAATCCCATGCAGCCCTAACTCTTCCGGGCTAAATTATACACCCCTGCCCCCCCAACCCCGAACCCTATTGTAGGGGGCGGGGTTAGTTGCATGTTCGATTTTTTTTAAGAAATCTGTTCTTGCGGCCCAGCCTCACCCATTTTCTGCATCCAGTGGCCCCCGGGTAAATTGAGTTTGAGACCCCTGATATACAGTATCAGCCACGCCCACAACATTTTTGACCAAAAAAACTGCATATTCTATTCCGCAGATATATACGTTGTGAAATTAGTTATTTAAACATAAAGGTTGAATGATGGGGACACGTTTGTTAGTGGATACTTTCAAATACGCTTTTGCCTCGGAGACTTTGTATGTGCAAGTAATATGCATCTACAAGTTTGTAATACTTGTTTGTATTGACATTTTATTGTTCAATGATTGTTAGTAAACTATAACCGGGCATATTTACCTTTTTCAAATAACTCGATTAAAATGCAATATATTTTACAGAGACTTAATATGCAAGCCAATATCGTCTGGTACTTGTTATTGTTGCGGATGTTGGACCGATATCTATATCGGATCGTTACACACTTACTAATTTGCTAATGGTTCTTTCATAATCCAATCAATTCTTTAAATTCATTTACTGATGTAATTTATCATATTGTTGATGTAGATGATCATATTGTTGATGTAGATCAGGAGTCGGCAACCCGCGGCTCCGGAGCCGCATTCGGCTCTTTGGTCACTCTGATGTGGCTCAGCTGCATAATCAACGACCCCCGCGATTATTTCGGAGGTTTCTGGAGTTTGGTGCTCCTCCCGGGAATCACCGGAGTTTGGTGCCTCTCCCGGGAATCACTCGGGGGCCGGTCTTCGCCCTGTCTACAATATTGAGTGCGTCTACAATATTGAGTGTGTGCCATGATGACAATGCTTTTAACTTCCTCTTTAACATGTCTTTGCGCCTGCTTTTACACATTGTTATCTGCTTGTCGGCCGGTCGCATTCAATACGCAGTTCGTATCAACTCACGCGTGTACCTGCAAGACATACTTGTTCAACAGCCATACAGGGTTATAATACAAACAACTTTAACACTTTTACTAATATGCGCCACACTGTGAACCCACACCAAACAAGAATGACAAACACATTTCGGGAGAACATCGGCACTGTAAGACAACATAAACACAACAGTACAAATACCCAGAATCCCATGCATCCCTGACTATTCCTGGATACATTATACACACACTAGCACCAAACCCCGACACCCCAACCCTGCCCACCTCAACCAACGCACGGATAAATATCAAAGATAAATATCAAAGATAGTGAATTATATTTATATAGCGCTTTTCTCAAGTGACTCAAAGCGCTTTTACATAGTGACACCCAATATCTAAGTTACATTTAAACCAGTGCGGGTGGCACTGGGAGCAGGTGGGTAAAGTGCCTTGCCCAAGGACACAACGGCAGTGACTAGGACGGCACAAGCGGGAATCGAACCTGCAACCCTCAAATTGTTGGCACGGCCACTCTACCAACCGAGCTATGCCGCCCCAGATAAATATCAAAGATAATAATCAAAGATAAATATCATTAATTATTAATGATAAAATATAGTTAACGGTAAATTGAGCAAATTGGCTATTTCTGGCAATTAATTTAAGTGTGTATCAAACTGGTTGCACTTCGCATTAATCAGTACCCAAGAAGTAGCTCTTGGTTTCAAAAAGATTGGTGACCCCTGATGTAGATGATCATATTATTGATGTAGGTGATCATATCGTCGATGCAGATATCCATATAGTGATGTAAATGATCATATTCTTGATGTAGATGACCCTATTGTTAATGTAGATGACCACATCGTTGATGTAGTTGACCATATTGTTTTGATGTAGATGATCATATTGTTTATGTAGATGACCATATTGTTGATGTAGATGACCATATTGTTGATGAAGGTGATCATATCATTGATGTAGATGATCATATTGTTGATGTAGATGACCATATTGTGGATGTAGATGATCATATGGTTTATGTAGTTGACCATATTACTGATTTAGATGATAATATTGTGGATGTAGATGATCATATTGTTGATGTAAATGATCATATAGTTGACGTAGATGATCATATTGCTTATGGTATTGACCATATTATTGATGTAGAATGTAGATGATCATATCGTTGATGTAGAATGATTATATTGTTTATGTATTTGACCATATTGTTGATGTGGATGACCATATTGTTGATGTAAATGACCATATTGTTGATGTAGATGACAGTATCGTTAATGTAGATAATCATATATTTGATGTACAGTAGCTGATCATATAGTTGATGTAGATTATTATATTGTTGATTTAGAATGATCATATTGTTTATATAGCTGACCATGTTGTTGATGTAGATGACCACATTGTGATTCTGAATTGAATCGGGACCCCCGAGAATGGAGTGGACTCCCAGCCCTAGTATTCATGTTACAACACACTGCAGCACCGGGACCTGTGTTGATTTCTCTGCTGGCTCTCAGTCGATCCCTGCTGGTCGCGGTTCTGTGAGTGGACTAAAAGGCTATGACCTCCCCTGTGAGCCGCTTAAGCCCAAACACAAAGTGCGCCGCTGTTTAGGGAAATCACTTCAAGCCCGCATTTTAAGCACATTTTGCCTTTTGAGGCACCGGGCGAGACGTTTGTTGACATTTATAACGAGCTTCAGACGATATGAAACGGAGGAAATGTCAGGTGGATTTTTAATAGTTTCGTTATTGTTTGTTGGTTTGTTATTGCTCTCGGGAGGGGGGGCGGGGAGATAAGCGGTGTGTGTGTGTGTGTGTGTGTTTGTTTGAGGCCGCCAGTGAAGCCCCGTAGAGGCATGTGCGTGTTTGACACTGCTGTTGTCTCACCGTGATAAAAGCCAATACTTTTTTTCCCCGTGCCTCCTAAATGTCTTCGCCTCGGTGCTTTTACTTTCGCCTTGATTGTTTCCAATTATCTTTCTTCGCACACATTACTGACTTTTAGAAGCCCAGACTGCAGACAGATACGCTGCAGTGTTACGGGTAAACATCACAGAAGTGTGGAGGGTGAAGTCTTTCAAAACAATGGCCGAGACTTTCACATTTTGATCGATACACAATAGTACCCTTTTTGTGTTCTAATGTGTTAATAAATGTTAATTTTGAAAAAAAATAAATAAAAAATAAAATATGTATATATATATATATATATATATATATATTTATATATATATATATATATATATATATTTTTTTTTTTTTTTTCATGTATATATTTTTTTATATATTTTTATATTTCATATTTTCGTAACATGGACTATGGTGTGGTATATTTTACTGAAATGCAAAGGAACTGGACCGGTTGTGGCATGAAAGTAAAGACATTTATTATCTATTACTATGAAAAAGTGCAAACAAAAGGCGCGCACAAGGCGGAGAACAAACTTGGTTAAGAAAACAAAAACTAGCACAAAGGCAGAACTATGGGCATAGAAACGAAAGACACTAACTGTGGCATTAATAAACAAAAACTTACTTGCGGTGACGTGAGCAGGGCAGCATGAACTATGACATGAAACAGGCATGAAACAGAGTGGTCATAAACAGGGTGGTGACGCCAGAATGACACATATATATATATATATACTGTATATATGCATATACTGTATATATATATATATATATATATATAATATATATATATATATATATATATATATATATATATATAATATATATATGTATAAATATATATATATATATATATATATATATATATATATGTGTCATTCTGGCGTCACCACCCTGTTTATGACCACTCTGTTTCATGCCTGTTTCATGTCATAGTTCATGCTGCCCTGCTCACGTCACCGCAAGTAAGTTGTTGTTTATTAATGCCACAGTTAGTGTCTTTATATATTTATATATATATATCTGTATATATCTGTATATGTGACGTGAGCAGGGCAGCATGAACTATGACATGAAACAGGCATGAAACAGAGTGGTCATAAACAGGGTGGTGACACCAGAATGACACATATATATATATATATGCATATACTGTATATATATATATATATATATATATATATATATATATATATATATATATATATATATATATATATATATATATATATGATATATATATATATAGTATATATATATATGTATAAATATATATATATATATACATATATATATCTGTATATATATATATATATATATATACAGATGTATATGTATATATATATATACAGATATACATATATATATATATATATATATATATATATATATACATATATATATATATATATATATATATATATATATATATATATATATATATATAATATATGATGATGAAAAGCTCGACTTTAAACTCTCTGTGTGTGTCTAGGTGTGTGTGTTAATGTGTGTGTACGTGTGTGTGTGTGAGGAGGATCAGAGCCGCAAAGACAAGAGATTAGCACAGTTGACTTAAAGAGACACGTGTTCATCATCATCATCAGTGTTGATCTTGATGTTACATATGTATATATATATATATATATATATATATATATATATATATATATATATATATATATATATATATATATATATATATATATATATATATATACATGTACATACATATATATATATATATATATATATTGCAGGTCAAATGTAGTGACTTATAAAAAACAACAACCCAGTATCAGTGCAGAGTTTATACAGGTAGTGAGTGTGCCATACACTCGCTGAGGCGTCGTTTATCCATCGCTATTGTGTGTCGTTGTATTTGTGGTGAGTAAATTGATTTGATTGATTGATTGTACAGTACAGTACATATTCCGTACAATCGACCACTGAATGGTAACACCCGAATACGTTTTTCAACTTGTTTAAGTCGGGGTCCACAGTAATCAATTCATGGTGCACAATCATGTCACGCCTCTGACATTTTAAGTCGTCCACATGCTGAAACCAGTTTGGAAAATCTTCAGCCCGACTAGCGTTTTTTTAAGTGTTTTTTAAAGACAAAACTGCGCATTTGCATGAGGACAAACGCTTAAAACACAAAGAAAATATGCTTTTGTTTTGAAGTATGTGGACATGGTGTTGAGTCGGACTCAGGTGTTCATAAGTCCTCGCTAATAATGGGAAGCAGGTGTAGATTATTCATGCTTCCTCCCCCTCCTCCTTCCTGTGCACCTGCCTCCACGCCGGCACCCAGCGGTGCGTGTTAAGTGCACCATTTGGTAGCTTGACGCCATGCCATCTGTGACGCCGATTCATGGCAAACTAGGACGAGAGTGGACACAAGAATATGCAGATTGTATCTGATTAATCCTGTTTCTAAGCTTCCATATCCGAAATAGGTCAGTGTTTCCCACGCTCAGGTGCATGGCGAGGGTGGTGTCACAATGACATCATCAAATCATTAGCAGATTTGGCTATAGTGGATGTTATTTTATTTTTTTGTAATGGCTGCTTTGCCAGAGAAATTATCCACTTCAGTAGCAAGTAAGAGGTACATATTTTAAAGTGAAAAAGAGGTGTATCTTGGATTTTTAGCAGTAATGTTCAATGACTAATTCTCACATTGTTATTTTGCATATAAAACACATATTGTATACATAAAATGGACAACTCTTTTTTTATTGTCATCGTCTCAATTTGTACAGATTAACCTACCGTTTGGTCGATGTCTCACTTTTTTACAAGCAAAACAAATGAGTTCCTTTCTTCTTTTTTGGCACCAACTCTTTTTTCGTTTTTTGTTGGTTTAGCTTCCATTGTGCTTGTCGTCCCTGCAACATTCATGCTCCCACCGGCTCTGGTAGAAAATTATTTCAGGTGGTGTAAAAATACTACCGCTAAATAGCAGGGTTGTTGTATTTACATTAGCTGCAGCCCAGATGTTAAAAAACACAAAATAAACCTTTAAAAAGTAAAAAAGTAGTACATGTTTGTGTCATACTCCGGTATGTATGACATAATCTTGCACAGAAATACAGTTTGATATAACATGATTTTTTAATGCCTTTTAAAATCAGATCGGGCAAAATGACAGTGCTACTAAGCACAGTAGGTCAATTTATGTTTTATCCTCATTCTTGTGAGAATCCTGCGTGTGACATTTGTCCCTCTCGTGGTATGTCAAATAATCACTTAATTAAATAGCTGAGATAGGTTCCAGCACCCCCTACGACCCCAACAAAAGGGACACGGGGTAGAAAATGGATGGATGGATGGATGGATAAATAGTGTATGACGTGACTCTAGCTCTTGTCAAATGTTTATCAGCCTTCTATGGAAACCGTTACAATCCAACTACTATAGGCAGTGGTCCAAACCAAAATAAAAATAAAAATGTTACACAAACAGAACCGTCTTACTCTATAAAGTTATATCGCAAAAAAAATATTTCTTGTATAGTCAAACAGTGTTACTGTTCAAATCGTGCGTACTGTTACAGTGGGCAAAATATTATATTAAATGCACTTGTTAAACAAAGCATCTGCCTTGTTTTCAATGAATACTTAGGCCTACTTAGCTACCGTCTTTTTAATGTTGGTCATCGTGGTGGTCCTTGGAGAGCCACGTGTATTCTGAGACGGTACTTAGCGTAAAAAAATGTTTTGAGAACCAATGCATTAAGGAGTGGGACTGTCCAGGACTAGCTCCAGTGTGCTCAAACAACCACCAGGTAGCAGCTCGCAGGTGAGATGAGTATTTAATCTAATCAGGTGGCATGGTCGTACTTAGCATTGCATGATATCATGGATCAGAGGTAGTAGCATTAAGCTAACGTGAAAAGTCTTACTTTAGCAAAACTAAAATCGACTAACATAGTATTACCAAAAATCCTGAAACGTGAACAGTTGCGTAGGGCGTATGCAAATCCCACAAGAATTAGCGGCATTAGACGTGTGTATGAAGGTGCATGATTAGTGATGACAACAGGTGGGGACACTCATCAACAAAACCGAAACCAGTGTTGGAGCTCAAACGGTCCTAGCAACGGGAACGTAAACAATGGAGCAAAGAAGCCATGGTAACATATATGTTAAAAAACACCAAACTTTCGGAGTACTATAACAAAAATAAAACAAGACAAAACCTGTGGACACAGGTCAGAACTGTATCACCTCTTGTGTTGGGCTATGAGCGCCCCCTAGAATGTAGTATATGTGTTTTTTCAGCTGTGGTACTTAGATGTAATACACTTTTCCACCACGTATGGCAGTCATCACAATGTAAAACAGACAGAAGAAGTCAGGAGCGAATGTCATAGAGGCATTTCTCAAGCGCAAAAATTACGACTAAAGTTGTGGAAGCACATGGAAAGAAGAACAAAACTGCTGAAAGCACGTGGGAAGGAGAACAAGACTGCTGAAAAGCTGAAAGACTTTAGAATTTAGAAAATAAAGAATTGTTGTCACTCTGTCACCAAAGAGTTGATGTGCCTTCCTGGTCCTCCAAGAACCCAGAAGTAGGAAAAACTTCACGGATGGATTTTAGCACAACATAATACATATTGTAATGTTTTTATTGTTTATTTGATTAGTACTTCTTCTTCTAATCAGCCTGACTTAAGCCCAAGGTTTATTTGTTGAATTGACAATATTATCTTTGTGAATGACACATGCTTTTATATAATTTGTAGGTTAGATGATATTATTGAATAGGATCAAAATCAAGGGTAAAATGATTAATTCAGTGTTAATATTGGAGAGGAGCCCAGGTCCCTGTGTAGTGAAAAAGTTGCGTCCCAAGGTAAAAAAACTTAAGAACCCCTGCAATATACAATGACCCTTTGGCTACACTCTATAACAAAGGATCTGTATTATACAAAACCCAAAACCAGTGAAGTTGGCACATTGTATAAATGGTAAATAAAAACACAATACAATGATTTGCAAATCCTTTTCAATTTATATTCTATTATATAGACTGCAAAGACCACATATTTAATGTTCATACTGGAAAACTGCAATTTTTTGCAAACATTAGCTCATTTGAAATTTGATGCCTTCAACATGTTTCAAAAAAGTTGGCACAAGTGGCAAAAAAAGACTATTAAAGTTGAGAAATGCTCATCAAACACTTATATGGAACATCCCACAAGTGAACAGACTAATTGGGAACAGGTGGGTGCTATGATTGGGTATAAAAGCAGCTTCCATGAAATGCTCAGTCATTCACAAAGAAGGATGGAATAAGGGTCACCACTTTGTGAACAAATGCTTGGGCAAATTATCGAGCAATTTAAGAACATGTTTTCTACCAGCTATTGTAAGGAATTTAGGGATTTCATTATCTACGGTCAGTAAAATCATCAACAGGTCCAGAGAATCTGAAGAAAAACTGCACGTAACATTGAATGCCGTGACGTTGGATCCCTTAAGTGGTACTGCAACATCAGTGTGTAAAGGATATCACCACATCAGCTCAGGGATGCTTCAGAAAACCACTGTCAGGAACTACAGTTGGTCGCTACATCTGTAAGTGTAAGTTAAAACTCTACTATGCAAAGCCTCAGCCATTTATCGACAACACCCAGAAACACCGCCGGCTTCGCTGGAACTGAGCTCATCTAAGATGGACTGATGCAAAGTGTAAAAGTGTTCTCTAGTCTGACGAGTCCACATTTCAAATTGTTTTTGGAAACTGTGGACGTAGTGTCCTCCGAAACAAAGACAAAAATAACCATCTGGATTGTTCTAGGCGCAGAGTTGAAAAGCCAGCATCTGTGTTGGTATGGGGGTGTATTAGTGCCCAATGCATGGGTAACTTACACATCTGTGAAGGCACCATTAATGCTGAAAGGTACATACAGTTTTTGGAGCAACATATGTTTCCCTCCAAACAACGTTATCATGGACGCCCCTGCTTATTTCAGCAAAACAATGCCAAGCCATGTGTTACAACAGTGTTGTAACACGTGTAACAAAAATTCCACCTGAAAAGCTTCAAAAATTGGTCTCCTCAGTTCCCAAACGTTTACTGAGTGTTGGTAAAAGGAAAGGCCATGTAAAACAGTGGTAAATATGCCCCGGTGCCAACCTTTTTGCAATGTGTTACTCTCGGTAAATTCTAAGTTAACGATTATTTGCCAAAAAAAAAAAAAGTTCAGTTCGAGCGTTAAATATCTTCTCTTTGCTGTTTATTCAATTGAAAATAAATTGAAAAGGATTTCCAAATCCTTGTATTCTGTTTTTATTTACCATTTATACAACGTGCCAACTTCACTGCTTTTGGGTTTTGTACATCTATAAACAAAATGATTGGTTTGTCTAGTGGAACAAATTAGTTTATAACATACAAACCCCGTTTCCATATGAGTTGGGAAATTGTGTTAGATGTAAATATAAACGGAATACAATGATTTGCAAATCATTTTCAACACACATTCAGTTGAATGCACTACAAAGACAACATATTTAATGTTCAAACTCATAAACTAATTTCTTTTTTGCAGATAATACTTAACTTACAATTTCATGGCTTCAACACGTGCCAAAGTAGTTGGGAAAGGGCATGTTCACCACTGTGTTACATCACCTTTTCTTTTAACAACACTCAATACACGTTTGGGAACTGAGGAAACTAATTGTTGAAGCTTTGAAAGTGGAATTCTTTCCCATTCTTGTTTTATGTAGAGCTTCAGTCGTTAAACAGTCCGGGGTCTCCGCTGTCATATTTTACGCTTCATAATGTGCCAGACATTTTAGATGGGAGATCCGTCTGGAATGCAGGCGGGCCAGGAAAGTACCCACACTCTTTTACTACGAAACCACGCTGTTGTAACACGTGGCTTGGCATTGTCTTGGTGAAATAAGCAGGGGCGTCCATGATAACGTTGCTTGGATGACAACATATGTTGCTCCTAAACCTGTATGGACCATTCAGCATTAATGGTGCCTTCACAAATGTTTAAGTCAGACATGCTTTGGGCACTAATACACCCCCATACCATCACAGATGCTGGCTTTTGAACTTTGCGCCTATAACAATCCGGATGATTATTTTACTCTTTGTTCCGGATGACACTATATCCACAGTTTCCAAATACAATTTGAAATGTGGACTCGTCAGACCAAAGAAAACTTTACCAGTTTGCATCAATCCATCTTAAAAGAGCTCGGGCCCAGCGAAGCCGGCGGAGTTCCTGGGTGTTGTTGATGAATGGCCTTCGCTTTGCATAGTATAGTTTTAACTCTCACTTACAGATGTAGCGACCAACTGTAGTAACTGATAATGGTTTTATGAAGTATTCCTGAGCCCATGCGGTGATATCCTTTACACACTGATATCTGTTTTTGATTAAGTACCGCCTGAGGGATCAAAGGTCCGTAATATCATTGCTTATGTGCAGTGATTTCTCCAGATTCTCTGAAAATTTGATGATTTTACGGATCGTAGATGGTAAAATCCCTCAATTTCCTTGCAATAGCTCGTTGAGAAATGTTGTTCTAAAACTGTTCGCCAATTTGCTTACAAATTGGTGACCCTCGCCCCATCCTTGTTTGTGAATTACTTAGCATTACATGGAAGCTGCTTTTATACCCAACCATGGCACCCACCTGTTCCTAATTAGCCTACACACCTGTCGGATGTTAAAAATAAGCGTTTGATGAGCATTCCTCAACTTTATCAGTATTTATAGCCACCTTTCCCATTTTTTTTTCACCTGTGGCTGGCATCAAATTCTAAAGTTAATGATTATTTGCAAAAAAAAAAAATGTTTATCAGTTTTAACTTTAGATATGTTGTCTTTGTAGCATATTCAATCAATCAATCAATGTTTACTTATATAGCCCTAAATCACTAGTGTCTCAAAGGGCTGCACAAACCACCACGACATCCTCGGTAGGCCCACATAAGGGCAAGGAAAACTCACACCCAGTGGGACATCGGTGACAATAATGATCCAGTGGGACGTCTGTGACAATAATGATTATGAGAACCTTAGAGAGGAGGAAAGCAATGGATGTCGAGCGGGTCTAACATGATACTGTGAAAGTTCAATCCACAATGGATCCAACTCAGCAGCGAGAGTCCCGTTCACAGCGGAGCCACCAGGAAACCATCCCAAGCGGAGGCGGATCAGCAGCGCAGAGATGTCCCCAGCCGATACACAGGCAAGCAGTACATGGCCACCGGATCGGACCGGACCCCCTCCACAGGGGAGAGTGGGACATAGAAGAAAAAGAAAAGAAACAGCAGATCAACTGGTCTAAAAAGGGAGTCTATTTAAAGGCTACAGTATACAAATGAGTTTTAAGGTGAGACTTAAATGCTTCTACTGAGGTGGTATCTCGAACTGTTACCGGGAGGGCATTCCAGAGTACTGGAGCCCGAACGGAAAACGCTCTATAGCCCGCAGACTTTTTTTGGGCTTTGGGAATCACTAACAAGCCGGAGTCCTTTGAACGCAGATTTCTTGCCGGGACATATGGTACAATACAATCGGCAAGATAGGATGGAGCTAGACCGTGTAGTATTCTATACGTAAGTAGTAAAACCTTAAAGTCACATCTTAAGTGCACAGGAAGCCAGTGCAGGTGAGCCAGTACAGGCGTAATGTGATCAAACTTTCTTGTTCTTGTCAAAAGTCTAGCAGCCGCATTTTGTACCAACTGTAATCTTTTAATGCTAGACATGGGGAGACCCGAAAATAATACGTTACAGTAGTCGAGGCGAGACGTAACAAACGCATGGATAATGATCTCAGCGTCTTTAGTGGACAGAATGGAGCGAATTTTAGCGATATTACGGAGATGAAAGAAGGCCGTTTTAGTAACGCTTTTAATGTGTGCCTCAAAGGAGAGAGTTGGGTCGAAGATAATACCCAGATTCTTTACTGTGTCGCCTTGTTTAATTGTTTGGTTGTCAAATGTTAGAGTTGTATTATTAAATAGAGTTCGGTGTCTAGCAGGACCGATAATCAGCATTTCCGTTTTTTTGGCGTTGAGTTGCAAAAAGTTAGCGGACATCCATTGTTTAATTTCATTAAGACACGCCTCCAGCTGACTACAATCCGGCGTGTTGGTCAGCTTTAGGGGCATGTAGAGTTGGGTGTCATCAGCATAACAGTGAAAGCTAACACCGTATTTGCGTATGATGTCACCTAGCGGCAGCATGTAGATGCTGAAGAGTGCAGGGCCAAGGACCGAACCCTGGGGAACTCCACACGTTACCTTAACGTAGTCCGAGGTCACATTGTTATGGGAGACACACTGCATCCTATCAGTAAGATAAGAGTTAAACCAAGACAGGGCTAAGTCTGACATACCAATTCGTGTTTTGATACGTTCTAATAAAATATTATGATCGACGGTATCGAAAGCAGCGCTAAGATCGAGGAGCAGCAACATAGATGACGCATCAGAATCCATCGTTAGCAATAGATCATTAGTCATTTTTGCGAGGGCTGTCTCCGTCGAGTGATTTGCCCTGAAACCGGATTGAAAGGTTTCACATAGATTGTTAGACGCTAAGTGTTCATTTAACTGCTCCGCAACAATTTTTTCGAGGATTTTTGAAATAAAGGGAAGGTGAGACACCGGTCGGTAGTTTACCATGAGGTCAGGATCGAGGTTAGGTCTTTTAAGAAGAGGATGAATAACCGCTTTTTTGAATGCTAGGGGAACAGTGCCCGAGGAAAGTGATAAGTTTATAATATTTAGCACTGATGGACCTAATAATACAAAGAGCTCCTTGATCAGTTTCCCAGGAAGAGGGTCAAGTAAACATGTTGTTTGTTTTATTCCATTTACACGTTGTAACAATTCCTCTAATGTTATTTCCTCAAAACGAGAGAAACTATTTTGGAGGGCAGTATCCACCGTATATACAATCGTGTCAGTGTTAATAGAACCCCGTTGTAGCTGGGACGCATTGTCTTTAATCTCCTTTCTAATGACTTCAATTTTCTTACTAAAGAATTGCATAAAGTCATCAGCTGAGTGGGTGGAGCTACTGGAAGGAGTCCCTTGTTGGGTTAGCGATGCTACTGTACTAAACAAAAATTTAGGATCGTTTTTATTACGGTGGATGAGATTTGAGTAATAATTAGCTTTAGCTAAGGTAAGCATGCGTTTATAAGTTATTAAACCATCACTAAATGCTTGATGGTGCACCTCAAGTTTAGTCGTGCGCCATTTGCGTTCCAGCTTTCTGCATAATAATTTCTGAGCTCTAGTTTCTTCTGTAAACCACGGGGTGCGCTTTTTTGGAGCCTTTTTTAACTTTAGCGGTGCTATGTTATCAATGGTTTCGCGCAGGGCGTCGTTAAAGTTGTTAGTGAGGTTATCAATAGAGCCCACATACTTTGGGAATGGTGCCATTACCGAGGGCAGTAGGTCAGCAAGAGTTGTCGTTGTGGCCGTATTAATGTTGCGGCTGCTATAGCAGTTATTATTATTATTAGTTTGACGAACATGCGTCTGAACCTCGAATTTTATAAGGTAATGATCGGACAATACTTTAGTATACGGGAGTATCGTAACTTTGGAAGCGGTGATACCCCTGACAAGCACTAGGTCTATCGTATTACCGTTGCGATGCGTGGGTTCATTTATTATTTGTGTGAGACCACAGCTATCAATTATACTCTGGAGCGCTACGCACGGTGGGTCCGATGGGGTATTCATATGGATATTAAAGTCCCCCATTATGATTATATTATCGGCGTGTGTCACTAGATCAGCAACGAACTCTGAGAATTCATTGATAAAGTCCGAATAGGGCCCTGGGGGGCGGTAGATAACAGCCAGGTGTAGAGGCAGCGGTGTGACAGACCTCATAGTAAGCACCTCAAACGATTTATATTTATTATTTATGTTAGGACTAAGGTTAAAGTTTTCGTTGTATATTAGTGCGACCCCCCCACCCCTTTTAAGCGGACGGGCAATATGCGCATGTGTAAAGTTAGGAGGACATGCCTCATTTAGCGCAAAAAAGTCGTTTGGTTTAAGCCAGGTTTCGCTGAGACCGATGACGTTAAGATTGTTGTCTCTGATGATATCATTAACTAACAACGTTTTGGGAGACAATGATCTTATGTTTAAAAAACCTACATTATAGGTAGTGGGCTGTTTTAGGGAATTTTTGATCAAATTATCCGTAGTAGCAATATTAATAATGTTGTGTTTATTATGCCCAGTGCATTCAGTATAATTACGACCATACCTAGGAATTGATACGATGGGAATGTTCCGATTGTTTGATTGTTGCTTTGATAAACTGCACGCATCATGGTTATGGGTTGAAAATGATTTGCAAATCATTAACACAATTTCCCAACTCATATGGAAACGGGGTTTGTAATTTATGTTTCTGTACGGCCCGGTAGCTAATGCGTCACCCACCGTTACCGGTCCCCAGACCGGTGGTTGGGCACCACTACATTAAGCAACATATCACACCTTAGTGCTACTGCATCAATAACACCTGCATTAAAACAGTTCTTTTTGCAGTATTTTGAATCTGTGTGTGACAATAACCACAACATCTCTCTCCTCCATGCTGGCTGCCTCTCTACCGGAGCTACTCAGCATGTGCAGCGTGTGAGCAGTGCGGAGAAGAAATGTTGTCTCTGGATTCAATTAGCCATGTCTGCCTGGGCAAAATAAAACAAAAAAACTCAACTCCCCCCTGCAGCCTCTTATCAGTCTTACCGCCTTGAGAGAAGCGCTACTGAGAAAATGACCGAATCTACACGAGTAAATCGATTTCGGTGTCATCGTTTTAACGCCGCCGCTCATTATGTCTCGATCGGCGCGCCTCCTTGTGCTCGTCGATACGCACATCCGCGTCACGAGTCCCTGTGGGGTTTTTTTGCAGGAGCGTGGATGCATCAGTGTGTGCGGTGACAAAAGGCCACAGGGAGGGCTGATAACTCAATCTTTATTATTTGTGACTAATTGTACTGTGTGGCTCATTCTTTACAGAAAACTCTCCCTTTCTTCAACGCCTCATTGATCTTCCTCTCTTTCCGCCTCCAGTAGATAAGGCTTAAATTGTTTAAATTACCTAAACTACCGGGTTTTCCAATCTATAAAGCGCACTGCTATATCTAAATTTTAGAAGAAAACAATATTGTTCTATATATAAGCCTCACCTGGCTATAAGTCGCAGATATATATGTTGTAAAATTAGTTATTTACACAGAAATATTTTGTAAATGTTTATTTACATACCTTAATTGTTTCCAAACGGTGTCTGTAACACCGTAGTAAAATGTCCGATCAAACAAAACAAAAGTCAGCCTCAAGTACCCGCTAGCGCAAGCTAGCTCTGCAATCAGCTAAACAGACTCAAAAGACTCCACGAGTGATGTTTACACAACTGAAACAAAACAAAAATGTTATGTTACTAACGCAGACACTCGTAAACTTGTTCGCACATTTGCTTCGTCTCTCTACGATGGCGCGTACAAATCAGACACTCCCGCACACATCCAACACGGGACGGTTTAGTACTGTAAATAAGGGTTGTTTTAGTTTACCTTGTAAAACTTACAAGCGTTGTTTGGAGTGATTTATTACGAATGTAAACGAGTAGAAACGGGATGGATTTCTAGTAGGGGGGTGGACAGAGACAAAGAGAGGGCCAATGAGCTAAACCAGTTCTTTAACAGGTTTGACAAGCTCCCCCCCCCCCAAAAAAAAAAACATGCCAGCCGGCCCCCTGACAACTTCAGCGAATCAATACACCTCCCCCTCCCCTCCTCACAGCCCCCCAACTCCAATGACTACCTCCCCCCACCTAACACCTCACCCTCAGAAGGATGACCCCCCCCTCCCCCAACCACCTGATACCCCCCCCCCCCCCCCCCCCCCCAGTGTGTCTGTCTGCAGAACAGGTGAATGCACAGTTAAATAGGTTACACACAGGCAAGGCCGGGGGTCCTGATGGTGTGAGCCCCAGGGTGCTCAAAGCCTGCACCCCACAGCTGTGTGGTGTGCTCCAGCACATCTTCAATATGAGCCTTAGACTGCAGAAAGTCCCCACACTGTGGAAAACCTCATGCGTGGTCACCATTCCCAAGGGCATGCGCCTCAGCACGTCCAAGGACTACAGGCCGGTTGCGCTAACCTCCCATATCATGAAGACCATGGAGAGGTTGGTCCTGGAACAACTCCGCCCTACAGTCAAGCCCCACCTGGACCCACTCCAATTCGCCTACTTTCTACGACTGGGAGTGGAGGACACAGTCATCTACCTGCTGAACCGAGCCCATACCCACCTGGACAAGCCTGCGAGCAGTGTGAGGGTCATGTTTTTTGGCTTCTCCAGTGCTTTTGATACTATACGGCCTGGGCTACTGGGTGTAAAGTTGGAGAAGATGCAGGTGGAGGCCCCCTTGGTGTCCTGGGTTATACAGTAGATTACCTGACTGACGGACCACTGCAGGGTACAGTCCTCTCCCCCTTCCTCTTCACCATTTACACCACCCATTTCCACTATCAGTCAGAGTCCTGCCACCTTCAGAAGTTTTCTGATGACTGCGATAGTGGGGTATATTGAGGATGGTGATGATGAGGAATACAGGGCACTGGTGGAGGACTTTGTCACATTGTGTGGAAAGAACCACCTCCAGCTCAATGTGACGAAGACCAAGGAGCTGGTTGTGGACCTCGAAAGGAGGAGGATTACTCCGGCGACCCCTGTTTCCATCAGGTGGGTCGATGTGGACATGGTTGAGGATTATAAATACCTCGATGTACACATGGACAACAAGCTGAAGGGGTCAAAACACGCAGAGGCTAGGATCCTTCAACGTCTGTGCAAAGATGTTGAAGATGTTCTACGAGTCGGTGGTGGCGGGCGCCTTCTTGTATGCCGTGCCTTCCTAGGGCAGCGGGCTAAGAGTGAGGGACACAAACAGACTGGACAAGTTGGTAGAGGAGGCCAGTAACGTGGTGGGAGTGGAGCTGGACTCTCTGGTGGTGGTGTCAGAGAGGAGAAGTCTAGCAAAGCTCCTAGCCATTATGGACAACACCTCCCACCCACTACACTCGGAACTTGCGGAGAGAATGAGCACGTTCAGTGGAAGGCTCAGACTCCCTAAATGCAACACGGAACGACACAGGAGGTCCTTCATACCAACAGCCATCAGACTGTCTAATGTATATGTTCCTTGACTGCACTTAAATGTAGAATATATGTAGAATATATATTTATACTATTCATATATTATATATTATATTTATAATATATGTTATATATTATGTATTATTATTATTGTTTATTGTGAGCGAACTGTGGTGCTGAATTTCCCCCAGGGATCAATAAAGTACTTTCTATTCTATTCTATTCTACTCTAGCTGAAAGCTCAGTCTAAACTGAAGTGCAGTGAGTCAACTCGTCTGAAAGACGGCACCATAGCAAAAACATCAACACAACTAAATGTAGCAACTTATAGTCCGCAATTTACGGCACACTATCTACTGGAATGGTGTAGCATTATCAAGCGACGTGCTAAGGTCCAAGTTTGCGTTAATAAGCGCATATAATACAATTGTTTACATGTGTAACAGTCACCCAGTGGGCACCCGTCCTTAGTTCAACGTCGAGGTGAGGTTGAAATTACGTCGCGACGTCACTCAACCATATCCCGACCAAATCACAACCAACTGACCCCACCACACCATATGTTGCAAATCTGGTTTGTTTTCATCATTGGGGGACATCGTCTTTTCAACGTCGTTTCAACGTGTACAATTCAACTTGCCAATCATTCTGTGCGCATCGGCCATTTGCGACAGTTTTCAGATGGCAGCGTGAACTAAAAGCCAAGCTTGTGCGCATGCGTGCTGAAGTATCAATCAATCAATCAATGTTTACTTATATAGCCCTAAATCACTAGTGTCTCAAAGGGCTGCACAAACCACCACGACATCCTCGGTAGGCCCACATAAGGGCAAGGAAAACTCACACCCAGTGGGACATCGGTGACAATGATGACTATGAGAACCTTAGAGAGGAGGAAAGCAATGGATGTCGAGCGGGTCTAACATGATACTGTGAAAGTTCAATCCACAATGGATCCAACACAGTCGCGAGAGTCCAGTCCAAAGCGGATCCAACACAGCAGCGAGAGTCCCGTTCACAGCGGAGCCAGCAGGAAACCATCCCAAGCGGAGGCGGATCAGCAGCGCAGAGATGTCCCCAGCCGATACACAGGCAAGCAGTACATGGCCACCGGATCGGACCGGACCCCCTCCACAGGGGAGAGTGGGACATAGAAGAAAAAGAAAAGAAACAGCAGATCAACTGGTCTAAAAAGGGAGTCTATTTAAAGGCTAGAGTATACAAATGAGTTTTAAGGTAAGACTTAAATGCTTCTACTGAGGTGGCATCTCGAACTGTTACCGGGAGGGCATTCCAGAGTACTGGAGCCCGAACGGAAAACGCTCAATAGCCCGCAGACTTTTTTTGGGCTTTGGGAATCACTAACAAGCCGGAGTCCTTTGAACGCAGATTTCTTGCCGGGACATATGGTACAATACAATCGGCAAGATAGGATGGAGCTAGACCGTGTAGTATTTTATACGTAAGTAGTAAAACCTTAAAGTCACATCTTAAGTGCACAGGAAGCCAGTGCAGGTGAGCCAGTACAGGCGTAATGTGATCAAACTTTCTTGTTCTTGTCAAAAGTCTAGCAGCCGCATTTTGTACCAACTGTAATCTTTTAATGCTAGACATGGGGAGACCCGAAAATAATACGTTACAGTAGTCGAGGCGAGACGTAACAAACGCATGGATAATGATCTCAGCGTCTTTAGTGGACAGAATGGAGCGAATTTTAGCGATATTACGGAGATGAAAGAAGGCCGTTTTAGTAACGCTTTAATGTGTGCCTCAAAGGAGAGAGTTGGGTCGAAGATAATACCCAGATTCTTTACCGTGTCGCCTTGTTTAATTGTTTGGTTGTCAAATGTTAGAGTTGTATTATTAAATAGAGTTCGGTGTCTAGCAGGACCGATAATCAGCAATTCCGTTTTTTTGGCGTTGAGTTGCAAAAAGTTAGCGGACATCCATTGTTTAATTTCATTAAGACACGCCTCCAGCTGACTACAATCCGGCGTGTTGGTCAGCTTTAGGGGCATGTAGGGTTGGGTGTCATCAGCATAACAGTGAAAGCTAACACCGTATTTGCGTTTGATGTCACCTAGCGGCAGCATGTAGATGCTGAAGAGTGCAGGGCCAAGGACCGTACCCTGGGGAACTCCACACGTTACCTTAACGTAGTCCGAGGTACTTCCTTTCCAGTCCAGCAAGCAAGTCTAAGAGCGAAGATTTGAATTGGAAATCGAACTATTTCACTGCAAAGAAAACCATCGACGTCCATAAAGTTTCAGGTTTGTACCTTGAGATAATAGTGGTTATTTATATCGATATAATTTTGGCCCTTTCACAAGAGGGTTGCAGGAAAACGTTTCTTTTGACTGTATAAACTGGACCTGAGCAAACTTTTTTTTTCTCCCCAAGCAGACAACAATTTTTTTCCCCACCTGCCTTAAAGCAAACAATTGTTTTTCCAGGCTAACACAAAACAAACAATTTTTTTGGGTTCTGTACCCATTGTCTTTTGCAGCCGCGCCAGTCACTGTATTAATTTACTTCCTCTTGATTTTGATCTTCAAAACACCCGTCTGGATGGCAGTTAGGTTTTTCTGGCTCATTTTAATGTTTATTTAAAATGTTGCCAGTTTATTTTAAGTACAGGTACTTTTTAATTAGTTTGACTTGTTAGCAAGGCTTTGTCTCAAAAGGCAAGTCCACGGGTCGCCCATAAAAGGATCCATGTAATATCAAATGCTATGATCTTTACTTATTTTTTTATTTTACTGATAAGGCCAGTACCGCTATTACAAGAGCTTTTGTCAAGTATTGAAACTTCCAAATGGTTTCACTGTTGACCTGTTGGCCAACATGTATACTAAAATATATGACAATAAAATATCCAGACAGATTTTGTTGAAAGATGTTTTATGATTGACAATAAAAGACTGCACGGAGCGCAGACATTTTTGGGGGGTACAAAGTTTTTTCTCTTGGCACAAGAAGGCAACCAACTTTTTTTTTTTTGCAGAGCTTACCGGAGCAAACTTTTTTTTATATATATATATATATATATATACGTCAGGAGAACAAACTATTTATTTTTCAGTTTTTGCTAAACAATCTCTTTTTTTCCCAAAAAAAACATACCCTCCCCCACGTTTCATCTGGTCCGCCCCTAAGTCTATGTACATGTACCACTACCGGTAATTGAAAAGCAGAACGTCAATGCAAGGCAATGTACCAATGATTTCAGTTTATGCAAATGGAACGACACAGTACACTTGCTATGATACATATGACACCAAAAAGGACAATTTTTTGGTAAAACTGTCCTTCCATGTGTAGAAATTGGAGACAGTGGAGGAACTACTCGACCTTGACGAGTTGATAAAAACTCAACCAAGCAAGAAAGATTTGCTGGTAAGTAATTATTACATTATAATTGTGTGGCTGTTTTTACATCGGAAATATTATTGTATCTAGATAGAAATTTCAGGTTATGAAATCGTGTAGATAAAACACGTGTAAATAAAATAGGCCCTATACTTGAATGTATATGTATGTGTTTGCCAGCCCCTTCCCCCAGTGTATGCTAAACACATTCTCTTGTATATTTGCAGACAGCCAGGCTCTCAAAGATTGGTGGATATGACTTAAAGAGCTGTTTAAGCACCATCATGGACAGGTATTTTCCTCTTTCTCTTTATATATATTAAAAATAGGCGATGTAAGACCCAAATTCTAATCTATGAGTGCTAGATCGGGAATTATAATAATGCAAAATTCCGTACTTTTTGGCCTGCATGTATGACTTCAGGCTCATGACAAATGAATTAATGTCCAATCTGAACATGAAGGGGAGAGGGGGAAAAAAATAGCTTTGCCGAGACGAAGCTGCTCGATTTAGTCACAGGTGAGTTTGTGTGTGTGTTTAATAATTACATTAACTTGATTGGGGTAAATCACATGCACCCTTAATTAATTTGTATTCTTTTTGCCTGTTTACAGCTAGTGTCTTGGATACCCAGAAGGGGACCGAAACGATGGTCCATGATCCCATAAAAAATAAACTGAAATATGCCCCTGGACGGAAGGGAGGAATAGGATGGGCATCACAGGCTAAATAAATAATTATATTGATTGACATTCTCCATTTTCTTTGTACTTAATTTAAATTTTGCATTAACAGGATTCAGTCTGGAGCTATATATGCACTATGTTTTGTTGTCTTTAATTATATTTATATGTTGGTTGATATTACATTGGTAATTGGTTGGTTGATCTTAGGTTGAAACTGAAAGTTGAATCAACGTTGAAACATTGACGTGGATTCTACGTCGGTATTTAAACGTTGATCCAACTTTCATTTTCAACCCAAATCCAACGTTATTTCAACACGGGAAAGTAACGTTTCGACGTTGATTAAACGTCTCTGTTAGGTAGAAACTGAAAGTTGAATCAACGTTGAAACATTGACGTTGATTCAACGTCGGTATTCAAACGTTGATCCAACTTTCATTTTCAACCCAAATCCAACGTTATTTCAACACGGGAAAGTAACATTGTTTCAACGTTGATTAAACGTCTCTGTTAGGTAGAAACTGAACGTTGAATCAACGTTGAAACATTGACGTTGATTCAACGTCGGTATTTAAACGTTGATCCAACTTTCATTTTCAACCCAAATCCAACGTTATTTCAACACGGGAAAGTAACGTTGTTTCAACGTTGATTAAACGTCTCTGTTAGGTAGAAATTGAAAGTTGAATCAACGTTGAAGCATTGACGTTGATTCAACGTCTGTATTTAAACGTTGATCCAACTTTCATTTTCAACCCAAATCGAACATTGTTTCAACACGGGAAAGTAACGTTGTTTCAACGTTACTTAAACATCTCTGCGCCCACTGGGCACTGTTCTGCGTTGTGTCTTTTGTAGTGAAGCACACACAGGAGTTGAGTCACGGAGGACTTATTTCCCTTTTTTTTTGATGGAAACAAAAAGAACAGGGCGCAACACACAGGCCACAGTATGCTTACGTGTAGCAACAATAATAATAATTATAAATAAATAATTATAAATACAATTAAAATAAAAGTTAAATGAAGCATAAAATAGTCTTAAATAATAATAAAAATTAAAAACAGTATATAAAAGAGATACATCAGCAAATAACAAAAATATATATCAACAAAAAGAGTCTTTAATATGTAAATCACCAAAAATAAAATAAAATGAAATAAAATTAAATTTAGCTTGGCTACACATGCAAAACTACCGGATATTCCTAACTGTAAAGTGCACCGGTATATAAGCCGCACCCACTAATTTTTTGAAGAAAACATAATTTTTCCATATATTAACAGCACCGGTCTATAAATTGCAGATATATACGTTAAGAGATTAGTTAGACATAAATATTCTGTAAACGTTTATTTACATACCGTAATTGTTTCCAAATGGTATCTGAAACACAGCAGTAAAACGGCAGATCAAACAATACAGAAGTCATCGTCATGGACCCGCTAGCTGCGCAAGCTAACTCTCCAATCAGCTAAACAGACTCAAACACTCCACGGTGACGTCTAGGTGAATTTACGAATCTGAAACAATACAAAAAGTTAATGTTACTAATGCAGACACTTGTAAAAGTGTTAATTCCACTAGTACCTCAATTCCTTTTGTATTTAAGTAACAAGTAACTACCGTATTTCCTTGAATTGCCGCCGGGGCGCTAATTAATTTAAAACTTGTTTTCACCCCTGCGCTTACCAAAGGCATGCGGTAAAAGTAAGCATGCGCTAATTATTTTAAAACCTCTTCTCACTCCGGCACTTACCAAAGGCATGCAGTAAAAAATTGAGTGTGATGTAAGCTTGGACCTTAAATCCTTCTGAATAGCTCTTAATCTTCTTCCCTTTATGCGATTTCAAATTACCGGTATTGAAATCAGCCTGCTCCATTTTGAAAATGATGACAGGGGAAGTGTCAAGGGTGACGTCACGAGTTTGACCAGGCGGTAATACTAAGCATGCGCTAATTATTTTGCGAAGCGAGTTTGACCCGGCAGTAATTCAAGGCAGGCGCATACTATATGCCCTGCGGCAATCCAAGGAAATACGGTATATGAGATTACGTTTTACGCTGGTGAATAAAAAGACAAGAATTCCAGTACTGTTCTCTGAATGTACAGAACTTAAAAGTGTCTCAAAATAAAATAAAAAATGTATTGCTAATACTCTTGATCCCCTTATTTTTTCAGATTATAGCTTTTTTTTTTGGTTGATTTATCCATCCATCCATCCATCCATCCATCCATTTTCTACCGCTTATTCCCTTCTGGGGTCGCGGGGGGCGCCACCTCATCGCAGGGCCAACACAGATAGACAGACAATATTCACATTCACATTCACACACTAGGGCCAATTTAGTGTTGCCAATCAACCTATCCCCAGGTGCATGTCTTTGGAGGTGGGAGGAAGCCGGAGTACCCGGAGGGAACCCACGCATTCACAGGGAGAACATGCAAACTCCACACAGAAAGATCCCGAGCCTGGGATTGAACCCAGGACTGCAGGACCTTCGTATTGTGAGGCAGACGCACTAACCCCTCTTCCACCGTGAATTTATCCTCCATTTCATCCATTTTGTACCGCTTGTCCCTTTTGGGGTCGCTAGAGCCTATCTCAGCTGCATTCTGGCGGTAGGCCGGGTACACCTGAACAAGTCACCACCTCATCGCAGGATTTATTTCTCCTATGTGCCATAAAAAGAAGTAAAGCAGTAAAGCAAAGTGCTTTCTTAGCATTTATGAAAAAGTGAGGAAAGTTGGCTTGGACGCTTTTTCTGCACGCTGTGGTAATGCACACTCCCTGGGCTTGTGGTGGCAGATCAACGCTCTCGAATACTTTCATGGCCGCTTGTATTTTTTTCGCTAATACATGCAATCTCTTTTTAGCTTTTAAAATGTACCTTTGACCTTTTAAAAGTAGCTCAGTGATACTGATAGTAGTGATAATGTTTGGCCTGCACTCTGCCAGATTTTTCTGCACGCTGTGGAAATGCACACTCCCAGCAAGTCTACTTTTCTCAAACTTGCAATGTACTTCTGTTTTTGAAATGTTCTAATCAAGTAGTCAAACACAATTGTCTTTTTTAGATTTATTTGGAAAACTTGAGCATCAAAAGGCACATAGCAAAGTATGTAAGAAGTACGCATTAGGAAGAAAGATGCATTATTCTTTATACACTGAAGACAAAGTGGAAGGGAGAGACTGGGCTCAGTTTGGAGGGGTGAAAGAGCATATGACACATCTCAACTCAGTGGAGACTATGGAGCACTTTTAACTGGAATAAAAAAAATGTTTTTATTTTATTTTGTGCACTAACAAGGTGCTGGTGCATGCATCAAGTCAGTGCTTGTGGTGGCAGATCTACGCTCTTGGATTCTTTTGTGACCGCTTGTATTTGATTAGCTAATTGATGCAAGATACGCCTCTTTTAATATGTACCTTTTACTCGCTAAATATAGACACAAAGTGGATCAATTCTCTGGCAAAGCTGGTATATGAGGTGTGCGGCATAGCGGAGTTACGCCACACCTACGCTTTTGCTTTCTAGGGAAAGAAGTAAAGCAGTGGTTAAGTTAAAGTTAAGTTAAAGTCTTCAAAGTGTTGCCAAATGACAGAAGAGTGTCTCTAAGATGTGTTTTCTTGTTAATATTTGTGGAAGTGATAACGTTTGTCTTGCACACTTCTACAGATTTTTCTGCACACTCCCAGCAAATCTATTTGTAATGTACTAATGTATTAGACATTTTCTAATGAAGTAGTCAAACAAAATATTGTTTCTTAGACCTATTTGATACGCTTCAGCATTTCAAAAGGCACATAGCAAAGCATGTAAGAAGTGTGCAATAGGAAGAGAGATGTGTTATTCTTTATACACTGAGTACAGGGTGGGAGGGAGAGAGTAGGCTCAGTTTGGAGAGGGGAGAGAGCGACTAAACAGTGGAGACAATGGTCCACTTTTAACTGGAATAAAAACTTTGTTTTTTTATTTTGTTCTGTGCATGCTCCAGCTCTAACGAGTTGCCGGTACATGCATCAAGTCAATGCTTGTAGTGGCGGATCTACGCTGTCAAATTATTTTGTGAGTGCTTGTATTTGATTAGATATATTTTGATAAATGCAAAATACACCTTTTTTCGCTTTTAATATGTACTTTTAACTCGCTAAATATAGCCACAAAGTGGATCATTGGCAAAGCAGGAGTATGAGATGTGTGGTGAGGCGGAGTTACGCCACACCTACACCTATGCTTTCTGGGGAAAGAAGTAAAGCAGTAGTGTTCAAAGTGTTTCCAAATGACAGAAGGGTGTCCCTAAGATGGGGTTTCTTAGCATTTGTGGAAGTGATAACATTTGGCTTGCACTTGTCTACAGCTTTTTCTGCACACTCCCAGCAAGACTTTTCTCAGACTTGTAATGTACCTCTGTATTACAAATTTTCCAATCAAAAAATTAAACAAAATTGTCTTTCTTGTAATGTGGAGGGGGGCGTGGCCTGCAGGCCTGCCGCGGAATGGTGTGTGCCTCAGAGATAGTGACAGGTGCGTAGATGGCCCAGGTGGGCCTTTTTATCTAATAGCAGCAGCAGTGATGAGAGGAGTAGCTGGAGTTGGAGGTGCTGCTTGACAGACGCAGAAAAGACTTGTTGCTGGAAAGCATTTCAAAAGGCACATAGCAAAGTATGCAAGAAGTGCACAATAGGAAGAGAGATACGTTTTTCTTGATACACTTCAGGAGCGTTCCCTCAGGAAAATTTAAATTCTAGCAGCAGTGAACAGAATTGACATGAAATTTAAAAATTAAATAATAAATAATGGGTGCAATGTTGCCCTGCGATGAGGTGGCGACTTGTCCAGGGTGTACACTGCCTTACGCCCTATAGTAGCCGAGATAGGCCCCTTCGCCCCCCGCGACCCCAAAGGGAATAAGAGGTAGGAAATGGATGGATGGATGGGTGCATATGTTATTGTTTTGCATCCCCTGTCATCTTAAACACCCTCAACCCCCTGAAAGGAGTTGTATAGTCTGATGGCGTGTGGGCAAAACAACTTTTTGAGTCTATTAGTCCTGCACTTGGGATGAAACACTGAACAGGCTCCTATGGCTACTGATAACGGTATGCAGAGGGTGACTGGCATCATCCATGATGCTCGCTAGTTTTTCCACAGTCCTCCTCTCTGCCACCGTCAACAGTGAGTCCAGTTTTATTCCGATCATAGAGCCGGCCCGCCTGACCAGTTTCTCGAGTCTGGAGCTGTCCTTCTTAGATGTACTGCCCACCGTTTTGTTTCATCTGACATCACAAGGACAAAGATAAGATCTTCTGGAGGAATGTCCGTGGTCAGATGAAACAAAAATTGAGCTGTTTGGCCACAATATCCAGCAATCTGGAGCAGAAAAGGTGAGGCCTTCAATCCCAGGAACACAATCCTTACCGTCCAGCATGGTGGTGGTAATATTATGCCCTGGGCTTCCTCTGCTGCCAATGGAACTGGTGCTTTACAGAGCTTAAATGGGACAATGAAAAAAAAATTATTACCTCCAAATTCTTCAGGACAACCTAAAAAGATCAGCCCGGAGGTTGGGTCTTGGCCGCAGTTGGGTGTTCCAACAGGACAATGACCCCAACCAAACGTCAACAGTGGTAAAGGAATGGCTAAATCAGGCCAGAATTAAGGTTTTAGAATGGCCTTCCCAAAGTCCTGACTTAAGCCCCAATGAGAACATGTGGACAATGCTGAAGAAACAAGTCCATGCCTGATGTCTCCTGCCTCCCCGTTCTTGGATCAAGGACACTCCTGCCATGCCGAGACGTGGCAGCAAGAAGTCTATTATCTCGTATATGTTTGTATTTTACCTCTAAATATTCCTTATTTAAAAGTGCATCCTTTTATAATCTGCGCAAAAATAAATATAATTCTGCAGCCGGAGAAGCGATGTTGAGGCGGTTTTCACAAAATGTTTGGCGTGTAGCACTAATTTGTTTGGGTTCTCCGAGTATTTGATTACAAGAACAAAATGCAATAGTCTCTTTGTGACTGCCTGATGTTTGAATGTGAAACAGTCTGATGTGAGTCCAACGATGCTCAGACCTACTTTACCCTGCCAAGTACTTGGAAAAATATTGGGGTCTATTTAGCTAGCAGGTGCTGCCATCTTTCCCTTCCCAGCCACTTGCTCAATTTGGCCGGCTGCCCGGTTGCTGGCCAGGTATCATGGCACAAAGGACTGAGAGTTGGCGAGCGAGTGTAGGATGAGCCGGCGTTCCGATTTATGCATTTGCCATGGAAAACAATGAGCTCAGATTGGGATGACGTTTTATAGCTGGGAACTCTTTTGTGTCGACGCCCACAATCACAGACTACGCCGACAAACGCTGGCCGAATAAGCGGTGGTCTTTCATGGCAGGTGCACAGCAGAGGTTGGATCGAGTATGTAAGCATATAAAGATGCGCAACATAAAAACATCTACAGTTTAGCACATGTTTATTTCCAAAGTGAGGAACTTGCTTGAAGACAGTTTGTAAAGCAGAATTAAGGAGACATTTTAACCAAACTACAAACCCTTTAATACACTCCAACCTTTAGTGGATCAGACCCATGGTGTGTACATCGTGTCGTGATCAATGCTGTAATAGGTCATATCCCAGACAGTTGTATTGATCGTGTTATTGATCCCACCCAGATTATTTAATAAAAAGAAAACATGTTTCCCTGTGTTTCCTGCATATTTATGTTAGTTTTACCAGGGATATTATTCCACTTTTTCCATGAATTTGGCGACCTACCCTCAGTGATGGGCAAGCTACTTGGAAAATGTAGTAAGCTCAACCACAAGTTATTCCTAGTTAAAAGTAGCTATGCTACATGGGAAGCTATCCCCAGAGAATTGTGCATGGATTGTATATATATATATATATATATATATATATATATATATATATATATATATATATGTATGTATATGTATTTATACATACATATATATGTATATATATGTATGTATGTATGTATATTTATACATATACACATATATATATATATATATATATATATATTTATATATATATATATATATATATATATATATACATATATATATAGATATATAAATATATATATATATATAAACATATTATTTATATATATATATAAATAAATATAAGATAACAGGTAGCTAAAGGGGTAAGTAGAGAAGGTGGAAGGTTAAAAAAGGAGGAGGTAAGTACAAAAATGATCCATCTATTTATTTTGAGTTCATCATGAACAATGCGATTAATCGGGATTAAAAAAACATTTTGTTGTTGTTTTTTCAGGGGTGCAAAAGTGGTAAAAAGGATAAGCGGTAAATGTGCGAACAGGATTACCAAACCTTTGCTGGTATTTACAGTCGCAGGCGAGAGCTTAAAGGCGCGTGCGGTCAGGCGAGGCAGTCTCATGATGAGAATAATGATAACATCCAATAAATGTGAGTATTTGCTCACTGAACTGTATCATTCAGTAGGTACGGTTGTTTTTTGGCCTCATTCCTGTGAGAATCCTGCGTGTGACTGAGCCGTTCAAGCCATTTGAGGTCAAGAAGTTGAACTGAAAAAAATGTCCCCTCACCAAGAATGAACGTCAAACATAAATATATACATACATGCTTACATTCATACACACACAAACAAAACAGTTTGACGGATAAAATACACAGGTTCATAAAATAAATACTTCAAAAAAGGTATTTTTTTTAAGCTGGGAAATAAATACAGCATTAATTATTCCAACGTTGAATTCGTTAATAAAATAATAAAATAATAATCAAATATATGTACAGTATATTGTACAGATGACTCACAACACAGGTGGTGAAAAATACTGACTCAAGCCCAGGACAAGTCTCCATCTCCATCTCCATCTCCATCTTCTTCCGCTTATCCGAGGTCGGTTCGCGGGGGCAACAGCCTAGGCAGGGAAACCCAGACTTCCCTCTCCCCAACCACTTCGTCCAGCTCTTCCCGGGGGATCCCGAGGCGTTCCCAGGCCAGCCGGGAGACATAGTCTTCCCAACGTGTCCTGGGTCTTCCCCGTGGCCTCCTACCGGTTGGACGTGCCCTAAACACCTCCCTAGGGAGGTGTTCGGGTGGCATCCTGACCAGATGCCCGAACCACCTCATCTGGCTCCTCTCGATGTGAAGGAGCAGCGGCTTTACTTTGAGTTCCTCCCGGATGGCAGAGCTTCTCACCCTATCTCTAAGGGAGAGCCCCGCCACACGGCGAAGGAAACTCATTTTGGCCGCTTGTACCCTCTATCTTATCCTTTCGGTCATGACCCAAAGCTCATGACCTTAGGTGAGGATGGGAACGTAGATCGACCGGTAAATTGAGAGCTTTGCCTTCCGGCTCAGCTCCTTCTTCACCACAACGGATCGGTACAACGTCCGCATTACTGCCGCACCGATCCGCCTGTCGATCTCACGATCCACTCTTCCCCCACTCGTGAACAAGACTCCTAGGTACTTGAACTCCTCCACTTGGGGCAGGGTCTCCTCACCACCCCGGAGATGGCATTGCACCCTTTTCCGTGAGAGAACCATGGACTCGGACTTGTAGGTGCTGATTCTCATTCCGGTCGCTTCACACTCGGCTGCAAACCCATCCAGTGAAAGCTGAAGATCCCGGTCAGATGAAGCCATCAGGACCACATCATCTGCAAAAAGCAGAGACCTAATGCTGCGGTCACCAAACCGGAACCCCTCAACGCCTTGGCTGCGCCTAGAAATTCTATCCATAAAAGTTATGAACAGAATCGGTGACGAAGGACAGCCTCGGCGGAGTCCAACCCTCACTGGAAATGTGTCTGACTTACTGCCGGCAATGCGGACCAAGCTCTGGCACCGATCGTACAGGGAGCGGACCGCCACAATAAGACAGTCCGATACCCCATACTCTCTGAGCACTCCCCACAGGACTTCCCGAGGGACACGGTCGAATGCCTTCTCCAAGTCCACAAAGCACATGTAGACTGGTCGGGCAAACTCCCATGCACCCTCAAGAACCTCTTCCGAGAGTATAGAGCTGGTCCACAGTTCCACAACCAGGACGAAAACCACACTGTTCCTCCTGAATCCGAGGTTCGACTATCCGGCGTAGCCTCCTCTCCAGTACACCTGAATAAACCTTACCGGGAAGGCTGAGGAGTGTGATCCCACGATAGTTGGAACACACCCTCCGGTCCCCGTTCTTAAAGAGAGGAACCACCACCCCGGTCTGCCAATCCAGAGGTACCGCCCCCGATGTCCACGCGATGCTGCAGAGTCTTGTCAACCAAGACAGCCCCACAGCATCCAGAGCCTTAAGGAACTCCGAGGAGCTTTTTAACTACCTCAGCGACCTCAGCCCCAGAAATAGGAGAGTCCACCACAGATTCCCCAGGCACTGCTTCCTCATAGGAAGATGTGTTGGTGGGATTGAGGAGGTCTTCGAAGTATTCCTTCCACCTATCCACAACATCCGCAGTTGAGGTCAGCAGAACACCATCCGCACCATACATGGTGTTGATAGTGCACTGCTTCCCCTTCCTGAGGCGGCGGACGGTGGTCCAGAATCGCTTCGAAGCCGTCCGGAAGTCGTTTTCCATGGCTTCCCCGAACTCCTCCCATGTCTGAGTTTTTGCCTCCGCGACCGCCGAAGCCGCACACCGCTTGGCCTGTCGGTACCTGTCCACTGCCTCCGGAGTCCTATGAGCCAAAAGGACCCGATAGGACTCCTTCTTCAGCTTGACGGCATTCCTCACCGCTGGTGTCCACCAACGGGTTTTAGGATTGCCGCCCCGACAGGCACCAACCACCTTCGATCAGCCGCCTCGACAATAGAGGTGCGGAATGTGGTCCACACAGGACAAGTCTTCTTATAATAATATTTTGTGTGTGTGTGTGTGTGTCTGTGTCTGTGCGTGCATGCGTGTGCGTGTGTGTGTGTGTGTGAGAATGTGTGTGTTTGTGTGTGTGTGTGCGTGTGTTCAGCTTCTGACTGTTATGGATCAAGGCTAAGACCTCATTCATTGTTTTCTACTATTCTGACATTTGGTCTGAACCTTTATTGATTCAGAACACGCACACACACACACACACACACACACACACACACACACACACACGCACACATACACACACACACACAGAGACACACACAAATACACACACACTCTCAAATACAGACGCACACACACACATATAAGCACGCACGCACGCACACACACACACACACACACACAAAGTTAGAGTGTATGTCATGCATTCAGCCTAAATCCATACACACATCCTGCACACAGAGCTGTCAATACAGCTATTACATGGAAGAAAGCAGGAAAGATAGTTCTTTTTTTTCAATATACTATTTCTGTGTGTGTGTGTGTGTGTGTGTGTGTGTGAATGTATTTTACATGTGTGTGTGTGTGCATACATAAGCAGCCACGCACCCATTCATCATTTTCATTCCACAGTGACATCAGTCGTAGGCCGACCTCATGACCTAGATGGGCTGTTCAACACACAAATTTCTCTGCAACGAAGCAAAAAGTATTTTTGTGATTGGCCAATCGCAGCGAGCTGACGAGTGCCGCAGCCAATCAGAGCGAGCGCATGAAATCGGAGTCAGAGAGAAGCGGTCGTGTGGTATCTGTATGTCTGTCTCCTCTTGTTATGGTTGGCACCATCACTTGTCAGCTCGCTTCTGCAGGAAAGCCAAGGAAAGCTCTCAACAAGACAGTGTTTTCCATTACAGGAGAACACACACACAGACACACACACACACACAAGCATGCACACGCATACACACATGCAAACACAAAAGTACGCACACGGGCACACACACACACACATGCACGCACTAAGTATAAAGGTTTGGAATTGGTGGTTGAATCACCAAAAATGATTCCCGGGCGCGGCCACGCTGCTGCTCACTGCTCCCCTCACCTCCCAGGGGGTGATCAAGGGTGATGGGTCAAATGCAGAGAATTATTTCACAACACCTAGTGTGTGTGTGACAATCATGGGGACTTTATTCTTAACACACACACACACACAGATTCAGAATCAGAAATACTTTATTAGTCCCCAAGGGGAAATAAACATTTTCAGCACACACACACACACACACACACAAGCATGTACATAGACACACACGCACACACAGATTCAGAATCAGAAATACTTTATTTGTCCCCAAGGGGAAATAAACATTTTCAGCACACCCACACACGCACACACACACGCACACACACACACACACACACACACACACACACACACACACACACACACACACACACACACACACACTCACGCACACGCACGCAAGCACGCACACACACACACACGCACACACACACACATACACACACAAGCATGTACACACACACACAAATACACACACAAGCATGTACACACACGCATGTACACACGCATGTACACACACAAACACACACACACACAAACGCTACAGCGCTAACTAAAATGCTAGTTGGGTAATAACTAGGGCTGAAAACAAATATTTTATCGCGATTAATCGCATTTTGTTCATAGTTACCTCAAAGTTAATCACATGTATAAGAAAAGCTCTTGACAAGACTGTTGACTCCATGGCAGGTGAACACACATACAAGCACACGCACGTGTAATGATTGTCAGGACTTTGACCTGGATTTGTTTTGCTTCTTCGATGCAGAGGGAATTTGGCACGAGCGAGACGTGAATGTGAGTACATATTGTTTATTTTAATACTATAACTAACAAAAGGCAAACAAATGGCGCGCTCGAGGTCGGAAAACTTGGCTATGAAACAAAACTAGCACGATGGCATGACTAGAGACAAGAAACAAAAACTTACACTGTGGCATAAACAACAAAAACTTACGTGGTGTTGACAGCATAGAAAACAGAATAGCATGGCATGAAGGTAGGAGCAGCATTGGTAGGTGGGCAAGAAGACACGCATGTAGAAAGTAATATGCATAACCAAAGTTCCGAGGCCGAGGAACAGAAAACAAATGACTTAAATAGTGACTATGATGATGACAAACGGGTGTGGGGCTGAGGACGGGGGCGTGACTTGGAGACCAGGTGGAAACTAATGAGTAACTCGGAAACAAACAAAACCAGGAAGTGCAAAACGGGAAACAAGAGTCCAAAAACAAAACATAAACATGATCAAACATAAAACTGATTTACAGGCATGACAATGATTATTTTTTTGGATAATAAGATTATGTAAGAGAGCAGCACGGTGGCAGAGGGGTTAGTGCGTCTGCCTCACAATACGAAGGTCCTGAGTAGTCAGGGTTTAATCCTGGGCTCGGAATTTTTTTTGTGTGGAGTTTGCATGTCCTCCTCGTGAATGCATGGGTTCCCTCCGGGTACTCCATCTTCCAAAGACATGCACCTGGGGATAGGTTGATTGGCAACACTAGATTGGCCCTAGTGTGTGAATGTCAATCAATCAATGTTTACTTATATAGCCCTAAATCACTAGTGTCTCAAAGGGCTGCACAAACCACCACGACATCCTCGGTAGGCCCACATAAGGGCAAGGAAAACTCACACCCAGTGGGACATTGGTGACAATAATGACCCAGTGGGACGTCGGTGACAATGATGACTATGAGAACCTTAGAGAGGAGGAAAGCAATGGATGTCGAGCAGGTGTAACATGATACTGTGAAAGTTCAATCCACAATGGATACAACACAGTCGCGAGAGTCCAGTCCAAACACAGCAGCGAGAGTCCCGTTCACAGCGGAGCCAGCAGGAAACCATCCCAAGGGTAGCGGACCAGCAGCGCAGAGATGTCCCCAGCCGATACACAGAGGGACATAGAAGAAAAAGAAAAGAAACGGCAGATCAACTGGTCTAAAAAGGGAGTCTATTTAAAGGCTAGAGTATACAAATGAGTTTTAAGGTGAGACTTAAATGCTTCTACTGAGGTGGCATCGCGAACTGTTACCGGGAGGGCATTCCAGAGTACTGGAGCCCGAACGGAAAATGCTCTATAGCCCGCAGACTTTTTTTGGGCTTTGGGAATCACTAATAAGCCGGAGTCCTTTGAACGCAGATTTCTTGCCGGGACATATGGTACAATACAATCGGCAAGATAAGATGGAGCTAGACCGTGTAGTATTTTATACGTAAGTAGTGAAACCTTAAAGTCACATCTTAAGTGCACAGGAAGCCAGTGCAGGTGAGCCAGTACAGGCGTAATGTGATCAAACTTTCTTGTTCTTGTCAAAAGTCTAGCAGCCGCATTTTGTACCAACTGTAATCTTTTAATGCTAGACATGGGGAGACCCGAAAATAATACGTTACAGTAGTCGAGGCGAGACGTAACAAACGCATGGATAATGATCTCAGCGTCTTTAGTGGACAGAATGGAGCGAATTTTAGCGATGTTACGGAGATGAAAGAAGGCCGTTTTAGTAACGCTTTTAATGTGTGCCTCAAAGGAGAGAGTTGGGTCGAAGATAATACCCAGATTCTTTACCGTGTCGCCTTGTTTAATTGTTTGGTTGTCAAATGTTAGAGTTGTATTATTAAATAGAGTTCGGTGTCTAGCAGGACCGATAATCAGCATTTCCGTTTTTTTGGCATTGAGTTGCAAAAAGTTAGCGGACATCCATTGTTTAATTTCATTAAGACACGCCACCAGCTGACTACAATCCGGCGTGTTGGTCAGCTTTAGGGGCATGTAGAGTTGGGTGTCATCAGCATAACAGTGAAAGCTAACACCGTATTTGCGTATGATGTCACCTAGCGGCAGCATGTAGATGCTGAAGAGTGCAGGGCCAAGGACCGAACCCTGGGGAACTCCACACGTTACCTTAACGTAGTCCGAGGTCACATTGTTATGGGAGACACACTGCATCCTATCAGTAAGATAAGAGTTAAACCAAGACAGGGCTAAGTCTGACATACCAATTCGTGTTTTGATACGTTCTAATAAAATATTATGATCGACGGTATCGAAAGCAGCGCTAAGATCGAGGAGCAGCAACATAGATGACGCATCAGAATCCATCGTTAGCAATAGATCATTAGTCATTTTTGCGAGGGCTGTCTCCGTGGAGTGATTTGCTCTGAAACCGGATTGAAAGGTTTCACATAGATTGTTAGACGCTAAGTGTTCATTTAACTGCTCCGCAACAATTTTTTCAAGGATTTTTGAAATAAAGGGAAGGTGAGACACCGGTCGGTAATTTACCATGAGGTCAGGATCGAGGTTAGGTCTTTTAAGAAGAGGATGAATAACCGCTTTTTTGAATGCAACGGGAACAGTGCCCGAGGAGAGTGATAAGTTTCTAATATTTAGCACTGATGGACCTAATAATACAAAAAGCTCCTTGATCAGTTTCCCAGGAAGAGGGTCAAGTAAACATGTTGTCTGTTTTATTCCATTTACACGTTGTAACAATTCCTCTAATGTTATTTCCTCAAAACGAGAGAAACTATTTTGGAGGGCAGTATCCGTCGTATATACAATCGTGTCAGTGTTAATAGAACCCCGTTGTAGCTGGGACGCATTGTCTTTAATCTCCTTTCTAATGACTTCAATTTTCTTACTAAAGAATTGCATAAAGTCATTAGCTGAGTGGGTTGAGCTACTAGAAGGAGTCCCTTGTTGGGTTAGCGATGCTACCGTACTAAACAAAAATTTAGGATCGTTTTTATTACGGTGAATGTGAATGTGAGTGTGAATGTTGTTTGTCTATCTGTGTTGGCTCTGCGATGAGGTGGCAACTTGTCCAGAGTGTGCCCCGCCTTCCACCCAATTGTAGCTGAGATAGGAACCAGCGCCCCCCGCACACCAAAGGGAATAAGCGGTAGGAAATGGATGGATGGAAGATTATGTAAGTGAGAGTTGAGCATCTACCTTGTTTACTTCTGTGAAGACTTCCTCAAAGTTTTGTAATCAATCAGAAATACCAAGCAGCTAAAACGCAGCAAACATGGATAATTGTAACGAATGTTTATGAATTTTCCCATATTGCATTGTAGTGGCTATAAATGGGTGTACATTTGAATCATGCAGGGTGCTTGGACTATTACCGTATTTCCTTGAATAGCCGCCAGGCATCCAATATGCGCCTGCCTTGAATTACTGCCGGGTAACACCCGCTCCCCAGATCAAACTAATGGTTGTGATATAAAACAACTTTAAAACTCTTAATAATATGCGCCACACTCTGTGAACCCACACCAAACACATTTCTGGAGAACATTGGCTCTGTAACACATTATAATCGCAACATAACACTTACCCAGAATGCAATGTATCCATGACTCTTGGCTCTATTATACACACGCTAGTAACAACCCCCCCGCCCCCCCCCCCCACCTTTTGCGTCGGTTGAGGTGGGCGGGGTTGTGGGCGCGTGTATAATAGAGCCAAGAGATACGAATGCATGGCATTATGGGTAATCCCTATGCTGCGTTTAGAATGTGTTACAGAGCCAATGCTCTCCAGAAATGTGTTTGGTGTGGTTTCACAGAGTGTGGCACACATTAGTAAGAGTGTTAAAGTTGTTTATATTGCAACCTTCAGTGTAAACAGTATGGCTGTTGACCAAGTATGCGTTGCAATCTCGTTTAAGAAGCAGCAAAATGCATGTGTCCAGCCGGCACGCAGATAGCATGGTACAAAAGTCGTCGCAATGACATGCTGTAGAGAAGTAGTCCTCAACCACATGGGCGCGGACGCAGATCGTTATTTTTTATTTTTTAATCACACTCAATTTTTTACTGCATGCCATTGGTAAGCACAGGGGTGAGAAGAGGTTTAAAAAATTATTAGCATCTGCTTACTTTTACCGCATGCTTTGAATAAGCCCAGGAGTGAGAAGAGGTTTTAAATTAATTAGCGCCCCGAC
The DNA here is from genome assembly GCF_033978795.1 of Nerophis ophidion. Taxonomy (NCBI): domain Eukaryota; kingdom Metazoa; phylum Chordata; class Actinopteri; order Syngnathiformes; family Syngnathidae; genus Nerophis; species Nerophis ophidion. The sequence continues at coordinate 28,517,109 of NC_084617.1, forward strand.
GGCTATTCAAGGAAATGCGGTAACCACAAAGGTCAGTGAGCAGGTTGTCCTGTGTGACCATCATACTTGCCAACCCTCCCGAATTTCAGTGACCCTCCGGAAAATCTCCCGGGGCAACCATTGTCCTGAATTTCTCCCAATTTCCACCCTGACAACAATATTGGGGGCGTGCCTTAAAGGCACTGCCTTTAACGTCCTCTCTCATCTGAAAAAGAGACTATTCTATGTGTCTCCATTATCCATAGGATTATCCATAACGCATAAAGTAGGCAGGCACGGAGATATTTCTCAGCGTGTGTTTATTCCAGCCGGCACGTTAATACACTGACACACAACATCCGGATTCCCATCATGCATTGCTTCAAAACTATAGCAAGTAGTAATGTCCAAAAACATAACAGAGACGAAGCAGAAGAACAAAGAAAAGACATGGCGACGAGGAGTAAGAAGAAGATGTATGCTTGAACGTTCCAAAATGAAGGGAAAAAAATAATTTTAGTTGGGATGGCGTGGCGCAGTGGGAGAGTGGCCGTGCGCAACCCGAGGGTCACTGGTTCAAATCCCACCTAGAACCAACCTCGTCACGTCCGTTGTGTCCTGAGCAAGACACTTCACCCTTGCTCCTGATGGTTGCTGGTTGGCGCCTTGCAAGGCTGCTCCCTCCATCAGTGTGTGAATGTGTGTGTGAATGGGTAAATGTGGAAGTAGTGTCAAAGCGCTTTGAGTACCTTGAAGGTAGAAAAGCGCTATACAAGTACAACCCATTTATTTATCATTTATCATCCAGGACAGCTCGAAGGGGAATGGGTATGTTGCCTGCAAATTTTGTACATATGTATATATATATATATATATATATATATATATATATATATATAGATTGATTTTATACCAAAATGGATACATGGATGATACAGCAGAGGATTGGGAGAATGTCATGTGGTCAGATGAAACCAAAATAGAACTTTTCGGTATAAACCTAACTTGTCGTGTTTGGAGGAAGAAGAATACTTAGTTGCATCCCAAGAACACCACACCTACTGTGAAGCATGGGGGTGGAAACATCATGCTTTTGGGGCTGTTTTTCTGCTAAGGAGACAGGACAATTGATCCGTGTTAAGGAAAGAATAAATGGGGCCATGTATCGTGAGATTTTGAGCCAAAACCCACTTCCATCAGTGAGAGCTTTGAATGGTTGACCAAATACTTATTTTCCACCATAATTTACAAATAAATTCTTTAAAATTCCTACAATGTGAATTCCTGGATTTTTTTTCACATTCTGTCTCTCACAGTTGAAGAGTACCTATGATGAAAATTACAGACCTCTGTCATCATTTTAAGAGGGAGAACTTGCACAATCGGTGACTGACTAAATACTTTTTGCCCCACATATATATATACATGTATATATATATATATATATATATATATATATATTTAAGAAATACTTGAAAATGCACACGCCAAGAAGCCGTAGTTTAGACGCCCCTTTTAAACCTGTTTTAAACCTCTTCACAGAGCTTTCAAACGTTGTTGTGTGACCTGACCACCATCACATGTGCCTTCTTGCTGTAATCATGCAACTTTACAGGCACACACACACACACGTACACACACTAATGTGTGTTTTACATGTGTCTGGCTGTGGCCGTGTTTTTATGCATGAACGCAATCATCTCAGAAGTTGCTTGAAACGCTGGTGAAGATGAAGTGTGTGCTCTGCATGGAAGAGCCTGGGGGGGTCATTCAGACGGCAGCCCTCCCGCAGCCATCCGTCTGAAGACGGGAGGCTTTGTCTCTTCCCGCGTGAGAAATTGAATTTGTGTGTCGGCAGACAACGGCGACATTTTAATTTTACACGACATGGCCGATGCATCACCCGTGACCTCCGCCAGCAGACGCGGAGGGCTTCATCATGTCCTCCGCACTCCGGGTGACTTTGTTACATGAAATAACAAATTCTCCAAACTGGAGAAAGACGCGATACACATATGAGGCATTCAATTATTCTTCAGGATGTGTGTGTTTGATGTATCATATTGGTGCTTATCAATTTGAATTTAAGGATACCATGTTTGGCAGAAGTGTACTTTGAGCAAGTTTACAGACAAATGACACTAAAGTAAGTTCTGGACTTTTTTCCAACACTTTGAAGCCCGCGGCTTATAAAACGGTGTCGCTAATAATGGACTTTTTTTTTTTGCGTTTGTGTTTAAGTTTTCATTAAACTCAAGCAGGGCTTCACGGTGGCAGAGAGGTTAGTGCGTCTGCCTCACAATACGAAAGTCCTGAGTAGTCAGGGTTCAATCCCAGGCTCGGGATCTTTCTGTGTGGAATTTGCATGTCCTCCCCGTGAATGCGTGGGTTCCCTCCGGGTACTCCGGCTTCCTCCCACTTTCAAAGACATGCACCTGGGGATAGGTTGATTGGCAACACTAAAATTGGCCCTAGTGTGTGAATGTGAGTGTGAATGTTGTCTTTCTGTCTGTGTTGGCCCTGCAATGAGGTGGCGACTTGTCCAGGGTGTACCCGTCTTCCGCCCGATTGTAGCTGAAATAGGCACCAGCGCCCCCCGCCACCCCTAAAGGGAATAAGTGGTAGGAAATGGATGGATGGATAAACTCAAGCAAAAACACTGAATCGGTAAGTAACTGTATGTAACCTTTTGGATGAGTTGCCCCACTGAAAATGTTGCAGATTGAAAATGCCTTAAACCTGAAGTAATACCGTACTTGAATGGACTCTTCATTTGTCACTCCAAGTAAGTTTTACAATGTAACTAAAACTATTCATACTTACTGAACCGTCCCATGTGTGATGTCTCTGAGAGAGTTTTCATGCATATTTGTACGTCCTAACGTCGTTAGCATGAGCTAATATGCAAACATGTTTACAAATGTCTGTGTTAGTATTAACTTAAAATGGCATTATTTTTGTAGTGTTTCAGTATCACAAATTCCTCAGTAAGTTCACCAAAAACATCACCGTGGCGTTATTGAGTCTGTTCAGCTGATTGGAGAGCTAGCTTCCGCAACTAGTGGGTTCATGATGATGACTTGTGTTTTGTTTGATCAGCCGTTTTACTGCCGTGTTAAAGACGCTGTTATTTACACAGCAACATTTAAGCAATGTTGCTGTGTAAATAACTAATTTCTCAACGTATATATCTGCGGCTTATAGTCTGGTATGGCTAATATTTGGAAACATATGTTTTTCTTCTAAAATTTAGTGGGTGTGGCTTACATACGTGTGGCACTTTATAGTCTGGAAAGTATGTATTCATATGTGCGGTGTAGCGGTAGGGTGCAATTTTTTTTCTTCTTCTTCGGTATGGCGTAATGAAAGACAAAACCCAAAACCAAATAAGTTGGCAAGTTGTGTAACTGGTAAATAAAAACATAATACAATGATTTGCAAATCCTTTTCAACTTATATTCAATTGAATAGACCCCAAAGACAAGATATTTAATACTTTTTTTGGCAAAGAATCATCAACTCATAATTTATTGGCAGCAACACATTGCAAAAAAGTTGGCAGAGGGAAATGTTTACCACTGTGTTACATGGCTGTAGAGGTGTCTTTCCTCCGGGTTCTTCGGACCGCCAAGCACCGACATGACAGTCTCGTCCAGGTTTACAATACTGTTTATTTTCAATAAATTGTCTTTGCTTTTCAGCAATGGGTTTGTGTTTGTCTGTCTCGCTCATGCTCCAGCTCCAACTCCCCTCTCCGCCCCGGCTCCTGCCTTTTAACAGAGCGACAGGTGATTAGACAAGCAGGACCAGGTGGGCCATCTACGCACCTGTCACTGATCTCGAAGCCGGTCCTGGCACACCACGGTCCGCTGCAGGTCTGCAGGCCACCCCATCTCACCTCCTCCCCAAAATGGCCTTTCCTTTTAACAACACTCAGTAAACGTTTGGGAACTGAGGAGGCAAATGTTTTAATATTTTCAGGTGTAATTCTTTCCCATTCTTGCTTGATGTAGAGCTTAAGTTGTTCAACAGTCTGGGATCTCCATTGTGGTATTTTAGGCTTCATATTGCACCACCCATTTTCAATGGGAGACAGGTCTGGACTACAGGCAGTAGAGTGTAGTACCCGCACTACTACAAACCACACTGTTGTAACACATGGCTTGGCATTGTCTTGCTGAAATAAGCAGGGGCGTCCATGATAACGTTGCTTGGATGGAAACATATTTTGCTCCTAAACCTGTATTTACCTTTCAGCATTAATGGTGCCTTCACAGATGTGTAAGTTATCCATGCCTTGGTCATTAATACACCCCAATAGCATCACAGATGCTAGCTTTTCAACTTTGTGCTTAGAACAGTCCGGATGGTTCTTTTCTACAGTTTCCAAAAACATATTGAAATTTGGACTTTTCAGACCACAGAACACTTTTACACTTTGTATCAGTCCTCTTTAGATGAGCTCGGGCCCAGTGAAGCCGGTAAAGTTTCTGGGTGTTGTTAATAAAAAGCTTTCGCTTTGCACAGTAGAGTTTTAACTTGCACTTACAGATGTAGCAATCAACTGTAGTTACTGACAGGGGTTTTCTGAAGTGTTCCTGAACCCATGTGGTGATATCATTTACACTTTTTGAGACAGTACTGCCTGAGCAATCCAAGGTCACAGGCATTCAATGTTACGTGCAGTGAATTCTCCAAATTCTCTGAACCTTTTGATGATATTACAGACCGTAAATGATGAAAGCCCTAAATTATTTGCAATGGCTCGTTCGAGAAATGTTCTTAAACTCTCCGACAATTTGCTCAGGCATTTGTTCACAAAGTGGTGACCCTCGCCCCATCCTTGTTTGTGAATGACTAAGCATTTCATGGAAGCTGATTTTATACCCAATTATGGCACCCACCTGTTCCCAATTAGCCTGTTCACCTATGGAATGCTCCAAATAAGTGTTAGTTTAACATTCCTCAACTTTCTCAGTCTTTTTTGACACTTGTGCCAGCTTTTTTTAAACATATTGCAGGCATCAAATTCTAAATAAGCCAATATTTGCAAAACATAAAGTGTTCCCGTGTGAACATTAAATATCTTGTCTTTGCAGTCTATTCAATTGAATATAATTTGAAAAAGATTTCCAAATTATTGTATTCTATTTTTATTTACCATTTACACAACATGCCAACTTCCCTGGTTTTGGGTTTTGAAGTTGAGTCAAAATGTGAGGCTATTTTCCAGGCTCATGATTTCGCTAATCTATTTTCATCTCCTCGTAGTCGGTGCCTATATAGAATGGACCGCATATGTTGTCTAAGTTTAGACCTGGAGCCATGTTTGTTTTTCACACACACTGGATTGGTGGACACAACGATTATCTGCGAAAATGTGCCAGGATTGCCGCAATCGCAAAATCCTGGAGGAACTGATCTGCGGACAATTTCCACCGATACCTGATGACGTGTTAGTCGGAGTCAAAGGTCATCTCCGCACATTTATTTTCTCAGCGCCTCAACAAATTCACTTCATTAAAAAGCATTAAAAACTTCCTTCGAGCTAATTAGTGTTTTTACCTTGTATCAACTTTAAAATGTGTGTGTGATTGGTTTCCTTAACGTTTAATTTCGTCTCTGCATTGTTGTTTTTATTGCTCCTATACAAACCGCACTTTCGACTTAATGAGCTAATAGAAAACTAAATCAATGTATGTATACTTTTAGCGACACAAAGAGCTAATTCAAACGATGTGTGGGTAATCTAACTCAATGCTTTTTTAAAAGATGTACCCAAAACCATCTCATACTGTTACAAATACAATAATGCATACCCCCCCTCTGAATGTAAGCGGTCCAGCAGCCATTGACCCTTTCTGTACATACATACATATATATATATATATATATATATATATATATATATATATATATATATATATATATATACATATATATATATATATATATATATATATATATATATATATATACATATATATATATATATATATATATATATATATATATATATACAAACCCTGTTTCCATATGAGTTGGGAAATTGTGTTTGATGTAAATATAAACGGAGTTAGAAAATCCTTTTTAACCCATATTCAATTGAATGCACTACAAAGACAAGATATTTGAAAATAATAATTAACTTAGAATTTCAGGGCTGCAACACTATCAGGACTAGGACTTTGACTAGGATGGTTTTCTTCCACGCAAAGGAAAATTGTCATGAGCCAGGCGAGAATACAAGTACAGTTTCATTTATTAAACAATATAACTAACAAAAGGGGAAACAAATGGCGCGCACAATGGCGGAGAACCAACTTGACTAATGAAAAAACAGAAGACTAGCACAAAGGCTACAAACTCTAAACATGAAACAAACTATGGCATGAATAACAAAAACTTCTGTGGCATGGACAGCATAATAAACAGAGTAGCATGGCATGAAGGTAGATGAGGAATATGAAGTTGCCAGGCTGACTACCTGGTGACTGTGGCTTAAATAATAGCTATGACAATTATTAACAGGTGTGAGAACTGAGGACAGGGGCGTGACTTGAAGACAAGGTGGAAACTAATGGTAGCTATGGAAATAAGAAAAACAAGGAAGTGCAGGAACAAGAACCACCCGAACATGACCAAAACAAAACATGAACTGATGGGCGTGGCTAGGCCACCTACTCAGTGGCCTAGTGGTTAGAGTGTCCGCCCTGAGATCGATAGGTTGTGAGTTCAAACCTCGGCCGAGTCATACCACAGACTATAAAAATGGGACCCATTGCCTCCTTGCTTGGCACTCAGCATCAAGGGTTGGAATTGGGGGTTAAATCACCATAAAGGATTCCCGGGCACGGCAGAGCTGCTACCCACTGCTCCTCTCACCTCCCAGGGGGTGATCAAGGGTGATGGGTAAAATGCAGAGGACAAATTTCACCACACATAGTGTGTCTGTGACAATCATTGGTACTTTAACTTTTAACTCTAAACGTTTGGGAACTGAGGAAACTAATTGTTGAAGCTTTAAAAGTGGAATTATTTCCCATTTTTGTTTTATGTAGAGCTTTTACGCTTCATAATGCGCCACCACACATTTTGGATGGGAGACAGGTGTGGACTGCAGGCGGGCCAGGAAAGTACCCGCACTATTTTCTATGAAGCAACGCTGTCATAACACGTGGCTTGGCATTGTCTTGCTGAAATAAGCAGGCGCGTCAATGATAACGTTGCTTGGATGACAACATATGTTGCTCCAAAACCTGTATTTACCTTTCAGCATTAATGGTGCCTTGACAGATTTGTAAGTTACCCACGCCTTGGGCACTAATACACCCCCATACCATCACAGATGCTGGCTTTTGAACTTTGCGCCTATAACAATCCGAATGGTTATTTTCCTCTTTGTTCTGGAGGACACCACGTCCTCAGTTTCTAAATATAATTTGAAATGTGGACTCGTCAGACCACAGTACACCTTTCCACTTTGCATCAGTCCATCTTCGGTGAGCTCGGGCCCAGCCAAGCCGGCGGCGTTTCAGGATATTGTTGATGAATGGGTTTGGCTTTGCATAGTAGAGTTTTAACTTGCACTTACAGATGTAGCGACCAACTGTAGTTACTGTCAGTGGTTTTATGAAGTGTTCCTGAGCCCATGTGGTGATATCCTTTGCACACTGATGTCAGTTTTTGATGCAGTACCGCATGAGGGGTCAAAAGTCCGTAATATCATCGCTTACGTGCAGTGATTTATCCAGATTATCTGAACTTTTTGATGATTTTATGGACCGTAGATGGTAAAATCCCTAAATTCCTTGCAATAGCTCGTTGAGAAATGTTGTTCTAAAACTGTTCGGCAATTTGCCTACAAAGTGGTGACCCTTGCCCCATACTTGTTTGTGATTTACTTAGCATTTCATGGAAGCTGCTTTTATACCCAATCATGGCACCCACCTGTTCCCAATTAGCCTGCACACCTATACTATATATATATATATATATATATATGTATATATATATATATATACATATATATGCATATACTATTTTAATATACTGCTCAGATAGGCTCCAGCGACCCGGAAAGGGACAAGCGGTAAAAATGGATGGATGGATGGATTGCGCGGTCTTTCTGGCGTCACTTCCTCTCCGAACTTAGTTTGTAAACTATCAATGAGTCCATACAAAGCGAATAGCCGGAGATTGCATGCTTACTATTGCAAAATATTGTCCGAGGAGGGGAACCTTAAACGGTAATCTCGTGTGGCTGAAATGGGGCGTTGGCTAATTAATTATTCGTTTAAGGGGTTATAGGGCTTAATGTAGGCATAGCCTAAAACTCATTTTGTTGAAGCTGTCTGTTTACATGGCAGTCTGTTTGTTTATCTCTTTTTCACACCTACCATCAGATGTTGCTGTATTACCAAGGTATCTGAATTGATGCACTTGTTTTATTTTGTGGTTGTTGCATGTGATGTTACATGCAGGTGGATGTGGTTTCTTGGAAGCTGCCATGCCTTCGGTTTTGTTGAGGTTTAAAGCCAACCCGTTCACTGTGGCTTACTACTGGGTTCAGTATGTTCTGTAGTTTTCTTCATAGTCTCCCACTGCATATCAGAGGTTGTTAACATTAATTCCTTCAATTAATATGCCATCTTGATGATTGATGTCGCGTAAGATCATTTCACTGTAGATGTTAAATAGATCAGGATATAGTACACAACGTTGTTGAACAGTCCTTTGAATGGCTTTGAATTGACTGCGATCACCGTCTATTTGGACTGCTGCTTGTTAGACTTAGACTTAGACAAACTTTAATGATCCACGAGGGAAATTTTTCCACACAGTAGATCAGTTACAAAGGATGGAAAATGTAAGAATGGAAAGAATAATGCAGGTATAAAGTAGACTAAAAATGTAAAATATAACATATATGTAATATTTGCATATTATATGTACAGTTTATGGTATACACTGATATATTATATTTTATTATATTATATTATATTATATTATATTATGTTATATTATATTATATTTGTTTATATAATGTATACGATATATAACAATTATGTGAGACTTGTTTGGCATATTGTTGCCGTAGTGATCTTTCCAGGGATGCGTCAAAAACGATGAACACAACAAGGTAAGATATAAAGGATTTATAAACAAAAGGGATCTATGAAACAAAAACACTGAAGCTAAAAAGAAGGCAAACAAAAGACGGTAGCGTGAGAGCTAAGATGTACACATAAAACTAAACTTGGCAAGAAGGCACAAAATGTAAAACAAAACACGATTGGCATGAGAGCTAAAAATGACAGGTGGCTTAGCATATGAGATAGCGAGACAATACATACGGTAAGAAAGTCGTCACTGTTGCGCGTGGGCAAATTAGGATCCGAGAAAGAAGGATGAAAAGGGGCGAGCTTAAATAAGGAAGTGATCAACAGTGACAGGTGTGCAGGGACCGTGACTAGCAGGTGAACTGATGAGTAATCATGGTGACGGGCTAAACAGGAAATAAGAGGTAGAACGACGGACTGATATAACAACTGGAAGTATAAACAAAAACATGTGAAGATCCGAGTATGGATGTTAACAGTATCCCCCCCAAAAAAGACAGATTCCAGATGTCCAAAAAAAAAAGAAAAACTTGAACCCCCTCCCCACAACAAGAAAAAAACCCACAGACGAAGGGAGGGCGGAGGGAGGCCATGGTGGAGGGTCGCCAGGTCGCGTGTCCCCGAATCCATCGAGGACAAGTCATGTGGCCGGGGTGGATAGAAGGCCGCTGCCGAAAAAGTTTTGGCGGGCAACCTCGGAAAGGCCACATCAGTGGCCGACTTGCATGATGAGGCGCCCAGCGAGGCGGGCGACCCAGGCGCGGCCACATTCGCGGCCGACATCGAGGAGGGAGCGTCCGGCGAGAAGGACGACCTCGCAGAAGCCACACCCGTGGCCGACGTGGAGGAAGACGCTTCAGCACCGAAGTCATAGCAGGCTTGGATGTAGCAGACGAGGGTGCGGGGACTGCAGCCAAAGCAGGCCCGAGTGCAGCAGGCGAAGAGGAAGCGGTTGCTGCAGCCGAAGCAGATGGCGTCATCGTTGTCGTGTAGACAGATGCAGGTGCTCCAGCCGAAGAAGCCGTCATTGGTGGCGTGGAAGCCGCAGGCGTCCTCAATGGCGTGGAAGCCGCTGGAGTCATGGACGGCGTGGAAGCCGCAGTCGTCATGGGCGGCGTGGAAGCCGCAGTCGTCATCGGCGCCGGTGTGGGCTCCAGCCCCGTCGTCGATGCAGATGTGGGCCCCAGCCCCATCTTTAATGCAGGTGTGGGCTCCAGCCCCGTCGTCAAAGCTGGTGCTGGAGTGGGCTTCAGCTCTGGAGCTGGTGCTGGAGTGCACTCCAGCTTTGGAGGTGAACTTTTGATGCAATTGATTTATATTCTCCAGTGTGTTTTTTTTGTTAGTAAAAAGAGACTTTTACGGATCTGCACTTGGATTCTAATGTTTTGAGATCACAACACATTTACTGCACATAATAGTTCAGTTAAGATCTCAATTCGCTGCAACACGCTCTTGGGGCACAGAAAAAAGTATACCTACAGAAAGGAAAAAACAAACTAAGCACATAAAGAGACCTTATCCAGGAAAAAAAGAAGAATGATAAGACATTTCAAAATAAAACAAAAATGTGTGACCTTTAAGCATATATCTCAGTCATAGATGTTTACTATATTAAATTAATTGACATAATTTGCTTAGCTCAATAATCAATTTATGTCAATATGCACATACTTAGAGAAACATAAACATAAGCTCACAACTATAATCTGCACCAACTTTTCTAATCTTAGCAAACTGAAGGTGCGCTGCATTTAGACGCAAGAAAACGCATGTTGCAAAATACTTTTTCCCACAGGACATATAGTAATAATATACATATATATTTATACTGTAAATATAAGAAATATGACAACAATAAAACAAACACTATTTAAAAGACGTCAGCAATGACCGAAACCAATCGGTTGAATTGATGTTAGTTTCTCCAATCAACCCCTCAAGGCATCCAGCAGCTATACAAATAAACAATGAAAATGCTAAATTGACAATATTTCTAATATTTGTATTTCTGAGGGCTCAAATATTTTGAAATGCACAATGATGTAATATTTTCTTCCCGCCGTCTGTCTTTGCAGCACAATTTCTTTCTTTTTCACTGCCGTTTGTGCGTTTCTGTGCCAGTGTGCACTTACCTTCGAAACACACTGAATAAAGACGCAAAAACTGTGTCCGCGAGCCAGTTTCGGTCTTGATAAATCTCTATGCGAGCGCTTAATGATTATATTTGCATCTCCTCCCAGTCTTGTGTGTTATGCAACACACCATGCACACATGGAGCTAACATTTTTCACAACATGCTGCAACTTTGTCACTGAGCACTGAGAGGCAGAGATGTGGGCATGGCTTTGCGGCAGAGAGGCTTCAGATTGGTGGAATGTTGGCATTTTATTAATATTCATCTTTACACTTGGCGAAAGATTCAGCGCTCAAAGATTTAGATTCAAGATTTAGATTTGGATATGACATTTATCCATCTTTTTTCTACCACTTTTCCTTCTAAGAGGTGTTGGAGCCTATCCTAGCTGCATTCAGGCAGAAGGCAGGGTGCACCCTGGACAAGTCTTGGATTTAACATCTAGGTGTATATTCAACATTTAGATTTATATTTAAGATTTATATGTAACATTTACATTTAGATTCAACATTTAAGTTTAGAGCTCTGCGATGAGGTAACGACTTGTCCAGGGTGTACGCCGCCTCCCGCCCGATTGTAGCTGAGATATGCACCAGCGCCCCCCGCAACCCCAAAGGGAATAAGCGGTAGGAAATGGATTGATGGATGGATGGATTTAAGTTTATATTTAACATTCAGTGCTCACATTCAGTTTTAGATTGAGATATGACATTTAGGTCGAGATTTAAGATTTATGTTTGACATTTACATTTAGATTTCATATTTGGATTTAGATTTCACATTCAGATTTAGAATGTAAATGTATATTTTAGATTTAAAATCTTAGCCATTAATCAAAATGTTAAATGTCAATTTCTAATCTAAACCTAAATCTTAAATATAAATCTATGTAAAAAACTAAATTTAAATCTCTATCTAAATCTTAAATTCAAACCTAAATCCTAAATCAAAATGTTAAATATACATTTCAAATCTCAACCTGAATGAACAATTTTAAATCTAAACTTAAACCTAAACATTTTACACATAAATGTAAATGTTAAATCTAAATTTTTAATCTATACCCAAATCTTAAATGTAAAGTAGTGTAAAATCTAAATTTAAATATCCATCATAATCTTAAATCCAAAACCAAAATCCTAAAACAAAATATTAAATCAGAATTTTAAATCTCAACCTGAATGAACAATTCTAAATGTAAAATCGTACCTATAAATCTAATTGTCAAATATAAACCAAAATCTTAAATATAAATCAGTGTGAAATCGTAATGTTAATCTCTATCTAAATCTTAAATCCAAACCTAAATCCTTAATAAAAATGTTAGATCTAAATCTTAAATCCAAACCTATTTCCTAAATCGAAATGTTAAATCTAAATCTTAAATCTCAAACTAAATAAACAATATTAAATCCAAACCTATATATAAAATCTTACCCATACATCTAAATGTTAAATCTAAATTTTTAATCAAGCCTAAGTCTTAAATGTCAATCAGTGTTAAATATAAATTTAAATCTATATCTAAATCTTAAATCTAAACCCAAATTCTAAATCAAAATGTTAAATCTAAATTTTAGATCTCAACCTAAATGAAAAATGTTGAATCTAAACCTAAATGAAAAATCTTACCCATATATCTAAATGTTAAATGTATGTTTTTAAACTTTAAACCTAAATCTTAAATGTAAATCAGTGACATCTAAATCTTGAATCAAAATGTTAAAGCAAACTGTTTAATCCAAACCTAAATGAAAAATTTTAAATCTAAACCTTGATGTAAAGTAAATCCTTAATCCAAATGTTTAGGTTTAAAATGTAAGATAGTGGGTTCCCTCCGGGTATTCCGGCTTTCCCCCACTTCCAAAGACATGCACCTGGGGAGAGGTTGATTGGCAACACTAAATTGGCCCTAGTGTGTGAATCTGAGTGTGAATGTTGTCTGTCTATCTGTGTTGGCCCTGCGATGAAATGGTGACTTGTCCAGGGTGTACGTCGCCTTCCGCCTGAGTGTAGCTGAGATAGGCGGGGGTGCTGGTGAAATAACTTTTAATTTAAACTTAAATGTGATGAACATGAGCCAAATTGTGCTAAAAAAGAGAAATATATTTGCTAGCACCCCACACGCACACTGTCACGTGTTTTAATACACACCAACCTTTAGTAGATCAGGTCTCAGACTGTCAGAGTAATCAGAATAATGTGGACTCAGGCAGCAGATGTATGGGATGTACATTCCCTTCACGTTCACTCACGTAAACGTCAGCCATCTTGTGGACATGTGTCATACTTCAGCATGAATTCCCTCTCATGTCCGCTGATTCATATTTGACACGACTTGACCGACACGCAAACTTTGATGGACTTGAACTTGTTCTCCTTTCAGGCGCTCACAGAATGTTTAATATTTCATTTGTGTTCTCAGCCTGCCTGTCGGACAAAGGACTACGTGGGCCATCATTCTTCTTTCTGTGTGCTGTTTACATTTGATCAAAGTCTTCATAAATACTACATTATTATATAAATATTACATTCAAGTGGCTGTTTTTTGTTACATTTGAAGAAATATCATAACTAAGGTTGGATACCGTTCACATTTTAACCAATACTAAGTACTTTTTTGTGTGTATTTAGATATTGTTCTTGATCATAAATTAATTTAAACAAATTAGCTGATTATGATCAATCAATCAATCAATGATTATTTATATAACCCCTAAATCACTAGTGTCTCAAAGGGCTGCACAAACCCCAACACAAACCACAACGACATCCACATAAGGGGAAGGAAAACTCACACCCAGTGGGACTTCGGTGACAATGATGACTATGAGAAACCTTGGAGAGGACCGCATATGTGGGCAACCCCCCCCAGGTGCTGATCAATTCTTGTTTTATTATTACATTTCTGAATCGCATTGCAAGTATGAAATTAAGTACAGTTGCAAATCCAAGACAATAGATGGCAGTAGTGTATAGTTAATTGGTGTGTTGTTTCTGTTGCGCCCTAAAAAGTGTTAATACTGTGTATTTTGTACTTATTGTTTGATTGTGACATGCATCTTATCTTTGGTTTTCATTAACACGTCAGGGGGTGTTGAAATTGCCATGTTGAATCGTTAATAGTAATAAATAGCATGTAGATGGAAAAGCCAGTGTGTATTAGCATCAACCTAGCACATTTTTGGAGAAAGCGGAGCCCTATTTTAACTACGCTGAAGCATTTTTCGTGTCAATTTCTATGTCGGCATTGAAAATTGCAACGTTACCTAGAGATAGTTTGGGTGAATCTGCTTTCAGTGCTGCTGAAGTGATGCCGAAGCCAGGTATCCTAACATGATGATACATTCTTGTTTTATTATTACATTTTTTAAATCTCATTTGCAAGTATGAAATTAAGTACAGTTGGAAGTCCAAGACGATAGATGGCAGTAGTGTTTAGTTAGTGGTGTGCTGTTTTTGTTGCGCCCTAAAAAGTGTTTATACTCTAAGTTCTGTACTCATTACATGTCATCTGTTTGATTGTACTTATTGTGTATTTATTGTTTGATTGTGACGAGCATCTTATTTGTGGCTTTCATTAACACATTTGGAAGTGTTAAAATCGGCTAATGCTAATAAAAAGCATGTAGATGGAAAAGCCAGTGTATATTAGCATCAACCTAGCACATTTTTGGAAAAAGCGGAGCCTTATTTTAACTACGCTGGAGCATTTTTCGTGTCAATTTCTATGTTTGTCACGTCTATGGGATCATATTTTGTTTTGGTCATGTTCGGTTTTGTTTTTTGGACAATCAGTTCCTGTTTTCGCACATCCTGGTTTGTTTTGTTACTATAGCAACTCATTGGTTTTCACCCTGTCCTCATGTCACGCCCCTGTCCTCATGTCTCACAACTGTTTGCACTAATCATGTCCATTATTTAAACCTGTAGTTGACAGGTGGTCAGCCTGGCGACTTTATCTCTACTCCCTTCATGCCATGCCATGCCATGCCTGTTAACCACACTGTCCATAGTTTCCCTTCTGTCCATGCCACGTAAGTTTTTTTTTTTAATTTTTATATATCACAGTTATTGAATTTTGTCTTTTGTCCATAGTCATGCCTTTGTGCTAGTTTTTGTTTTCAGCAGTCAAGTTTGTTCTACGCCATTATGTGAGCCTTTTGTTTGCCTTGTGTTAGTTATAGTGTTAAAAATAAAGGTTGTACTGATATTCACGTCTTGCTCGTGCCATCTTTCCATTGCATTCCGAAAAAACAAACCCCAAAGTCCACAATTTGACAATGTTGGCATTAAAAATTGCAACGTTACCTAGAGATAGTTTGGGTGAATCTGCTCTCAGTGCTGCTGAAGTGATGCCGAAGCCAGATATCCTAACATGATGAGCTGATTATGATACATTCTTGTTTTATTATCAGATTATTTTAATCTCATTTGCAAGTATGAAATTAAGTACAGTTGGAAGTCCAAGATGATAGATGGCAGTAGTGTAAAGTTAACTGGTGTGCTATTTTTATTGCGCCCTAAAAAGTGTTAATACTGTAAAGTTGTGTACTTATTGTTTGATTGTGACGTGCATCTTATTAGTGGCTTTCATTAACACATTTGGAAGTGTTAAAATCGGCATGTTGAGTCGCTAATGCTAATAAATATCATATAGATGGAAAAGCCACTTTATATTAGAATTAAGTTAGCAAATTTTTTGAAAAAAAAAAAACGGAGCCTTAATTTGCCTACGCTGCAGTGTTTTTCATGTCAATTTTTTTGCTGGCATTGAAAATTGTAACGTTACCGGCAAATAATTTGGGTGGGTCTGCTCTCAGTGCTGCTAGAGTGATGCCAAAGCCAGGTATCCTAACTTTCTTGTTGTATTATCACATTTCTGAATCATATTTGCAAGTATGAAATTAAGTACAGTTGCAAGTCCAAGACGATAAATGGCAGTAGTTTATAGTTAATAGTGTGTTGTTTGTGTTGCGCCCGAAAAAGTGTTAATACTGTAAATTCTGCACTCATTACATGTCATCTGTTTGATTGTAATGTGCATCTTATTTGTGGTTTTCATTAACACATTTGGAGGTGTTGCGGTCGCCATGTTGATTCACTAATGCTAATAAGTAGCATGTAGAGGGAAAAGCCAGTTTATATTAGCATTGAGTTAGCACATTTTTAAAAAAATGGAGCCTTAATTTACCTATGCTGGAGCGTTTTTCGTGTCAATTTCTTTGTTAGCATTAAACATTGTAACATTACCTAAAAATCACTTGGGTGAGTCTGCTCTCAGTGCTGCTGGAGTGATGCCGAAGCCAGGTATCTTTACATGATGAGCTGATTATGATAAATTCTTGTTTTATTATCACATTTCTGAATCTCATTTGCAAGTATGAAATTTAGTACAGTTTCAAGTCCAAGACGATAGATGGCAGTAGTGTATAGTTAGTGGTGTGCTGTTTTTGTTGCGCCCTAAAAAGTGTTTGTACTGTAAGTTGTGTACTTATTAAATGACATCTGTTTGATTGAAACGCATTTCTGAATCTCGTTTTCAAGTATGAAATTAAGCACAGTTGCAAGTCCAAGACAATAAATGACAGTAATGTATAGTTAATGGTGTGTTGTTGTTGTTGCGCCCTAAAAAGTGTTAGTAATGCATTTTTTTTTTAATTTAAAGGCCAAAGTGGCCAGCACGTTCACGATTTTCTGAAAAGGAAGCCACGACTAAGTTTGCACTGCAGGCCAAAGGGGCCCAAACCAAATGTTTTCCAAGTCAAATTTTTTGAGCTGAGAATAGGTTTGTCAGTTGTTCTACTGCAATTTACATTAATGCGCATGGTGATGTATTCCAGTCTGTTTCCCAAAAAAGTAACATATTTTTATTGTGGACAAAAATCACAACTGCAGTCTTTGTAATACGGATGTGGTCAACATTGATTTGTTTTGTGACCACTGTTAGAAATAACGTTTACTCACAGTAGGACGCAACTCTTTACTGGTGCAAGAAACATATTAATAATGAACATAACAAATAGTAGTTTTTGTTAATGTTTAGTTATTTTTCTCCCTATTGCGTGTCGCTTACCACCATCTGAGTGCAGGGTAGATTTTAAAGCACCATTGATTACAATTGACGTAGGTTTTAGAGTGTACCAAGTGTTTATAAGTGCGAGGAGAGCTTATAAAGACTTCACATGCACATAACATTCATATGAATCGTAAAATTCCTCAACCAGGCTGCTGGCTGTGCAAAGCAGTAAAAATAAAAATGAGGCTTGGTATGTGCGAGCCATTAAACGCGGTGAAAGACGCACAGAGGACCTAGTTGCAGCCAGTGATCCAGTTGTTGGACTGTCTGAAATGGTCTCAGAGGTGAGTCATGGAAACATTTTCAGTCTTGCATTGCCTGAATTTGTGATATGCTTTGGTGTCACCTTCAATGCGGGTCTATGTGAAAAGGACACGGCAAGCGGTGTTTTGTATGACAAAAATAGTTTGCTTTGTGGCCTTTGTCGTCCTCCCGTGACTTTGGACTTGTTTCAATTTGGTTTTGCCCATCTGGAATCCGTCCCTTAAGTGATATCATGGATATCGATGTGAGTATTGGGATCGGATCGATAGTAGTTTGATTGGAGCTATACTTAAGTTGCAATTTCTGTGATATGGCCTGTTGCACCAGATCATATCCTGTGTTGTTTTCGTTACACTATTCCCCTGTGTTCTGTGTTTTGGTTTGGTTCCTAGCGCCACGCGGTTCCTTTGTTCACTTTGCGTCGCTAGGTGCGCCAGCTTCACGCCGGTTTCGGTTTGGGCTATTTGGACTCACATCAGTTGCTCGTTCCTATCACTAATCAGTCCCCTTATTTAGACCCGTATTGGCCGGGCTTGGGGTTTGGTCCATGGTTCGCTAAACACGACATGTATGCGTATGTTCATTCTAGCTAAATGCTACGACTTTACTTTCATCTTTGTGCCTTGCTTGTGTAATCCAAGTTCTTGCCTTGTGCTAAGGTTTTTGCCTGAAAGTGGATTAAATAATGATCTTACCTGCAAGCTGTTTGTTTGTCCTCCGCATCATTGGAATCTCAAACACCACAACATGCTTGCATACGACAGACTCAAAAATCCCCGAAAGAGAAAACGATTTTGAGGAAAACCTCTCGTTCAAGGATTTTTTGGAGTGGAACCGGGGACAGCTGTAGGAAGCCTTAGAGGCCAAGGGCCTCCGCTATTTGCCTGAGGGTGACGTGAGTTGGAATAGGGGACCCAATGTCGATGCTGTCCCAGTCTACTCTGTTCCATCCAGGTATAAAGCAAGTCCGTCCACTCATGCTCGTCAAGGTTCGCGGGAGCCGACCTCAGAGGCTTTGGCACGCCGTCAGGACACCCAGGACCAAGTGATTCTTCCACCCAGTTGAAGCGCTGTGCAGACTACTTCAGTAACCAGATCATTCTGCCAAACAGTTCAGGTCTTAGAACACTGCAAGAAGCAGACAGAGCTGGATGACGTCATGCCAGCGGTTTCAAAAACACGGGCAATGAGATGTTACGTCACGTACAGATAATTTTTCTCTCACTAGAATAGTCTACATAGAAGAGGCTGCATGGATATTTTTCATGATTCAGCTAGTCAGCCACCACCAACAGGCAATAAATAAACAAAAGCTGACTGACGGCGTGGCACATTGGGAGAGTGGCCGTGCGCAACCCGAGTGTCACTAGTTCAAATCCCACCTAGAACGAACCTCGTCACGTCCGTTGTGTCCTGAGCAAGACACTTCACCCTTGCTCCTGATGGGTGCTGGTTGGCGCCTTGCATGGCAGCTCCCTCCATCAGTGTGTGAATGTGTGTGTGAATGGGTAAATGTGGAAGTAGTGTCAAAGCGCTTTGAGTACCTTGAAGGTAGAAAAGCGCTATACAAGTACAACCCATTTATTTATTTATGACTGTCAGAACATTTCAGCCGGCCGCAGTAGAAAACCCATCCTTAAGCTCCGCCTCAAAAGAGATAAGCTCCGCCCGCTTCACTGGCCTTTCCCTTTTTGACTCTATGACGAATTCCACGTCCCTCTCCTGCTCCACAAGGGAGGAACAAGAACCGAGCAGCTGGAACCAAGGACTAGCAGCTCTGCAGCTGGAAAGGCACCGCTTTCTCGTGCAAGGCCTACAGCTCTTTTCCCACCAAGAACTCAACCTCCTGCGAGACCACCACCGCCAGTTTTTTGTAGAGTGCGCCCGCAACCTTCAGCAAGACCACCACTGCCAAATCTTCTTCATGCCAAGCCGCCACCTCCTAAGAGGCCTCCACCACCAAGGCTAAGTCCAGCCGGACCACCTCCACCGAGGTCATGTCTAACCTCGGCTTTAGTGGCGCTCATGCCAGCGCCGTCTCCAGTGGCTCTGCAGCCTGCTCGACATCCAGACCAGCAGCCTGTGTGACTTCCAGCTCTGCAGCCTGCCAGACCACTAGTTTGCCTCAACAGGTTTTGTTTGTGGCTTCCGTCCGCCTCCATGTTGGCCGCGAATGTGGCCGATTTGTGGTCGCCCTGCTCGGCAGCTGCAGTGGCCTTCGACTCTCCACCGCCACCTAACTCGTTCCTGCTGGATTCAGAGACACTTGGCCTAGCTACCCTTCTCCAACTTCTCCTTTCCACCTCCTGTGACTTTGGACATGTTTCATTATGGTTTGGGACATCTGGAATCCGTCCCTGTTATGATCTCTTACCAAATCATATCCTTTGTTGTTTTTGTTATACTATTCCCCTGTGTTAAGTGGTTTAGTTTTGTTCCTAGCGCCAAGTGGCTCCTTTTTTACTTTCAGTTGTTAGTTGAACTTGATTCACACTGGTTTCTTTTTGAGCAATTGTGATTCACACCGGTTACCCATCTTTATCACTAATCAGTCGCTTTATTTAGACCTGTCTCGGCCAGGCTTGGATGCTGGTCCATGGTTCGCTACACATGACTGTTTGCTTATGTTGATTCTAACTAAATACTACGACTTTACTTTTCATGTTTATGCATTGCTTATGTAATCCAAGTTTTTGCCTTGTGTCCGCATGCGCTTTTCCTGCAGGCGCGGCACTCTCGTGTTTTTGCCTGGAAGTGGATTGAATAATTGGAATGGCAAACACCACAACATGCTTGCATTCAACATTTTTAACGTCATACATCCAGCAATATACATTACTGTTATCATTATTATTTTTTTATCACATTTAGTGCTACATTAGTTCGGCATTTTAGACAGGCTACTTCTTTCGGAAACAGTTGTGTAGTAGAACATAAAATGATAATTATGTTTTATTATTTTCTTATGGTTAAATTGTTTTATATAATTGTATTTATTTAATTAAAAAAAATGTTGCTTTTGTTATAATTAATCAACAAGAGCGGGAGTTGGCACCTCGGTGGCTCCCTGGAGCTCTTTCAAAAAGGTATGGCAATAGAAAAAGACGGGTGAAAAAAAATTATTATTTTTTTATAGTATGGTTTCTGTAGTCGCACATACCTTTCTATTTGTTAGAAAGCCCACTGTTTTATACCTTTGTGTTTGTACTTCACTAATGAGAGTATTTGGTGAGCACAGTTTTAAATGGTAAATAGCGCTTTTCTACCTTCAAGGTACTCAAAGCACTTTGACACTACTTCCACATACACCCATTCACACACACATTCACACGCTTGTCCTACTAATGTTAGCGGTCCTTGAACGCACCGTAGTGTGTTTACATTTACAACTTTCTCCGGCGCTGCCACAGAAAGCCGCGTTTTATCCCATTCCTTTGTTGTCTCATTTTGTCGAACAAAGGTTTTATGCTGTGAATGCACAAAGGTGAACTTTGTTGATGTTATTAACTTGTGTGGAGACATTTTTTAAGTCATTTTGATAATAGGTGGGTATAAATAATATAGACAATTACATCATGTGTTGTCTTCATTATAACAATCTAAATAAGACTTTTAAAGTAATTTGAAAGTAAGCTAATATAGCTCATATAATCATCATGTGTTGCCTTTATTATAACACTTATGTTTTTAAAATTAATTTTGATAGTACGCTAATATAGCTAATATAGACACTTACAACATAGATTGCCTTCATTATAACACTTATATAAGACTTTTAAAGTAATTTTGATAGTAGGCTAATATAGCTAATACAGACATTTACATCATGTGTTGCTTCATTATAAAAATTAAGAAGATTTTAAAGTCATTTTGATACTAGGCGAATATAGCTTATATATACACACATGCATTGTCTTCATTTTAACACTTATATACGTTTTAAAAAGTCATTGTGATAGTAGGCTAACAAAGCTAATATAGACACTTACAAAATGTGTTGCCTTCATTACAACAACTTTATAAGGTGTTTAATTTTTTGGCGGCACCAGGCGGATTCGTTTTTGGTATTTCTGGTCCATTACGGCTTTTTCATCACTTTGGGGTGGCAACGCCTGAATTTGAAGCTCATTTTAAAATTATTCATAATCAAGCTATTTGACAACGACCTTTCGAATTAAAAGTATCAATAACTTGGTATCGGATCAATACCAACAATTCTTAATATCCGCTAGCCTAGAACGTTCACGCCAGAGTATGTTTTATTGAGTGTGGGAATTTATGAAATCCCTCCCTTGAATGAACAGTCTCCTCAAAAAAAATTGCCAGCCCTCCGAAATGAGCAACAACAAGGAGGCTGACGGAATATATAGGAAGAGGCAACATCACACAGCAAACAATGCACAACATACAAGTACACACCAACGTACACATTTATAATTTGAGGTAACAATGAACAACAAATAAATCATTGAAATGTCACGACTGCAAACCTACAATAATCTTGTTGTGGACAAGGAGACTACAGCCATGGAAGCGCATTCAATCTCTTTATGAACGAGCGCTAACACAAGCCAGGGAAACGATTCAACAGAGCTGACGTCACACACAGCTGAGCTAACGTTGCTCTGTCTGGGCGCTGATTTCAAACGTCACTTAGCAACATGCACCACCTTTTAAAGGCACATATGCACACTCTGCTCTCATGAAACATCTCAACTGCATATGTCAATATATTTGAAGTTTACATAATTACTTCCCGAGTAATTATTTACATGTTTTAAATAGTAATTTAATTAGCAAATGAATTCACCTGCTTGGCAAACTAACGAAAAACTTTGATTACTTACTTTTAAAAATGTGTTTTCCAAACACTGCTAGTATTTAACATCATATGCAAATTATTGCAGCTAATGCTGATATATTTTACCCTTTCATCTGCATGTGTTCTATTTTACTCTTCTCCGTTTTAATCTCTCTTTGTTCTCACCCGCCCTTATCCTCTCCTTTCCCTTCTTAATGCTTTGTTACACTACTGCGCTTCTTTCTCTCTGATGCATTCCGACTCCTCCTGGCTCCAACCTTTCCCCCACCTCATGCTTTTCAGTCCTGTTTAATTCAGGCCCGCTTCTCTCTTCCCTCCGTGACCCACTTTTTCTATGCAGCACCAGCAAACGCACATACGAGCTTCCAGTCACGTTCTGGAGAAGCCAAGGCCCTCCTGCTGAGTGCAATGGGGGTTGGGTGAAGGTGAAACAAGGGGTAACTGGGAAGGGAAAGGTTGATGGCAAGTGGGACAAGAGGCACCAAAGTGCAACATCAGCAGTTTGCAGAGTTGAGTTCAACTGACAGTTGGATGCTTTGAGGGATATATATATGTATATATCTATATGTATATATATATATATATATATATATATATATATATATATATATATGTATATATCTATATGTATATATATATATATATATATATATATATATATATATATATATATATATATATTATTAGCATCAATTTAGCGGATTTTGGGAAAGTGGAGCCTTTACCTACCCTAAATCCAAGCGTTTTTGTTTCTTTATTTTAGTCAGTTTCTTTATTGGCATTTAACATTACTACAGCTGGAGTGATCACCAAGTATCGAAGTGCAAGGAGTCTGCAGATGAGCGGGAAACCAGGTGTGACATCATGGATTTTACGTGAATCGGCGGGATTTTGGTCTTTGCCAAAAGAAAGTAGCTGTGTATGGAGACACAGGATTAGCTGCTAGCTTGTCAGCCGGGAGACTAAAAACTAGGAACATGTCCGCCAAATGGGATCGCCATTAAAAGTCATTAAGTGTGAGAATTTAAAGGCCTACTGAAACCCACTACTACCCACCACTCAGTCTGATAGTTTATATATCAATGATGAAATATTAACATTGCGACACATGCCAATACGGCCTTTTTAGTTTACTAAATTGCAATTTTAAATTTCCCGGGAGTTTCGTCTTGAAAACGTCGTGTAATGATGACATGTACGCAAGACATCACGGGTTTTTAGGAAGTATGAGCGCTGCACACACACACAGCTAAAAGTCGTCTGCTTTAACGGCATAATTACACAGTATTTTGGAGATCTGTGTTGCTGAATCTTTTGCAATTTGTCCAATTAATAATGGAGAAGTCAAAGTAGAAAGACGTAGTTGGGAAGCTTTAGCCTTTAGCCACACAAACACACGGTGATTCCTTGTTTAAAATTCACAGAGGTGAAACTTTCCTATGGATCAGAGCGGACACGGATCCCGACTACATGTCAACCAGCAGGTTTCGGTGAGAAAATTGTGGTTAAAAAGTCGCCTCTTACCGGAGATCAGATGAGCTTGTGCCGTTCATACAGCTACCGTCGACTCCCCCGAGACACTGCGCGTGGACGTACACTTTGGACTATCAGGTACTGTTAAACTCACTAAAACACTAGCAACACAATAGAAAGATAGAAATATCCTAGTAAATGTCTCCAAAAACATATGAATCCGTCTCTATGCAACGTGATTGCAATCGCGTTTTTTTTTTTTTTTTTTTTCTAGTCCGTTGCTATCAATATCCTCAAACACGAATCTTTCATCCTCGCTCAAACTAATGGGGAAATTGTCGTTTTCTCGGTCGGAATAGCCATTTTTGTTGGAGGCTCCCATTAAAATCAATGTGAATATATGAGGAGCCATCAACATGTGACGTCATCGTCTGCGACTTCCCGTAGAGGCAAGGCATTTCTCTTAGCACCGTAAGTTGCAAACTTTATTGTGGATGTTCTCTACTAAATCCTTTCAGCAAAAATATGGCAATATCGCGAAATGATCAAGTATGACACATAGAATGGACCTGCTATCCCCGTTTAAATAAGAAAGTCTCATTTCAGTAGGCCTTTAAATACCTTATTTGTTTCTTTTTTTCACAATCTTTTGTCTGACAACAATTTCAATCCAAACAACACTTTACATGTGATTTATGTTGTATTGCTTCTCTGTTCTGTGTCTAACATATAAGACTCTTTTATTCATGCTACCCTGCAGCAATAGCTCGGCTTGGTTCTTCTTACAGCGCCCCAATAACATAAAACAAAGACTGTTGTGATGCAGAAAATCACTATTTTATATAGTGTTTGTCTTTTGGTCAAAGGTGACTCTACAATGTGTTTCTTTTTTGTGATTGATACTGTATTACTGCCTTTCGTAATGTTTAACTAAAACATTGCTGTTCACAATCAAAAGTCTATTTTCTCATCATCTCTCCCCATCGCCTGATGATATTTGAAATGTCTAATAAATAATTTAAATAACTATTTAAAAAAAGCATATGATGTCCCTAAAAAATATGTTTTGTGCCCCAAATTGTATCTCCTTATACAATGACAGAGAAGTCATGTTTAACTGTTTGACTTTCTAATAAAGGTAAACAACATATCAAAATGGGGCAAAATGGTTGAGAAGCAGTGCCTAGGAGATGCCCCCACAGGTAGGATGGTATCAGTTCTTGCAGGTAATTCCTGTGGACAACAGCGCTGGAAAGGTCATTTTGTTTGGGCCTTTGTTGGCAGCCTCGCTGTTTTAACAACCCCTGTCAACTTGTCTCACTGCACGAAGGTCATTTGCCCAAACTAAACGGACGAATTGATAACGAGGATTCTGGGTAAATGTCCTCCAAACAATGTCACCTCTGTCAGGGGAAATTATTGTCTAATCATCGTTTAGTTCAACATACCTCCAGTTTGGATAATATATTCGTTCTTGTCTCTTGATCCACCTCCTAAGGGTTTCTAAAAAGGTGATAAAACAACATATTAAACGTAGAAATTTCAAATATTATTTCAATAATAATAACACATTTTCTTCAAATTAATCATGATTAATCTCTTTTTGCCACTATGCATTAAATATGCACATTTTTCCTGAATTGTACGACAGTAATATGACAGATACACAGTGTATAGTAAGAATGAAAAAAAAAAAAAATATATATATATATATATATATATATATATATATATATATACATATATATATATATATATACATATATATATATATATATATATATATATATATATATATATATATACACACAATACAGACCAACGGTTTGGACACACGTTTCAATGCATTTTTGTTATTTATTTTTATGACTATTTACATTGAAGATTGTCACTAAAGGCATCAAAACTATGACACCTGTGAAGTGAAAACCGTTTCAGGTGACTACCTCTTGAAGCTCATCGAGAGAATGCCAAGTGTGTGCAAAAGAGTAATCAGAGCAAAGGGTGGCTATTTTGAAGGAACCACAATACAAAATATGTTTTCAGTTATTTCCCCTTGTTTTTGTTGAGTACATAATACAAACCCTGTCTCCATATGAGTTGGGAAATTGTGTTAGATGTAAATACAAACAGAATTGTCACGTTCGGAGCGCATTGAGATGCGCGGAGGAGTCAACTCAAGATGCATGGGACCAGACAAGCAAGTTAGCAGGTAAGAGCTGGTTTAATGTATAACAAATGATAAAAGAACACTGATGGAAAGACAAAAGAAAGCACGTGCAACGCACGGGGAGCTAGGCTAACACTAGCACTGGGGTAAAGTCCAAAAGCTGCGCGTGTCGTGCGCCCAAAAGCTAAGGTGGAACTTAGCAAGCCAAAAACAGGTCCAGATCATCGAACGTGAGTGTTTGCAAAAAGCAAGTGAAGAACTCAGGCAGAACAAAGGGAGGAGGCAGGTATTAATACAGAAACGGTAATCAAAAACAGGTGTGTGCCGGGCGTCAGTGCAGGTGGAACAAATTAAGTCGCTATGGTGACGAATACAAACAAGGAAGTGCTCAAACACTCTGATCGGCAGAGTCCAAAACGTGATCAAAACATACACAAAAGCAAACAACAAACGATCCATGCAGTGGATCGTAACAAGAATACAATGATTTGCAAATAATTTTCCACCCATATTCACTTGAATATGCTACAAAGACAACATTTTATATGTTCAAACTGAAAAACATTTTTTTTTGCAAATAATCATTAACTTTAGAATTTGATGCCTGCAACATGTGAAAAAGAAGTTGTGAAAGGTGGCAATAAATACTGATAAAGTTGAGGAATCCTTATCAAACACTTATTTGGAACATCTCACAGGTGTGCAGGCTAATTGGGAACAGGTGGGTGCCACGATTGGGTATAAAAACAGTTTCCCTAAAAATGCTCAGTCTTTCACAAGAAAGGATGCCATGTGTTTCAACAGCGTGGCTTAATAGTAAAAGAGTGCAGGTACTAGACTGGCCTGCCTGTAGTCATGACCTGTCTCCCATTGAAAATGTGTGGTGCATTATGAAGCCTAAAATACCACAACGGAAACCTCGGACTTTTGAATGACTTAAGCTGTACATCAAACAAGAATGGCAAATAATTCCACCTGAAAAGCTTCAAAAATCGGTCTCCTCAGTTCCCAAACGTTTACTGAGTGTTGTTAAAAGGAACGGCCATGTAACACAGTGGTAAAACTCTCATTAGTGCATAAACTAATGAGCTCCAACACAAGAGCTGCATCACAGATTGTGCAAATACAACAACTATTGATCATGAAATACATATCACAGTCCCTAACATCAGACTATTTGCTACTTCTTTTTTGTAAACCGGACATTGTAGAGCATGCACACCAAGATGTGAGATGTGTGTTTGAAGTGGACTAAGATTACATCAGGGTTGGAACGGGTTTTCAGTCACGGGATGATAATAATAATAATAATGGATTAGATTTATATCGCGCTTTTCTATTGTTATTTACTCAAAGCGCTCACAGAGAAGTGGGAACCCATCATTCATTCACACCTGGTGGTGGTAAGCAACATCTGTAGCCACAGCTGCCCTGGGGTAGACTGACGGAAGCGTGGCTGCCAGTTTGCGCCTACGGCCCCTCCGACCACCACCAATCATTCATTCATCATTCATTCACCAGTGTGAGCGGCACCGGGGGCAAAGGGTGAATTGTCCTGCCCAAGGACACAACGGCAGCGATTTTTGGATGTCAGTAGGTGGGAAGCGAACCTGCAACCCTCAGGTTTCTGGCACGGCCGCTCTACCCACTACGCCATGCCGCCCCTGATGCAAAACATGGGCAAGTTGAGCTATGTAAAACCGAAACATTGAATGGCAGTTTGACTGAGTCTGCATTGTCTATTTTGGTCATTCTTAGTAATTTTGTGTGTGTGTGTGTGTATGTGCGTGTGTGTGTCTGTGTGTGTGTGTGTGTGTGTGTGTGTGTGCACACATTGCCACGAACACAAGGTGTCCTTGATGCTTGCGTTCATACGGTAGCTGCTCTGCGTTGCTTAGTGACCACGTCAGCTACGAGTAGTCCCTCTGTGCGTCACAAGAAATACTTCTTTAGTTATTCAACCGAAAGCCTTGTTGCATAATCCCAAGGTTAGCTGAAAGCCAAGTTTTTTAGTCGTTGGAATTCTATCGGCACAGCGAAAGTATAAGACACTTACAGTATATAGGTCATTTTGATTATAGGCTAATATAGTTAATATAGACAATTACATCATGTGTTGTCTTCATTATAACACTTATATAAGACTGTTTTTTGCACTTCCTTGTTTGCCTTGTTACCATGCCAACCAATTAGTTTCACCTGTCATGTCACGCACCTGATTTGTTTTGACTCACGCACGTATTCAATCACCTGTATTATTTAAACCGAAAGCTGCCAGGTAGTCAGCCTGGCGACTTTACCTCTGTTCACTTCATGCCATTCTACCTCTGTTACTCATACTGTCCATAGTTTTGCTTCTTGCCATGCCACGTAAGTTTTTTTTTTTTTTATTTCACAGTTATCGAGTTTTGTTTCATGTCAATAGCTTTAGCCCAAGTGCTAGTTTGTTGTTTTCAAAGCCAAGTTTGTTCTTCCGCCTTGTGGGCGCATTTTGTTTGTTCATTTTGTTAGTGTTAAAATAAATGATGTCTTTACCTTCACGCCTTGCCCGCGCCAACTTTCCTTTGCCTTCAGAGAAAACACACCTCAAAGTCCATGTATTGACAAAACCAACATCAGAACCCAACATTGATTAAATGTAGTCAAAAGACATTTTGTTTCAACGTTGTATTTGTGTTGTAGAATATTGGCTGGGAAAATGACCAAAATTCAATGGTCAAATTAACGTAGCAACATGACATCGAATAAATGTTGTCAAAAAGCATGTTGTTTCAACGTTGTATTCGTGTTATTGAATTGTGGTTGGGAAATGACCAAAACTCAATGGTCAAATCAACGTCACAACCTGACATTGAATGCGCATAGTCAAAAAGCATGTTGTTTCAATGTTGTGTTTGTTATGTAGAATACTGGCTGGGAAATTACCACATTTTAATGGACTAATCAACATCACAACCTGGCATTGAGTAACTCTGTTCAAAAAACATGTTGTTTTAACGTTGTATTTGTGTTGTAGAATAATGGCTGGGAAATTATCAAAATTCAAAGGTCAAATCAACATCACAACCTGACATTGATTAACATGCCAATGCAGCCACTACTTGCTTGACTTGATGATATCAAGGACTGGATGGCCCTTGTCATGCCTGTAAATTAGGTTTATGTTTGATCATGTTTATGTTTTGTTTTTGGACTCTTGTTTCCCGTTTTGCACTTCCTGGTTTTGTTTGTTTCCATAGTCACGCATTAGTTTCCACCTGGTCTCCAAGTCACGCCCCTGCCCTCAGTCCCACACCTGTTTCTCATCACCATAGCCACTATTTAAATCATTTGTTTTATGTTCATCGGCCTGGGAACTTTGCTACTGCTTGTGCTTATGCATTCCGTTTGCTGTTTGCTGCACATCCTTCATGCCCTCGATCACCTGCCACGCACCTTGCTGTTCATGCCCCTTGTTTTTGTCACAGTAAGTGTTTTGTTTTAGTTTTTTTTTCATAGCCATGCCATCGTGCTGTTTTTGTTGATAGTTCATTATTATTCATGCCATCGAGCAAGTGTTTTTGTTTCATTTTTGTATTTTGTAGTTTAGTATTCGTACCTCCTTGTGAACGCCCTTTGTTTGCTTTTTTTTGTATTTAGTGCGTGAATAAATTAAACATGTACTTACACTCACGTCTCACTCGTGCAAATCATCCTTTGCGTGGAGAAGCAAAACAAAATCCAAGTCATAGTCCTGACAGCCATAGATTTCTTAAATTTCAATTAAACAAAGACAGAAGTAATAGTGTTTGGACCTTGTGGTACCTGTGAGCTCCCCCCTGTTGACTTTAAGTCCATGGTCACCAACCTAAGATTTCGTATTGACAGTTATTTTAAATTGGACCGTCAGATTGGCACAGTGGTGAAAGCCAGCTTTTTTTTATTTATGTCAGCTGGCCAAGGTTAAAAACCTTCCTTCTAGGCAACAGTTTGAGACAGTAATCCATGCCTTTATCACATCTCGGCTGGATTACTGTAACTCTTTGTATTTTGGAATTAGTCAATCCGATCCCTCCCTCCACTGGCTGCTAGAGTCCATTTTAAAATGATCTTACTCGTTTTTAAATCCTTTCGTGGTGTTGCCCCACCTTACCTCTCTGAGCTGCTCCACCTCTATGCCCCCACCCGGTCTCTCAAGTCAGCTAATCAGCTGATCCTGGAGGTACACAAATCAAAGCGCAGGCTTCGACGGGACAGAGCCTTCTCTGTTGCGGGTCCCAAACTCTGAAACTATCTCCCACTCCATGTGAGACAGGCCCCTTCTTTGGCTATTTTTAAGACCCTTCTTAAAACCCGTTTTTATTCACTGACATTGGACCCAGCATGAGACTTTAAAATGTTTTTTTTTTTTTACTTTTTAGTAACTGTTTTTAACTTTTTAACAGTTTTTTATCAAACAAATTGTTCTTAGGGTAATTTGTATTTGCTTTTTCAAAGTGTACTTTACTTCTGTTTTAAGGGTTATTTTTCAGTCTGTCCTTTGCCTCTATTTCTCTATGGTGTACAGCCCTTTGTTCTTCAAATGTGGTTGTTTTTAAAGGGCTTTATTAATAAAGTAAGTATGGTATGGTAACCATCATCAAAAAGCATGTTGTTTCAACGTTGTAATTGCCTTGTAAAATACTGGTTGGATAAATGACCGCGATTTAATCAACACATCAAATCAAATCAAATCAAACAAATCAATGTCACAACTTGACATTGAATAAACATTGTTCCAACATTGTATTTGTGTTATTGAATATTGGTTGGGAAAATTACCAAAATTCAATGGTCACATGGGCTTCACGGTGGCAGAGGGGTTAGTGCGTCTGCCTCACAATATGAAGTTCCTGCAGTCCTGGGTTCAAATCCAGGCTCGGGATCTTTCTGTGTGGAGTTTGCATGTTCTCCCCGTGAATGCGTGGGTTCCCTCCGGGTACTCCGGCTTCCTCCCACTTCCAAAGACATGCACCTGGGGATAAGTTAATTGGCAAAACTAAATTGGCCCTAGTGTGTGAATGTGAGTGTGAAGGTTGTCTGTCCATCTGTGTTGGCCCTGCGATGAGGTGGCGACTTGTCCAGGGTGTACCCTGCCTTCCGCCCGATTGTAGCTGAGATAGGCGCCAGCGCCCCCCGCGACCCCCAAAAGGGAATACGCGGTAGAAAATGGATGGATGGGCAATGGTCACATCAACGTCAAAACCTGTCATTGAATGAACATTGTGAAAAAGTATGTTGTTCTAACATTGTATTTGTGTTATTGCATATTGGTTGGGAAATGACCAAATTCCAATGCTCAAATCAACGTCACAACCTGACATTGAATAAATGTTGTCAAAAAGCATGTTGTTTCAACGTTGTATTTGTGTTGTAGAATACTGTCTGGGAAATGATCAAAATTCAATGGTCAAATCAACGTCACAACCTGACATTGATTAAACGTCGTCAAAAAGCATGTTGTTTCAATGTTGTGTTTGTGTTACTTAATTGTGGTTGGGAAATCATCAAAATTCAATGGTCAAATCAACGTCACAACCTGATATTGATTAAACGTCGTCAAAAAGCATGGTGTTTCAATGTTATATTTGCATTGTAAAATATTGTCTGGAAAAATGACCAAAATTCAATGGTCAAATCAACGTCACAACCTGACATTGATTAAACGTCATCAAAAAGCATGTTGTTTCAATGTTATATTTGCGTTGTAAAATATTGTCTGGAAAAATGACCAAAATTCAATGGTCAAATCAACGTCGCAACATGACATTGAATAAACGTTGTCAAAAAGCATGTTGTTTAAACATTGTGTTTGTGTTATTTAATTGTGGTTGTGAAATGACCAAAATTCAATGCTCAAATAAACGTCACAACCCAACATTGATTAAAAATTGTGAAAAAGCATGTTGTTTCAACGTTGTATTTTTGTTATTAAATATTGGTTGGGAAATTACGAAATATCAATGGTCAAATTAACATCAGAACCCAACATTGATTTGAGGTAGTCAAAAAGCATGTTGTTTCAACGTTGTATTTGCGTTGAAAAATATTGTCTGAAAAAATTACCAAAATTCAATGGTCAAATTAACATCACAGCATGACATTGAATAAACATTATCAAAAAGCATGTTGTTTCAACGTTGTATTTGTGTTATTTAATTGTGGTTGGGAAATGATCAAAATGCAATGCTCAAATCTACGTCACAACCCGACATTGATTAAATGTCATCAAAAAGGATGTTGTTGTGACACTTCTGTGGCATGGCGATGCCGGATTTGTTCCTCCGTGGATGCGTCGGGCAAGAACACAGCGTAAGGTAAGCAACAAAGGATGTATTAAATTAATAAAAGGGCTAGGAACAAAAACACTGGAGCTAAGCAGAAAAGCAAACAAAAAGCGCTAGCATGGAAAGCTAGGAAAACAAACGGAAACACAAACACTTGGCATGAAAACACAAAAAGGGAAAACAAAACAACTAGCATAAAAGCTAGGAATAAAATGAAGCGTAGCGTGAGAGCTAATGAATGAGAGCATGAAAAACAAGTCATCAACTGTTGCGTGAAAGCAAAACTAGGATCCGAGACAAAAGAACGAAAAGGGGCAGGCTTATATAAGGCAGTGATCAGTAGAAACACGTGTGCGGGAACAGAGAGTAGCAGGTGGAAATAATAAGCAGCCATGGTGACAAAGCAAACAGGAAATAAGAAAGTCCAAACAACAGGACGTGAAAAAAGGAACAAAGCAACAATATGTAGTGAGCCGACCAACGGATCACAACAGTAGTTTCAACGTTGTATTTGTGTTATTGAACAATCATTGGGAAATGACCAAATATCAATGGTCAAATCAACATCAGAACCAAACATCGATTATACGTAGTCGAAAAACATGATGTTTCAACGTTGTATTTGGGAATAAGCTGTAAAAAATGGATGGATGGATGGATAGTTGGGAAATGACCACATTTCAATGGTCAAATCAACACCAAAACCTGACATTTAATAAACATTGTCAAAAAGCATGTTGTTCCAACGTTGTAATTATTTTACAGAATACTGGGAAATGACCAAAAGTCAATGCTCAAATCAGCGTCAGAACCCAACATTGATTAAATATCATCAAAAATCATTTTTCAACGTTGTATTTTTGTTGTTAAATATTGGTTGGGAAAATGAAGTTAAAGTTAAATTACCACTGATAGTCGGACCCACACTAGATGACCAAAATTCAATACTCAAATCAATGTCAGAACCCAACATTGATAAAAAAAATTCGTCAAAAAGCACGTTGTTTCAACGTTGCATTCGTGTTATTTATTATTGGTTAGGAAATTACCAAATTTCAATGGTCAAAACACCGTCACAATATGACATTGATTAAACGTCGTCAAAAAGGATATTGTTTCAACGTTGTATTTGTGTTATTGAATAATGGTTGGGGAATGGCCAAATATCAATGGTCAAATCAACATCAGAACCTAACATTGATTAAACGTAGTCAAAAAGCATGTTGTTTCAACGTTGTATTTGGGAATAAGCAGTAAAAAAGGGATGAATGGATGGATGGTTGGGAAATGACCACATTTCAATTGTCAAATCAATGCCAAAACCTGACATTTAATAAACATTGTCAAAAAGCATGTTGTTCCAACGTTGTATTTGTTTTGTAGAATACTGGCTGGGAAATTAACAAAATTCAATGCTCAAATCAACGTCAGAACCCAACATTGATTAAATATCATCAAAAATCATGTTTCAACATTGTATTTTTGTTGTAAAATATTGTTTGGGCAAATGAAGTTAAAGTAACATTTGTCACAGTTATTTGTTGATGAACCCCAAGATGCAGAGATGGAGGCAGGCATTGGATATGAAGACATGATTTAAAATAAATAATAGAACAAGAACAAACAAAAAGCAAGCATGTGGGCGGAATAACAAACTAAGGGAGCTAGCACTGGGAGCTAGAAAAACAAAAAGGAACTTTAGCATGGAAGCTAGTGGAAAACAAACAGAAAAACTGGAAATAGCTAATGCTAACAGAAACAGCTTACCGCTACGACGACCAGGACAAAATGTAGCATGACAGGTAGTAGATGTAACAAAACGACACGACAGGTATTACGACAAGAGTGATTGATATGTGGCAACGACATTACAAATGACAATACAATGATCCAGCAACATACACAAGACAAAGCAGGTACAAATAGGAGTAGGCTGATTGGCAACGGGTGTGGCCAGGTGCCAATCAGCCGCAGCTGAGGAGGAACACAGCACTCAGGGAATAAGACAGGAAGCTGACAAAATAAGAGCACTAGACAGGAACTAAAGACAGGAGATACTAAACACAGAGGAAACAGACAAATGCAGAGGAAAAGACTAAAACAGACAAACTGCCAGGGGACAGCCTGACACCACTGATAGTCAGACCCACACTACATGACCAAAAATCAATACTCAAATCAATGTCAGAACCCAACATTGATAAAAATTAGTCAAAAAGCACGTTGTTTCAACGTTGCATTTGTGTTATTTATTATTGGTTAGGAAATTACCAAATTTCAATGGTCAAATCAACGTCACAATATGACAAAAAAGCATGTTTTTTCAACGCTGTATTTGTGTTGTCGAATATTGGTTGGGAAAATGACCAAAATTCAATGGTCAAATCAACGTCACAACCCGACATTGAATAAACATTGTCAGAAAGCATAGAGTTCCTTCCTCTACGTTTTTTTTTAACGCCTCGCGCCAGCTGGGGAGTGAAGGATGGGGTGAAATGGAACCCCAGACCCGGTGTACGTTACAGGTGAGTCACGTCCTCCTCACCGAGAGACCACACGTAAGTCCCGACGTGTCGCACCAGGCATGCTTTCATGTTAAATCGGACAGACGTCATCCATCTTGCGGCACGTCGCATGTTTACAAGTGTGACGTGCTTCCACTTGAACTTTATTGTGAAGTGTGATTTCACGTTCCAGTTCACCACGTCGTGCATATTCAGGTTCATGCACTATTTATATCTGTTTCCTAACTCTATTTCTCTCTCTCTTTCTCCTTGTCCACCATTTTCCTTTTCCCCCTCTATTTATCTCCATAAGCTTCTGTTCCTCCTCCCACCAGTTCCTTCACCTCCTCCCATCATTATGCTCACATCCATTTCATTCCCTCACGTGTCTCCTAGTTCCCCCCCAGTTTTTTTTTTTTTTTTTTAGTTTTTTTTCAGATGTATGATTTATGGTTCCACCACTACCACTGTGACATTAATATTTCACAAGAACCAAATATAAATTTTCAGCAGAATCTGAAAGTGTGGCTGGTGGAAGTTGAAAGGCAGGAAAAGGAGTGGAGGGTGCTGATGGATTTTAATGGTCCCTTCTGGGGCTCCTTTGTGGCGATGATAAACCATATATATATACACACACATACACAAGTCTTCTAAATAAATGAGTCAAGGAAGGTAAAAAACAGTCGATTTAGTGTTTTTTTATCCTACATCCACAATGGTGGATGTCACTCAAAGAGGAGCGTTATTAAAAAAAGCCGGATGGACTCCATGTTTTGTGATCATTTATTAATGAGCATTGCAGTGTGCAGACTCCATGTCAAGACGAGAAGGTAAAAAAAAGGTACACAGGATGCCATTTAAAAAAAAAAAAAAGGAGGTCGATGGAATGTCGGTTTGAAAGTGCAACAATAAATTGACGGATGGTTACATCGCTCAAAGTCATTTGTTTACCTTCAAGCATGTTCCATTAACCTTCATCAGATACGGCCAAATCGACTTAATCATGTACAAAAGCCAAACGGAGTGTAGTTGGCACGTTGTGTAAATAGTAAATAAAAACAGGATACAGTGATTTGCAAATCCTTTTCAACTTATATTCAATTGAATAGACTGTAAAGACAAGGTATTAAATGTTCACACTGGAAAACTTTGTTATTTTTGGGCAAATGTTAGCTAATTTAAAATTGGATGCCTGCAACATGTTAAAAAAAGCTGGCACAAGTGGCAAAAAAGACTGAGAACATCCCACAGGTGAACAGGCTAATTGGTTGCAGGTGGGTGCCATGATTGGGTAAAAAAGAATCTTCCATGAAATGCTCATTCATTCACAAACAAAAATGGGGCGAGGGTCGTCACTTTGCGAACAAATGCCTAAGCAAATTGTCAAATGGTGTAAGAACAACATTTTTCAACGAGCAATTGCAAGGAATTTAGGGATTTCACCATCTACGGTCTGTAATATCATCAAAAGTTTCAGAGAACCTAGAGAAATCACTGCAAGTATCATTGAATGCCCGTTACCTTCGATCCCTCAGGCGGTACTGCATCAAAAAGCGACATCGGTTTGTAAAGGATATCACCACATGGGCTCAGTAACACTTTAGAAAACCACTGTCAATAACTATAGTTTGTCGCTACATCAGTAAGTGCAAGTTAAAACTCTACTATGCAAAGCCAAAGCCATTTATCAACAACACCCAGAAATGCCACCGGCTTCGCTGGGCCCGAGCTCATCTAAGATGGACTGATGCAAAGTGGAGAAGTGTTCTGTGGTCTGGCGAGTCCACATTTCAAATAGTTTTTGGAAACTGTGGACGTTGTGTCCTCCGGAACAAAGAGGGAAAGAACCATCTGGATTGTTATAGGCGCAAAGTTGTAAAAAACAGCATCTGTGAGGGTATGGGGGTGTATTAGTGCCCAAGGCATGGGTAACATACACATCTGTGAAGGAACCATTAATGCTGAAAGTTACATACAGGTTTTGGAGCAAAATATGTTGTCATCCAAGCAACGTTATCATGGACGCCCCTGCTTATTTCAACTAGACAATGCCAAGCAACGTGTTACAACAGCATAGCTTTATAGTAAAATAGTGTGGTTACTACTCTGGCCTGCCTGTAATCCAGACCTGTCTCCTACTGAAAATGTGTGGTGCATTATGAAGTCTAAAATACCACAACAGAGACCCAGGACTGTTGAACAACTTAAGCAGTACATAAAGCAAGAAAGGGAAAGCATTCTACCTGAAAAGCTTCAAATATTGGTCTCCTCAGTTCCCAAACGTTTACGAAGTGTTGTTAAAAGGAAAGGCCATGTAACACAGTGGTAAAAATGCCACGGTTTAAACTTTTTTGCAATGTGTTGCTGCCATTAAATTTTTACTTAATGATTATTTGCAAAAAAAAAAGAAAAGTTTCTCAGTGTGAACATCAAATATCTTGTCTTTGTAGTCTATTCAATTGAATATAAGTTGAAAAGGATTTGCAAATCATTGTATTCTGTTTTTATTTACAAATTAAACAACATGCCAACTTCACTGGACACATTTTGTCACTTTATTTATCATGTACTTTGCAAGTCACTTTAACACACAGTAGTTTGCACCAATGAGAGACAACAAAGACTGCGTTGCTACACATGATGATCCAGAAGCTTACATTTCTGAGCCTGAGAATATGGAGGAACGAACTACAAGTTGTAAAAGCTGTGCGCTAAACAGAAGCAGCAAGTAGCAGTAATGCTAAGTGGTAAACACGATATACAAACCATTAACACAAATAAAGCAATCACTTACTATATAAGGGCCGCACTCAATGTGATGCTGACTGAAGGGATTTCTATATCTTCCCGTTGACACTAAAAATAAAACATGATCCTCACACAAATATTAAAAAGTGCAAAATGTTTAAAAATTAAAATATGGCTTTGTAGTCGCCAACATTGAAGGTCAATTGAGCAGATATTATACTTTTTAAACTCCTTTTCTACTTCTTTTCTTTAATGTTGTGTTGATTGATACATTTTTTTTTTATTCTGTCACACGGTCCTCGCATCGTGGATGTGCGTTGTGTCACCCCAAGATGCACGAGGACCAGACAGGCAGGAATAGCAGGTAAGATCTGGATTTAATAAACAAAAGTAAAATAATTTTGATACAAAACAGACAAAAGAAAAGGATGCCGAACGCACGGGGAGCCAGGCTAACACTCAGCACTGAGTCAAAGTCCAACAATGACGTGCCGAGAGCACGAGAAGCTAAGGTGAGACTTAGCACAAGTAAAGACATAAAAGAAAATACCACGTGAGCGTTGCATACGGCAAACAAACAATCCAGAAAGAACTGAAGTCGAAGGCAGGCTTAAATACTCAAGCAATAATCAAAACACAGGTGCGCGACAAAAACAAGAGCAGGTGGAACAAATGTGAAACCATGGTAACAAGATAATACAAGGAAGCGCCAAACCAGGGATCGGAAGAGTCCAAAAACAAACAGGAAACACAAAAGACTCAAAAACCAAAACAATATACGATCCGGGCGATCATAACAGAATTCCCTTGTTTTATTTTTTTTATAAAACAATAAACTAAATGAACTGAACTGAACAGAGGTATTTTCGTGTCTTTCTTGCCATCTCCAGGTCTAAGTTGGATGTCAAAGTTGACCAATTTGTGTTTTTTTTGTCCACATACTTCTACTATCCAGGTGAGATGCATGTTTTATCATCAATATTTAACTTTCACCATCTCAAAAGGGATGCAGCAGCACAACAAGTCAAAATAGCAGCATAAGCTAATTAGCTTACTAAAAGTAGTTCCTCTGTGTTAGCACTTATAATACAATATTGCTAATACTTGTTAATATTCAGGTCATGACATGTACATGGAGTATTGTTGGCCCTTTTTGGATGTTTTTATAGACAACAAAGTAAATTGCACCGATATATCAAGTATTAATTTTCGCCTATCTTTTAAAGTCCGCAGGTAAAAATAGAACATGTGTGTTTCTTTTTTTTATGCATTATAAGTCGTAAAGTATGGCAAGTACGAGGTGGCTAACAAAGGAGCTAATGGGAATACTCTATTCTGCCCACAAAAACCTCTAAAAAAAACATAAAAAACTGCCAACAGTATGTAAACGAGATTGTTAATTTGTGAATTTGTGAAATACAATGCAAAAAGAATGCCATTGTAAGTTAACAATACCAACACAGACAATTATTAGCGAATGCAAACAACACCAGCTTGATTACAATACAGTAGCGCGTACAAATACGCATGAAAACACTCCTACAGACATCACACAGGGGATGTTTTAGTAAGTAAGAATTGTTTTGGATATATTGCAAAACTTGTAAACGTTGCTTGGAGGGATGAATGAAGAATTTGTACACATAGAAACGCTATGGACCTGCCCACTGGGTGTGAGTTTTCCTTGCCCTTTTGTGGGTTCTTCCGAGGATGTTGTAGTCGTAATGATTTGTGCAGTCCTTTGAGACATTTGTGATTTGGGGCTATATAAATAAACATTGATTGATTGATTGACTTTCGGTTGAAAGCTCAGTCTAACAGAAGGGCACTGCAGCACCTGCACTGAGTGAACTTGTCCCAAATCTATTACGATAGCACAGACATTAACACACCTATTTGTAGCGGCTTGTAGTCCACAATGTACAGTGTACAAAATTTACTGGAATGGTGTAGTATTATCAAGCGATATGCCAAGGTAGTATTTTGCATTAATAAGCGCATGCAACACAATTGTTTAAATTACCTGTTGTTAAAATGACCACATTTTCCAAACTGTACAGTGCACAGGTATATAAGCCTCACCCCTCTAAATTTTAGAAGAACACATTAGGTTTCTATCAATTAACCGCACCGGACTCTAAGCTGCAGATATATACGTTGTGAAATGAGTTGTTTACACAGAAATATTATGTAAATGTTGATTTACCTTACTGGTGTCTGTAAGAAGACAGTAAAACGGCCGATCAAACAAAACAGAGGTCATCGTCATGGACCCACTAGCTGCGCAAGCTGCTCTCCAATTAGCTAAACGGACCCAATAACTCCACAGTGACGTTTTGTTGAGTTTACGAAACTGAGACAAACGTTAATATTAGTCACGCAGACAGAAGACGGAACAGCACTAGCTAATGCTAACGACACTAGCGTGATTACTTTACCATAGTGCGTCCTACAGACAATACACATGGGATGCTTTAGTAAGTAAGAATTGTTTTAGTTATTTTGTAAAAGTTGCGAACGTCGCTTGGAATGATGAATGAAGTTTAAGTTAAAGTTAAAGCACCAATGATTGTCACACACACACTAGGTGTGTCGAAATTATTTCTGCATTCGACCCATCACCCTTGATCACTCCTTGGGGGGTGAGAGGAGCAGTGGGCAGCAGCGGTGCCGCGCCCGGGAATCATTTATGGTGATTTAACCCCCAATTCCAACCCTTGATGCTGAGTGCCAAGCAGGGAGATAATGGGTCCCATCTTTTTATTGTCTTTGGTATGACTCGGCAGGGGTTTGAACTCACAACCTACCGATTTCAGGACGGACACTCTAACCACTAGGCCACTGAGTAGTATGAAGAATCCGTACAA
The DNA here is from genome assembly GCF_033978795.1 of Nerophis ophidion. Taxonomy (NCBI): domain Eukaryota; kingdom Metazoa; phylum Chordata; class Actinopteri; order Syngnathiformes; family Syngnathidae; genus Nerophis; species Nerophis ophidion. The sequence goes on from NC_084617.1 coordinate 28,557,576, forward strand.
GTAGGAACACTATGGACGGCTTGAAGACGGAACGGCACTAAAAACGGGAGAGCACTGCGACACCTGCAGTGACCAAACTCGTCCAAAAGATGGCGCTATGACAAACAGTAACACAGGTTTTCAGTGGCGATTTGCATTGTGGTCATCACCAAAGAAAAATCCATAAATCAGCCACACCGTTTTATAAGCCACAAGGTACAAAGCATGGGAAAATCGCTTTGGATCAGTGGTTCTTAACCTTGTTGGAGGTACCAGCCCCACCAGTTCCATATGCGCATTCACCGAACCCTTCTTTAGTGAAAAATAAAAAATGGTTGTTTTTTTTCAAATTTAAGACAAAGTTGTATATTTTTGGTAACACTTTAGTATGGTGAACATATTCTAAGTAACAAAGACTTAATTTAGAGTTGTTTGGACGCTAGGGGAACATATTTTAAGTAACAAAGACTTAATTTAGAGGTATTTGGAAACTAGGGCAACATATTTTAAGTAACGAAGACTTAATTTAAAGTAATTTGGAAACTAAGCGAACATATTCTAAGTAATAAAGACTTAATTTACAGTTATTTGGAAACTGGGGGGACATATTCTAAGTAACAAAGACTTAATTCAGAGTTATTTGGTTAGGGTTAGGGTCAGGCTTAGAGGGTTAGATGTTACGCCTGTTCGGCATTGGGTTGCCGGGTTTGATTCCCTCGAGTATGCGTCAAAACGAAAAAACACAACAAAGGTAAGATATAACCAATATATTCTAAATAACAGAAGGAGAGCTATAACAAAAACACTGGAGCTAACAAAAGGCAAACCAAAGACGCTAGTATGAGAACTAGGAGATACAAAATAGGAAATTAAACTGGCACGTTGGCACACAAAAAGGAGTAAATAAAACATTTAGCATGTGAGCTAATAATGAGGTGCGTAGCGTGAGAGCTCGCGAAAATAGTAGGAATTGCGTGAAAGCAAACGATCAAAACAGACGAATAGTTGCGTGAGAGCATACTAGAGTCCCAGGCAGAAGAATAAAAAGAGGAATGCTTATAAAGGGAAGTTCATTAACAGAGAACAGGTGTGCAGGAACCGGGAATAAAAGCTGAAACTAATAAATAACTGTGGTGATGGACTAAACGGGAAATTAACGGATCAAACGGAGAATGAGAACAAAGATGGAAAAATAAACAATATGTGAAGATCCGAGTCACGGATCGCAACATTAGGGTTATAAAAAGGCATTAATAAGTACTTAATAATGACTAGTTAAGAGCCAATATGTTACTAATTTGCATGTTAATAAGCAATTAATTAATGGTGAATATGTTCCCCATACTAAAGTGTTACCATGATTTTTTTACTGGTGCACAAAATGAACCGTGCATGAACATCACCTTGTTCAGACAACAAAACCAAAACAGTGCATAAAATTACAACAATTTACACACCTGCAAATCATTCAGCTGTTGCCGTATCCGTAATACGCTGATAGGGAGAAGTTTGTATTCATACGATGAGCCGGGTGTGTTTTGACCTCCGCCGAACCCCTGAGGCCGACTCACCGAACCCCTACGGTTCGATCGAACCCAGGTTAAGAACCACTGCTTTGGATGGATAAACATTTTTGTTTTTGTTTTTTGTTTTTTTAATAAATATATTTTATACATTTACCCTAAACAGAAGTCTTTTTTTTTTAATACTACCAACATAGGATTGAAAAAAAAAAAAAAAAAAAGTCTGTTTGTGTTGGCGAGTAACATTTGCTGCTGATCAGATATTCAAGCCAGGAGCAAAATGTTGGCTAAGTGACAGTGAAACCCAAAGAGAGGAGAAGCAAAGATTCCCTCAAGTGTTACAAAAGACCCGTGTAAGCTATTCTGAGAGAAAGGCCGGGAAAAAACGGGTCAGAACTCATCTTATACGGATTCTTACGAGGCTCGATTAGCTTCAAAACACACATAGCCAGGGCCAGGCGGAGTGCGCGCGTGTGTGTTTACGTATGTTTCCCTCCGCAGTCGTATTCGTGCTGACGCGCCGTAGCTGGCGGCTGTGTGCTTATCCTGCCCTCTTTCCCGCGCCGGAGCCTAGGCGGATCACAGACGACGCACGCAGGCGTGAGGCAGCGTTCAACATATCTTTCCCGTGAGCGTGGTTCAGGGCCAACACGGTCTGATAAGCGATTGTTGCACAATGTTTACTGCGGGCTCGTCTGCTGTACTGGAGCCGTCCGCTACGTGCTGCGTAAGCCAGAAGGCGGGCCTTGTCTCTTTTACGCAATAACCTGTAAATATCACTAATAAGTCGAGGGATGATTGCTACGGTGAACGTGCGTATGGTTTATAAAAAACAAAACAAAAAAACATTCAATTAGTCCTATAAAATAAATAAAAATAGTCCCAAATAACGGTCTAAATCTCAGGATACCAGATGGCAGTTGTTGGCGTGACCACAGGATGCAGAGACGGTAGGCGACATGCAAGCAAGAAGGTCCTATAAAGGGGAACTGCACACTTTTTTTAGAATTTAGTCTGTCATTCACAATCCTTAAGAGAGGCGTGAATACTCACGTTTTTTTCTTTCAATTAATCCCATAAAAAAAATGGAATTAGTCCCAAATTATGGTCTAAGTCCCAAGAAACCACATGGTGGTTGTTGGTGTGACTCCACGATGCAGAGACGGTAGGCGAAGTGCAAGTAAGAAGGTCCTATAAGGAGGAACTGCATTTTTATTTTATTTTATTTAGCCTATCATTCACATGTCAAAGTTGCCACTGACAGTTTGTTTGTGTTTTAGTTTCTCCTCTGTGTGTTTAGTATTTCCTGCCCTTAGTTCCTGTCTAGTGCTCTTATTTTGGTTCAGCTTCCTGTTTGTCTCCCTTTGTCCTGTTTTCACTCAGCTGCGGCTGATTGGCATCTGGTCACACCTGATGTCAATCGGCCAGCTCCTATTTTACCTGCCTTGTTCCTCCAGTCAGTGCTGGATCATTGTATCGTCATTTGTATTGTCGTTGCCACATATCACTCTTGTCGTGCTACCTGTCGTGCCGTTTTGTTACAGCTACTACCTGTCATGCTATATTTTGTCCTGGTCGTAGCGGTAAGCTGTTTCTGTTAGCATTAGTTATTTCCAGTTGTTTCTGTTTGCTATCCACTAGCTTCCATGCTAAAGTTCCTTTTTGTTTTCTAGCTTCCAGTGCTAGCTCCCTTAGTTTGTTATCCCGCCCACGTGCGTGATTTTTGTTTGTTCTTATTTAGTTTTAATTAAATCATGTGTTCATATTCTATGCCTGCCTCCGTCTCTGCATCTTGGGGTTTGTCAACAACAAATAACTCTGACATCACAACCCTTATGAGAGACATTAACACACGTTGTTCTTACAATTATTCCCGTAAAATAAATTAAAATAGTGCTTAACTGACAGCTTCAATTAAACATAATAAACGGTGGCAAAAATTGTAAAAACAAAAAAAATGACCTCACAAATAATGGTCTAAGTCTCAGGATACCACATTGTGGTGGTTGGTGCGACCCCAGGATGCATAGACGGTAGGCGGAGTGCAAGTAAGAAGGTCCTATAAAGGGAAACTGCTCAATTAGTTTTTTAGAAGTTAACCTATCCTTCACAATCCTTATGAGAAACATGAACACACATGTTTTTTCTTTCAATCATATACATTATAAACATGATAAACCGTGACAAAAAAAAATTGTAAAATAATGACATCCCAGAATCATGGTCTAAGTCACAGGATACCATATGGTGGTTGTTGGCACGACCCCAGGATACACAGACAGTAGGCGAAATGCAAGGGGAACTTCACTTTTTTTTTTTTATTTAGCCTATTAGCTTCATTCTTATGAGAGACATGAACACATTTGTTTTTTTGTTTTCTTTTAATTACTCACATAAAACAAAATGAAATATTCCTTAACTGTCCGATTGATTGAAACATAATTAACCGTGACAACAACTGTTAAAAAAAAAATTACATCCCAAATAATGGTCTAAATCTCAGGATAACACATAGTGGTTGTTGGCGTGACCCCAGGTTTCAGAGACAGTAGGCAACGAGCAAGGGGTAGTGCACCATTTTTTGAGAATTTTGCTTATGAGAGACACTAACACATATGTTTTTTATTTCAATTATTCCCATAAAATAAATGGAAATAGTCCTTAACTGTCAGCTTCCTTAAAACATAATTAACTGTGACAACAATTGTTTTAAAAAAAATAATACATCCCAAATAACTGTCTAAGTCTCAGGATACCACATGGTGGTTGTTAGCGTGACCACAGAATGCAGAGACGGTAGGCGACATGCAATCAAGAATGTCCTATAAAGGGAAATTGCATATTATTTTTTAGAATGTAGCCTACCATTCACAATCCTTATGAGAGACATGAACACATATTTTTTCTTACAATTATTCCCATAAAAGGAATGGAAATAGTCCTAAACTGACAGCTTCATTAACCATAATAAACCGTGGCAACAATTGTTGAAAAAAAATGACATCACAAATAACGGTTTAAGTCTCAGGATACCACATGGTGGTTGTTGGCGTAACCCCAGGATGCAGAGACTGTAGGCCAAGTGCAAAAGAAACTGCACTTTTTTTTTTTTTAGAATGTATCCTATCATTCACAATCTTTATGAGTGACATGAACAGTTTTTTTTTTAATTATTCCCATAGAATACATGGAAATAGTCCTTAACTGTCGGATTGATTAAAACATAATAAACCGTGACAACAATTGTTGAAAAAAAAAATGACATCCCAAATAACGGTCTGAGTTTCAGGATACAACGTGGTGGTTTTTGGCGTGACCCCATAATGCAGAGACAGTAGGCGAAGTGCAAGGGGAACTGCACTTTTTTTTTTTTTAGAGTTTAGCCTAACATTCACAATCAGTAGGAGTGACATAAACACTTTTTTTTTCAATTATTCCCATAAAATAAATAGAAATAGTAATTAACTGTCAGATTAATTAAAACAAAAAAAAAAGTGACAATTATTGTTTGAAAAAAAAATGACACCCCAAAAACGGTCTAAGTCTCAGGACACCATATGGATGTTGTTGGCGTGACCACAGGATGCAGTGACAGTAGGCAAAGTGCAAGTAAGAAAGTCCTATAAAGGGGAACTGCACTTTTTTTTTTTTTTCAGAATTTAGCCTATCATTCACAATCCTTTTGAGAGACATGAGCACATGTTTTTTGTTTCTTTCAATTATTCCCATAAATTACATGGAAGTATTCCTTAACTGTCAGATTGATTAAAACATAATTAACGGTGACAACAATTGTTAAAAAAAATGACATCCCAAATAGCTGTCTTTGTCTCAGGATACCACATGGTGATTGTTGGCATGACCACATGATGCAGAGATGGTAGGCAAAGTACAACTAAGAAGGTCCTATGAAGGGGAACTGCACTCTTTTTTTTCTTAGAATTATGAGAAACGTCAACACACGCTTTTTCTTTTTCATGGATAAATGAACTCTAGCAAAAGTCAGCTAACAACTGAGCTAACTGGATTCGCTCTGTTCCACCTATAAAGTGCTTTATATAACATCCAAAACCCTCCACCATTACATATACATGCTGTAAGTATATATGTAAAGCAAAAGGCAAATTCATAATAACAATATTTTCCTCATTTTAAAAAATGGGCAAAGTATTAATTTCAGAAAAATCGCTATTTCCTTCAAAAACAATGATGATACCACTGATGACCCAGACTTCATGAGGGACAACAAATACTGCTTTGGGACACTGGTGATCCAGAAGCTTATAATTTTGAGCCTGAGTATAAGGAGGATGAGGATGTGTGCTAAACAGAAGCAACAAGTAGCTGTGTTGCCAAGTGCAAACTATGAACATAATAAAACAATCACTTACTGTACAATGTCCGCTCTCACTGCGATGCAGACTGATGGGATGTTTATATCTGAAACATAATCCTCCCACAAGTTGTAAAAAGTGCAAAATGTTATAAAATATGGCTTCGCAGTCACCGACATTGAATGTCAATCATTATATTTTTGAAAATAGGGAGAAGATAGTATATGTTTTTATGTTTGTTTATATTTTACTTTAATGTTGTGTTGATAGATTTCTTATGTTATTGTATTCCTTTGTTTGATTTTTTTATGAATGCAATAAATACATGAGCTGAACTAAGCAAATGTATTTTTGTATTCTTTCACGCCATCTCGTTGTCCAAGTTGGATGTCAAACCTGATCAACGTGTGAGTTTGTGTCCACAACCTTTTACTATCCAGGTGGGAGGCATGATTTATCATTTAAAATTAACTTTCACCAACTCAGAGGCGATGCAGCAGCTCAATATGTCAAAATAGCAGAATGAGCTTACTAAATGTAGTTCCACTATGTTAGTACTTATAATACCAATGTCGCTAACATTTGTTATTATTCAGGTCATGACATGTAAACGGAGTAAAGTTGGTTCTTTTTGGATGTTTTTTAGACAACTTTACGGCCGCTAGAGATGACTTTCTTGTCAACAGTGTTGAACATGAGCGTCCATTGACTTCAATGGGGGAGCACGGAGTGGATTGTCCCACTGCAGCCAAACTGGATAATGGGCAAAAACGGCCATCTTGAAATTGAAAATTTTTCAAGTTTCATTCTGTTGTTCCGTGTTGATATGTAAAATGATACAATCCTTTAATTGATATTTTCGTATTTATTTTAAAAGCTAACATCTTCCTATTTTCTATTTAATCTGTTATTGAAGATGGCGGCTTTAATTGTGTGCCTCAAAGGAGAGAGTTGGGTCGAAGATAACACCCAGATTCTTTACCGTGTCGCCTTGTTTAATTGTTTGGTTGTCAAATGTTAGAGTTGTATTCGGTGTCTAGCAGGACCGATAATCAGCATTTCCGTTTTTTTTAAGTTGAGTTGCAAAAAGTTAGCGGACATCCATTGTTTAATTTCATTAAGACACGCGTCCAGCTGACTACAATCCGGCGTGTTGGTCAGCTTTAGGGGCATGTAGAGTTGGGTGTCATCAGCATAACAGTGAAAGCTAATACCGTATTTGCGTATGATGTCACCTAGCGGCAGCATATAGATGCTGAAGAGTGCAGGGCCAAGGACCGAACCCTGGGGAACTCCACACGTTACCTTAACATAGTCCGAGGTCACATTGTTATGGGAGACACACTGCATCCTATCAGTAAGATAAGAGTTAAACCAAGACAGGGCTAAGTCTGACATACCAATTTGTGTTTTGATACGTTCTAATAAAATATTATGATCGACGGTATCGAAAGCAGCGCTAAGATCGAGGAGCAGCAACATAGATGACGCATCAGAATCCATCGTTAGCAATAGATCATTAGTCATTTTTGCGAGGGCTGTCTCCGTGGAGTGATTTGCCCTGAAACTGGATTGAAAGGTTTCACATAGATTGTTAGACGCTAAGTGTTCATTTAACTGCTCCGCAACAATTTTTTCGAGGATTTTTGAAATAAAGGGAAGGTGAGACACCGGTCGGTAGTTTACCATGAGGTCAGGATCGAGGTTAGGTCTTTTAAGAAGAGGATGAATAACCGCTTTTTTGAATGCTAGGGGAACAGCGCCCGAGGAGAGTGATACGTTTATAATATTTAGCACTGATGGACCTAATAATACAAAGAGCTCCTTGATCAGTTTCCCAGGAAGAGGGTCAAGTAAACATGTTGTCTGTTTTATTCCATTTACACGTTGTAACAATTCCTCTAATGTTATTTCCTCAAAACGAGAGAAACTATTTTGGAGGGCAGTATCCGCCGTATATACCATCGTATCAGTGTTAATAGAACCCCGTTGTAGCTGGGACGCATTGTCTTTAATCTCCTTTCTAATGACTTCAATTTTCTTTCTAAAGAATTGCATAAAGTCATCAGCTGAGTGGGTTGAGCTACTGGAGGGGGTCCCTTGTTGGGTTAGCGATGCTACCGTACTAAACAAAAATTTTGGATCGTTTTTATTACGGTGGATGAGATTTGAATAATATTTAGCTTTAGCTAAGGTGAGCATGCGTTTATAAGTTATTAAACCATCACTCCATGCTTGATGGTGCACCTCAAGTTTAGTCGTGCGCCATTTGCGTTCCAGCTTTCTACATAATAATTTCTGAGCTCTAGTTTCTTCTGTAAACCACGGGGTGCGCTTTTTTGGAGCCTTTTTTAACTTTAGCGGTACTATGTTATCAATGGTTTCGCGCAGGGCGTCGTTAATGTTATTAGTGAGGTTATCAATAGAGCCCACATACTTTGGGAATGGTGCCATTACCGAGGGCAGTAGGTCAGCAAGAGTTGTCGTTGTGGCCGTATTAATGTTGCGGCTGCTATAGCAGTTATTATTATTATTAGTTTGACGAACATGCGTCTGAACCTCGAATTTTATAAGGTAATGATCGGACAATACGTTAGTATACGGGAGTATAATAACTTTGGAAACGGTGATACCCCTGACAAGCACTAGGTCTATCGTATTACCGTTGCGATGCGTGGGTTCATTTATTATTTGTGTGAGACCACAGCTATCAATTATAGTCTAGAGCGCTACGCACGGTGGGTCCGATGGTGTATTCATATGGATATTAAAGTCCCCCATTATGATTATATTATCGGCGTGTGTCACTAGATCAGCAACGAACTCTGAGAATTCATTGATAAAGTCCAAATAGGGCCCTGGGGGGCGGTAGATAACAGCCAGGTGTAGAGGCAGCGGTGTGACAGACCTCATAGTAAGCACCTCAAACGATTTATATGTATTATTTATCAATCAATCAATCAATGTTTACTTATATAGCCCTAAATCACTAGTGTCTCAAAGGGCTGCACAAACCACCACGACATCCTCGGTAGGCCCACATAAGGGCAAGGAAAACTCACACCCAGTGGGACATTGGTGACAATAATGACCCAGTGGGACGTCGGTGACAATGATGACTATGAGAACCTTAGAGAGGAGGAAAGCAATTTATGTTAGGACTAAGGTTAAAGTTTTCGTTGTATATTAGTGCGACCCCCCCCCCCCCCCCACCCCTTTTAAGAGGACGGGCAATATGCGCATGTGTAAAGTTAGGAGGACATGCCTCATTTAGTGCAGAAAAGTCGTTTGGTTTAAGCCAGGTTTCGCTGAGACCAATGACGTTAAGATTGTTGTCTCTGATAATATCATTAACTAATAACGCTTTGGGAGACAATGATCTTATGTTTAAAAAACCTATATTATAGGTAGTGGGCTGTTTTAGGGAATTTTTGATCAAATTATCCGTAGTAGCAATATTAATAATGTTGTGTTTATTATGCCCAGTGCATTTAGTATAGTTACGACCATATCTAGGAATTGATATGACAGGAATTTTCCGATTGTTTGATTGTTGCTTTGATAAACTGCACACATTATGGTTAGCCACCTCAGTAACGGGAATTTTCCGATTGTTTGTTTGTTGCTTTGATAAACTGCACGCATCATAGTTAGCCACCTTGGTAGAACACATGTCTAACTCTGAAACACTCAAAGCAGAAAAAACGTGTTCTAATTTAACTGACTCCTTACCCAGACCAGTAGTCTCGCATTTTCCATTTAAATCCGTCTTCAGGATGGAGGGAAGTGGTGTTCTGTGGGGATTAGCATTCTGCTTTGTTTTTAGCCCCGCTCGGCATCCGCGTTTCCGATCACACCGCTGGCGTCTGCTCCGTAGACGGCCCCCGCTGCAACTATACTTCCCTGCTTCACAGGCCGCTGGATGTAGCCGCCGACGTATTCCCATGCTAGTTAGCAGGTTTAGCACGCACGCGTCTATCAGTCCAAAACGGCCCGATATGTCCACATCCAGAAGTGTCTGGCGGTCGTACGTGATCACGGAGTGACCACGATGTGAGCCAGCCATAAAGTTTGTAGAATTGTCCGGTATTTCTGCCAAATGTTCCATCCTTAGCATTAAAAGATTACAGTTGGTACAAAATGCGGCTGCTAGACTTTTGACAAGAACAAGAAAGTTTGATCACATTACGCCTGTACTGGCTCACCTGCACTGGCTTCCTGTGCACTTAAGATGTGACTTTAAGGTTTTACTACTTACGTATAAAATACTACACGGTCTAGCTCCATCCTATCTTGACGATTGTATTGTACCATATGTCCCGGCAAGAAATCTGCGTTCAAAGGACTCCGGCTTATTAGTGATTCCCAAAGCCCAAAAAAAGTCTGCGGGCTATAGAGCGTTTTCCGTTCGGGCTCCAGTACTCTGGAATGCCCTCCCGGTAACAGTTCGAGATGCCACCTCAGTAGAAGCATTTAAGTCTCACCTTAAAACTCATTTGTATACTCTAGCCTTTAAATAGACTCCCATTTTAGACCAGTTGATCTGCCGTTTCTTTTCTTTTTCTTCTATGTCCCACTCTCCCTTGTGGAGGGGGTCCTGTCCGATCCGGTGGCCATGTACTGCTTGCCTGTGTATCGCCTGGGGACATCTCTGTGCTGCTGATCCGCCTCCGCTTGGGATGGTTTCCTGCTGGCTCCGCTGTGAACGGGACTCTCGCTGTCGTGGTGGTTTGTGCAGCCCTTTGAGACACTAGTGATTTAGGGCTATATAAGTAAACATTGATTGATTGATTGATTGATTGTACTTGTGTTTAAAGGTTATCTAAAAACAAGCTACCCCAACTTGAAAGATCAGCAGACATTTTTTTTATGTCGGTTTCAACAAGTTTTGTCAACTATACATTCGAAAAACAACAGTGCATCAGAAGAAATATCATGTGCCTATAAATATGATCATATAAAGGGTTTTGAAAGTGACTTTAAATCAGGAATTCATATTAGTTACGTGTTGCTTTACCGACAATTTAACAAAATAACCAACTAACCTACTATTTAATAAAAGTAATAAGTTACTAGAGCAAGTAATTGATGTGTTACTTAAAAAAAAATCAAACGTGTACAAAGTAGTGGAGACGTTTCATGAGAGCAGAGTGCCTGTTGCCAAGTGGGGTCAGTCAGAGCGCGCTCAGAGCAGCATTTTTAGTTCACCTGTGTTTGTTAGCTTAGCATCGGCAGTGACGGCAGCTTTGTTGACTCTTTTCTACTGGAATGGTGCCTTCACAGATGTGTAAGTTACCCATGCCTTGGGCACTGATACACCCCCATACCATCACAGATGCTGGCTTTTCAGCTTTGCGTCTAGAACAATATTTATGGTTATTTTCCCCTTTGTACCAGAGGACACGACGTCCACAGTTTGAAGTAGAAAAAAAAAATTAAATGTGTACTGGTCAGACCACAGAACACCTTTCCATTTTGCATCAGTCGATCTTAGATGAGCTGGGATCCAGCGAAGCCGGCGGCGTTTCTGGGTGTTGTTGATAAATGGCTTTCGCTGTTGCATAGAGTTTTAACTTGCACTTACAGGTGTAACAACCAACTGTAGTTACTGACAGTGGTTTTCTGAAGTGTTCCTGAGGCCATGTGGCGATATCCTTTACACACTGATGTCGCTTTTTGATGCAGTACAGCCTGAGGGATCCAAGGTCATGGGACTTTCTGCTTACGTGAAGTATTTATCCAGTTTCTCTGAAACTTTTGCTATTATTATGGACTGTATATAGTGAAATCCATAAATTCATTGCAATAGCTGGTTGGGAAATGTTGTTCTTAAACTGTTCGACAATTTTCTCACACATATGTTCAAAAAGTGGTGACCCTCACCCAATTCTTGTATGTGAACGACTGAGCATTTCATGGAAGCTGCTTTTATACCCAATCATGGCACCCACCTGTTTCCAACTAGCCTGTTCACCTGTGGGATGTTCCAAATAAGTGTTTGATTAGCATTCCTCAACTTTCTTAGTCTTGTTTGCCACTTGTTAAGTCCAAAAGTTAGCATGGGCCATAGAGGTCGGGTGTGATGTGAGCTGGGCGGCAGCCGAAGGCAGGGCGCTTGGCGGTCCGATCCTCGGCTACATAAGCTAGCTCTTGGGATGTGGAACATCACCTCACTGGGGGGGAAAGGAGCCTGAGCTAGTGCGCGAAGTAGAGAAATTCCGGCTGGCTAGTAGTCGGACTCTCTTCGACGCACAGCAAGGGCTCTGGAACCAGTTCTCTCGAGAGGGGCTGGACTCTCTTCCACTCTGGCGTGGCCGGCAGTGAGAGGAGACGGGCTGGGGTGGCAATTTTCGTTGCCCCTCCGGCTCAAAGCCTGCGCGTTGGAGTTCAACCCAGTGGACGAAAGGGTAGTCTCCCTCTGCCTTCGGGTGGGGGGACGGGTCCTGACTGTTGTTTGTGCTTACGCACCAAACAACCGTTCAGAGTACCCACCCTTTTTGGGTACACTCGAGGGAGTACTGGAAAGTGCTCCCTCGAGTGATTCCCTTGTTCTGCTGGGGACTTCAACGCTCATGTTGGCAACGACAGTGAAACCTGGAGAGGCGTGATTGGGAGGAATGGCCGCCCGGCTCTGAACCCGAGTGGTGTTTTGTTGTTGGACTTTTGTGCTCGTCACAGTTTGTCCATAACAAACACCATGTTCAAACATAAGGGTGTTCATATGTGCACTTGGCACCAGGACACCCCAGGCCGCAGTTCTATGATCGATTTTGTAGTTGTGTCATCGGATTTGCGGCTTCATGTTTTGGACACTCGTGTGAAGAGAGGGGCGGGGCTTTCTACCGATCACCACCTGGTGGTGAGTTGGCTGCGATGGTGGGGGAGGATACCGGATAGACCTGGCAGGCCCAAACGCATTGTGAGGGTTTGCTGGGAACGTCTGGCAGAGTCTCCTGTCAGAGAAAGTTTCAATTCCCATCTCCGGAAGAACTTTGATCATGTTACAAGGGAGATGCTGGACATTGAGTCCGAGTGGACCATGTTCCGCACCTCTATTGTCGAAGCGGCTGATTGGAGCTGTGGACGCAAGGTAGTTGGTACCTGTCGTGGCGGTAATCCTCGAACCGGTTGGTGGACACCGGCGGTGAGGGATGCCATCAAGCTGAAGAAGGAGTCCTATCAGGTTATTTTGGCTCATAGGACTCTGGAGGTAGTGGATAGGTACCGACAAGCCAAGCGGTGTGCAGCTTAAGCGGTCGCGGAGGCACAAAGTCGGACATGGGAGTAGTTCGGGGAAGCCATGGAAAACGACTTCCGGACGACTTCGAAGCGATTCTGGACCACCAGGAAGAGAAGCAGTACACTGTCAACACTGTGTATGGTGCGGATGGTGTTCTGCTGACCTCAACTGTGGATGTTGTGGATAGGTGGAAGGAATACTTCGAAGACCTCCTCAATTCCACCAACACGTTTTCCTATGAGGAAGCAGTGCCTGGGGAATCAGTGGTGGGCTCTCCTATTTCTTGGGCTGAGGTTACTGAGGTAGTTAAAAAGCTCCTCGGTGGCAAGGCCCCAGGAGTGGATGAGATCCGCCTGGAGTTCCTTAAGGTTCTGGATGCTGTGGGGCTGTCTTGGTTGACAAGACTCTGCAGCATCGCGTGGACATCGGGGGCGGTACCTCTGGATTGGCAGACCGGGGTGGTGGTTTCTCTCTTTAAGAAGGGGGACTGGAGGGTGTGTTCCAACTATCAATCAATCAATCAATCAATCAATCAATCAATCATTCAATCAATTCCTCTATTGCCATTGCTATAAATAACACTTAAGTCATACATGTCAACGAGATTTCGTTTGATCTTTGTCCAGCGGCATAGAAACTGCATTGGACCAACTACAGGTTGACCATAGTTTACAGTTTAGCTTAGCATTTGTCTATGAAAACACATATAGAGGGACGTGGGGGAGGGGGGAACAGTCAGATGTCTGATGGGTGTTGATGCTGCAGCAATGCAATGTCCAGAGCACAAGTATTGAGGTGGTGAAGAGTGATGTAATAGGATGGTCGGGGGCAGTAAAAGGGTATGCTGTTCATTTAGCAGTCTCACAGCCTCACCATCGTGGGATCCCACTCCTGAGCCTTCCCGGTAAAGTTTATTCAGGTGTACTGGAGAGGAGGCTACGCCGGATAGTTGAACCTCGGATTCAGGAGGAACAGTGTGGTTTTCGTCCTGGTCGTGGAACTGTGGACCAGCTCTATACTCTCGGCAGGGTTCTTTTTTTCTTTTTTTTTTTACACCAATGATTGTCACACACAAACAGTACTAGATGTGGCAAAATTAACCTCTGCATTTGACCCATCACCTTTGATTACCTTCTGGGAGGTGAGGGGAGCAGTGGGCAGCAGCGGTGCCGCGCCCGGGAATCATTTATGGTGATTTAACCCCCAATTCCAACCCTTAATGCTGAGTGCCAAGCAGGGAGGTAATGGGTCCCATTTTTATAGTCTTTGTTGACGGTGCATGGGAGTTTGCCCAACCAGTCTACATGTGCTTTGTAGACTTGGAGAGGGCATTCGACCGTGTCCCTCGGGAAGTCCTGTGGGGAGTGCTCAGAGAGTATGGGGTATCGGACTGTCTTATTGTGGCGGTCCGCTCCCTGTACGATCAGTGTCAGAGCTTGGTCCGCATTGCCGACAGTAAGTCGGAAATGTTTCCAGTGAGGGTTGGACTCCGCCAAGGCTGCCCTTTGTCACCGATTCTGTTCATAACTTTCATGGACAGAATTTCTAGACGCAGTCAAGGCGTTGAGGGGTTCCGGTTTGGTGGGATTAGGTCGCTGCTTTTTGCGGATGATGTGGTCCTGATGGTTTCATCTGGCCGGGATCTTCATCTCTCACCGGATCGGTTCGCAGCCGAGTGTGAAGCGACCGGAATGAGAATCAACACCTCCAAATCCGAGTACATGGTTCTCTCCCGGAAAGGGGTGGAGTGCCATCTCCGGGTTGGGGAAGAGACCCTGCCCCAAGTGAAGGAATTCAAGTACCTAAGAGTCTTGTTCACGAATGGAGGAATAGTGGATCGTGAGATAAACAGGCGGATCGGTGCGGTGTCTTCAGTAATGCGAACGTTGTACCGATCCGTTGTGGTGAGGAAGGAGCTCTCAAAGCTCTCAATTTATGGTCATGAGCTTTGGGTCATGACCGAAAGGATAAGATCACGGGTACAAGCGGCCAAAATGAGTTTCCTCCGCCTTAGAGTTAGGGTGAGAACCTCTGCCATCCGGAAGGAACTCAAAGTAAAGCTGCTGCTCCTCCATATCGAGAGGAGACAGATGAGGTGGTTCGGGCATCTGGTCAGGATGTCACCCGAACGCCTCCCGAGGGAGGTTTTTAGGGCACGTCCAACCGGTAGGAGGCCACGGGGAAGACCCAGGACACGTTGGAAAGACTATGTCTCCCGGCTGGCCTGGGAACGCCTCGGGATCCCCCTGGAAGAGCTAGACGAAGTGGCTGGGGAGAGGGAAGTCTGGGCTTCCCTGCTTAGGCTGCCGCCCCCGCATCCCGACCTCGGATAAGGGGAGGAAGATGGATGGATGGATGGATGGATGGCTGGGACTTTGCAGTCTATTCAATTAAATATAAGTTGGAAAGGATTTACAAATCATTGTATTCTGTTTTTTTCTTTTACGAACTACACAAGGTGCCAACTTCACTGGTTTGGGATTTTGTATTTAAAATGCCAAAATGTCGTCATTTTCATCCAAAATGAGTAATGCGTGTTTAATATAGTTGATAATGTGAGCTGGCACTGATGTTCTATGCTATCCTCCAGACTGTTGAGGCTGGTAAATTAGAAGACGTCGGCAGGACTCTCCCGGCTGAGAAAGGCAATTCACATCTAATTACTTAGCTTCCCTCCACTCAAGGAATCGCCCGCCCACAACGGAGCTGAGGGGCGTTTTTTCCTCTGGAAAGTTTTTACCGGAGAGCCGGCTCAGGGGACCGGAAGGAAGGAGGCACTAAAGTGGAACGGCACCCGGCGAGGAGAGCCAGGGCTTCGTGAAAGTCATCCCGAGTGGCGTTAAACTTGTTCACTCACCGTGGGAAGAGTTGTCCAACAGACCGTGAATAAAGTCAGACTTTTTTGAAGTATGCCGCGACCAAACTGAGTCTTTCAACTGACTGGCCATTTTGGTTCTGCACTATTTTGGTACATTTTCAGTGAGGCCAGCACTTAATAGGACGTTAGATGAGTAAAAGCCAGTCTGGTAAACAGTAAATGAAATCCAGTTTGAATAGCAGTCATCATTTTTTAGTTTCTCCCAATTGTATCTCTTTAGAGGACATCCCATAATAGGACACAAACTCCATGACAGAAGGTCTTAATCTCAAATTAGCTGAGGGCTGCTTGAAGTGGAGTCTGGGTGAGTCGCGCAGAGTGTTCACTTCAGAATTAAGTTATTGCACTTCGTCCGTAGTTAACTATATATATATATATATATATATATATATATATATATATATATATATATATATATATATCAACTGCCATCAATCAATAGGGATGGGTACCGTTCACATTTGAACCTATGTGGTACCAATTTTTGGTACTTTTGTGTGCGTTAATACATGTTAATTGTTTTATAATACAATGATGTTATTTAATGTAATATTTAAACTTGTGCAGACTATGATAACTCTTCCGTCCAGTTGTTACATCTTATTGTACTATACCATTTGCAATGCAGTTGCATTTCCAAAACAATAGATGGCTGTACTTATAGGCTATGTAGTCTAACTAGAAAGTAATTTTTTCCACAAAGCTGTATTATGTTGCGCCCTACAAAGTGTTTACTCTGTAAGTATTGTGCTTACAACACTCAAACTGGTTTCATATGTAACATTCATCCAAGTTGCAGTTTCCATTACCAAATTTGGAGGTGTCGAAATTGCCATGTTAAATTGTTAGTACTAATCTAATACAAATTATGTTGCGCCCTACAATATGTTCAAACTGTACGTATTGTGCTTATTACACTTAAACTTGTTTGATTGTAACATTCTTCCAAGTTGCAGTTTCCATTCCCGAATTTGGAGGTGTTGAAATTGCCATGTTAAATTGTTAGTGCTAATCCAATACAAATTATGTTGCGCCCTACACTATGTTCAAACTGTACGTATTGTGCTTATTACACTTAAACTTGTTTGATTGTAACATTCATCCAAGTTGCAGTTTCCATTACCAAATTTGGAGGTGTTGAAATTGCCATGTTAAATTGCTAGTGCTAGTCCAATTTAAATTAGGTTGTACCCTACAATGTGTTTATACTGTAATTATTGTGCTTATTACACTTAAACTGGTTTGATTGTAACATTCATCCAAGTTGCAGTTTTCATTACCAAATTTGGAGGTGTTGAAATTGCCATGTTAAATTGCTAGTGCTACTCCAATATAAATTAGGTTGTGCCCTACAATGTGTTCAAACTGTACGTATTGTGCTTATCACACTTAAACTTGTTTGATTGTAACATTCATCCAAGTTGCAGTTTCCATTACCAAATTTGGAGGTGTTGAAATTGCCATGTTAAATTGCTAGTGCTAGTCCAATTTAAATTAGGTTGTGCCCTACAATGTGTTTATACTGTAATTATTGTGCTTATTACACTTAAACTGGTTTGATTGTAACATTCATCCAAGTTGCAGATTTCATTACCAAATTTGGAGGTGTTGAAATTGCCATGTTAAATTGCTAGTGCTACTCCAATATAAATTAGGTTGTTCCCTACAATGTGTTCATACTGTAGGTATTGTGCTTATTACACTTAAACTTGTTTGATTGTAACATTCATCCACGTTGCCGTTTCCATTACCAAATTTGGAGGTGTTGAAATTGCCATGTTAAATTGCTAGTGCTAGTCCAATCAAAATTAGGTTGTGCCCTACAATGTGTTTATACTGTAAGTATTGTGCTTATTACACTTAAACTTGTTTGACTGTAACATTCATCCAAGTTGCAGTTTTCATTACCAAATTTGGAGGTGTTGAAAATGCCATGTTAAATTGCTAGTGCTAGTCCAATTTAAATTAGGTTGTGCCCTACGATGTGTTTATAATGTAAGTATTGTGCTTATTACACTCAAACTTGTTTGATTGTAATATTCAATAAAGTTGCAGTTTCCATTACCAGATTTGGAGGTGTTGAATTTGCCACGTTAAATTGCTAGTGCTAATTCAATATAAATTAGGTTGCGCCCTACAATGTGTTTATACTGTAAGTATTGTGCTTATTACACTCAAACTTGTTTGATTGTAACATTCATTGAAGTTGCAGTTTCCATTACCAAATTTGGAGGTGTTGAATTTGCCACGTTAAATTGCTAGTGCTAATCCAATATTGATTAGCATTAGGCTAGCGCATTTTAGAAGAGCACAGCCTTACTTTACGTTTTAACATTTTCTAACGAGCATACTTGTTTTGTTTGTGATGAAAACTGCAACATTACCTAGAGGGAGTTTGGCAGAGTCCGCCTCGAGTGCTGATTGACTGATTGTTTTTTTGTGAGCCGCTGTGTAGTCTGCAACAAAGGTAGCGAAATATGGCACTGTTTGATTTTACATGACTCGATACCCAGTTGTACCGCATGAGATTCGGTCGATGCCTGTAAAATGACCAAATTCCCTACTCACCCTTATCTGTCACATCGGATTTTAACGTGATTTTGAATGCACTCCTTTTGTAACAATTAAAAAAGACATCCAAAGTGAAATAAATCTAATCAATAGGTGGATTGAGATACAGTAAAATATGCTTTGCACGACTATAGAATGAAAAGGTCAATGTAAGACATGAATATTTTTAAAACCATCCCAAAAAGTAATCCCACTGAACTTTAGAGTTTGTGCAGAACAATCAACAGGATCCAAGAATAGAACCTCACTCGGTGCTGAAGTTGCAAATCCGAGCGGGATGCGATGACAACCCGATGACGTGTGTACGCCAATGTCTCTTTGTGTGCCTGTGTTTGCGCGATGTCCATAATTGCCAGCGACACATTAAGCTGTGGGGAGCAGGCAGTGTCGTGACGCGTGACCTTACATGGTGCGGAGCCGATGTGACAGATCTCAGGGCGTACTGTACGTTTGCACACTGTAAACAACGTTGCCATAGTCCGCACGACAAACATACATTCGGAGTGACTCACGCGGGGCGAATAATAGGCACTAATCGCCAAAAGGTCACTATTCCACACCAGTACTCTCATTTGGCCTTGCAGTGCTGCAGTCACGCTGCAACATCACTCACCCGCTTGATAATTCTCTATGCGCGGAAGCTTCTGGAATGAATCCGACTAACAAAGCAGTTAAAAATTTCAGGAAGATCGGCGCATGTGTAAGGAAGTTATGACTCTTATATTTTCCCACCACTAGGGGGCAATTTTGGCAGTGAAAGTGGCTTCTCACCCAATACTCCGAGCCGCTTTTTCAGGAAGACTGGAGCTTGTGTCAGGTATGTGAAGGGAAGTGAAGTGAAGTGAATTACCGTATTTCCTTGAATTGCCGCAGGGCATATAGTATGCGCCTGCCTTAAATTACTGCCGGGTCAAACTCGCTTCGCAAAATAATTAGCGCATGCTTAGTATTATCGCCTGGTCAAACTCGTGACGTTACGAGTGACACTTCCCCTGTCATCATTTTCAAAAAGGAGGAGGCTGATTTCAATACCAGTCATTTGAAATCGCATAAAGGGAAGAAGATCAAGAGCTATTCAGTAGGATTTAAGGTCCAAGCTTACATCACACTCAATTTTTTACTGCATGCCTTTGGTAAGTGCCGGAGTGAGAACAGGTTTTAAAATAATTAGCGCATGCTTACTTTTACCGCATGCCTTTGGTAAGCGCAGGAGTGAGAAGAGGTTTTAAATTGATTAGCGCCCCTGCGGCAATTTAAGGAAATACGGTATATTTATATAGCCAGGCGGAAAAACAGTCTCTCGGGTTGAAGACTGTCCCTTCGGACCGCTCGCAAGCTCACTTTTTGTCCACTTTTCACCGTCCGAAAAAATAATGTTACGCTAGTGAATGGAGACGAGTCAAATATTAGCGCCAATCGGAAAAACAGTCGCTCGGGTTGAAAACTGTCCCTACAGACCGCTCGTAAGCTCACTTTTTGTCCACTTTTCACCGTCCGAAAAAATAACGTTGCGCTATTGAATGGAGACAAGTCAAACATTAGTACCAGGTGGAAAAACGGCCACTCGGGTTAAAGACTGTTCCTTCGAACTGCTCGCAATCGCACTTTTTGTCCACTTTTTACCATCCGAAAAAATAATGTTACGACATTGAATGGAGACAAGTCAAACATTAGCGCGAGGCGGAACGAACGGTCGGTCGGGTTGAAGACTGTCCTTTCAGTCCCACAGCATTATTAATCACAAACTAGTAAGCCAAATTAAGAAAATCCAAACACGAGGAGCCATTTGTCCATTCGTCCATGTCTGACTTGAAAAAAAATATGAAAATAATTAGTTTTTTAACTCCAACTCCAACTGAAATCATGTTTTTGAAGTTTGAAAATGATATTATAAATGGTTTTAAATCCAAATGTGAATCGGGCCCGCCTTGAGAGACTAGTTAAAAAAACATTTTACACTTATAACCTAACTTTGGTTATACTTGAATTCATGCTCATATTCAGGCAGGATAGGGTAGGACCCATACTTGTAGACATGTTATGTTTCCTGAGGGTAGGCTAACTCTCTAATGCATTAAGGCAGGGGTCTCAAACTCAATTTACCTGGGGGTCACTGGAGGCAAAAACTGGGTGAGGCTGGGCCGCAAAAAAATATTTCTTAAAAAATCTAACATGCACTTTTTAATGAATTCACCCTTACGATTTTTCCGGGAGACTCCTGAATTTAGGGGACCTCCCGACAATCTACCGGTGCAACTATTTTCCGGAATTTGTCCCAATTTTCACCCGGCCGACATTATTAAGGGCTGCCGTGACTGCACTGCCTTTAACGTCCTCGGCAACAGTGGTTCTCAACCTTTTTTCAGTGATGTACCCCCTGTGAACATTTTTTTAATTCAATTACCCCCTAATCAGAGCCAAGCATTTTTGGTTGGAAAAAACAGATAAAGAAGTAAAATATAGCACTATGTCATCGGTTTCTGATTTATTAAATTGTATAAAAGTGCAAAATATTGCTCATTTGTAGTGGTCTTTATTGAACTATTTGGAAAAAAATATATAAAAATAACTAAAAAAACTGAATAAACAAGTAATAAAATTATAAATAAAGATTTCTACACATAGAAGTAATCAACAACTTAAAGTGCCCTCTTTGGGGATTGTAATAGAGATCCTGAACTTAATTCTAAACATTTCTTCACCAAAAAAAAGACATCTTTAACATCAATATTTATGGAACATGTCCACAAAAAATCTAGATGTCAACACTGACTATTGCATGTTGCATTTATTTTCACAGTTTATGAACTCAGATTCATATTTTGTTGAAGTGTTATCCAATAAATATATTTATCAAGTATTTATGTATTACTGCCAATTTTTAGAATATTTTTGATGGATCTCACTTGACCCTTGGTATACCTTCGCGTACCATCAATAAGAGGACTACTGCTCTACAACTCGTCATTGCACACACTTTTACAGCACACAACCAAAGTGACAGCTCTTTTTAATGTTGTGCGAGACTTGTGCAGAACAACATTAGTGGCTGCAAGACGTACTTATTCAACAGCCATACAAGTCACACTGAGGGTGGCCGTATAAACAACTTTAACACTGTTACAAATATGCCCCACACTTTGAGCCCACACCAAACAAGAATGACTTACATATTTTGGGAGAACATCCGCACCCTAACACAACTTAAACACAAGAGAACAAATACCCAGAACACCTTGCAGCCCTAACTCTCCCGGGCTACAATATACGCCACCTCAACTGACGCAAGTAGGGAGGGTGGGGGCGTGGCTGTGTATATTGTAGCTTGGAAGAGTCAGGGCTGCATGGGATGCTGGGTATTTGTTCTGTTGTGTTTATGTTGTATTACGATACGGATGTTCTCCTGAAATGTGTTTGTCATTCTTGTTTGGTGTGGGTTCACAGTCTGGCACATCATTGTAACAGTGTTAAAGTTTTTTTTACAGCCACCCTCAGTGTGACCTGTGTAGCTGTTGATCAAATATGTCTTGCAACATCACACGTGTGTACTGCACAGCCAGATGCCACAAATGAATGGGCTTGTACGCTGTCTGTACAGGATGTAGAGGGCGCTAAAAGCAGTGCCATTATGGCACCCCCTGAGTATTGTTGATTGGGTAAAAATCGACAGGAACTTCTGGAGATAGGATGCCTTGAAATTAAGGGGACTCCCGGGAAAATTGGGAACGTTGGCAAGTTTGACGCTGTCAAGCTCCGTTTGTATTAAACTTGCGGGCCGTACCTACTTTAAATTGCCATATCAAAGTTTGGACCGCAAAATAACATCTCGCGGGCCGCAATTGGCCCGCGGGTGTCGCATGTTTGAGACCCCTGCTTTATGGGGTAGAAGTTGGTGAATTTATCCATTACTCGCAGCAGTGTGCTCAAACAACCGCCAGGTAGCATCTGTGGGAAGATAATACTGTATCATCTTTCCTTTGGACTGATCAAGTAAGTATAGTGCATTCTTGGCCCAACCTTCACTCATGTGAGGGACGAGGCAAAAGCCAACCCGGACCCACTGTATTGTGCTAGCTGCCTTTGCATTCATCATCCAAGTTCTTCATGCAAAGTCTGTGCACTGATTAAAATGCCTTTGAAGGAGGGCTTCGGAGAACAGAGGCTGAACTGATGATGGCGTAGAACAAAAGGAGAAGAAACGAACGCCCTGAGGTGAAGAAACTTTGGACGGGCTTCACACACGAAGTACTTCAACCCCAGAAAACATTGTGACAAAAGGTTTGGTTTGCACATCTTTCAAAGCTTACAACTGGTCTGGATATTATCTTATTAACATTTAAACAAATGCATAAATACAGATAAATCAGTGCATGCTTTCTGTTATTACGACGGTGGAACCACAATCTAGGAACTTAATTGGTTCTTCAACGTGGTTCACCAGCCGAAACGTTTGTATAGTGCAGTAGAGTTCCCCTTAAGAATCAATGGAAACACAAATAATCGGTTCTCGTCTCGACTGGTGGGAGAAAGCAAACCACCAGGTTAAATATTTCAGTTTGGGCACATAATAACAAAGGGCCCTTTAGTACTGACATATGTGTGTGGATTGGATTATTTCTCGTGGAAGAAAAGGCAAAAAACTGGACTTTGGTATGCAAAGGTGATGGCCCTATCCGTGAGGAGAGACTACATGTTTAGATTAATGACAGCACGTACGTTACGACCTGCATCTGTTGTCTTTCCAGACGCTTACACACGACCATCTCATTTTATGGTCCGGGTATGCTGTCCTGACTTAGCACACACCCAGAGGTAGGAATATAAAACTAATGCTTTGGCTTCTCCAAGTTAGAAGTGCTTCATTTTTGACCTGACCTCCTCCAGGAACTGCAGTCCTGTATAATGACACTCGCTTGTAATGAAGCAACTTTTGGTTCGGTACAGCGTCTCCGACTTCTCTTTTTGATCCGGCTGCACTGCCGTGTCACCCTCCTGTCCGGACGAGGATGACAAGACCAGAAATACGCATCACAAGCAAGCTGTGTCTTAAAGCACCTCTTCCTGAGAGCGTTTCAGTGTTATAACTTAAATTTAAAGTACCAATGATTGTCACACACACACTAGGTGTGGTGAAATGTGTCCTCTGCATTTGACCCATCCCCTTGTTCACCCCACTGGGAGGTGAGGGGAGCAGTGGGTAGCAGCGGTGCCGCGCCCGGGAATTATATTTGGTGATTTAACCCCCAATTCCAAACCTTGATGCTGAGTGCCAAGCAGGGAGGTAATGGGTCCCATTTTTATAGTCTTTGGTATGACTCAGCCGGGGTTTGAACTCACAACCTACCGATCTCAGGGCGGAGACCTTAACCACGAGGCCACTAAGTAGGTAGCCTAGCTGGCATGCCCCTATGCTTGTAAAACCAGCAATGTCAGTATGTGACAACGCGCCGTCATGCCCGTTACAAAAAATACAAAAACTGGTACTTTTAGATAGTATAGTACTGTTTTTGTATCATTTGTACCGGTATACAGTGCAACTTTAATAAACATACAATAAAACATACAACAAAACATTGTTTATGGCTGATTTACCGCTACAAAAACTCAACAGAAGTCCTTATAACGGATGTTGTTGTCATGATCCGTAGCCTGGGTCATGACTTGATTTACATTTTGTAGCTTTTTTCCTATCTTTTAGTCTAATTGTAGTCTCTACCCTCTTTCCTTTCAATTATTTTTGGTTGCCATGGACACTAATTCTCCACACTGCCCTTGTTTAGTCATTAGTGTTCCCACCAGCTGTTTTGCCTAATCACTCCCCTTTTTAATTTGCTTTCTCCCAGCCACAATTGGCTGGATCAAAGTGCACTTTATGGGTGTCAGGTACGTTGTTTGTTTTCACAACTCCGTGCTTAAACCAGGTTTTGTTTCGCGTCTTCCTGTTTTGGCCTAACTTATGGAACAGAGGACTTTTACCTGCACGCTGATGAGGTGGCGACTTGTCCAGGGTGTACCCCGCCTTCCGCCCGATTGTAGCTGAGATAGGCGCCAGCGCTCCCCGCGACCCCAAAAGGGAATAAGCGGTAGAAAATGGATGGATGGATGGATGCTCTTGATGCTTCCTGTCCCTGTCAGAGTTAGTTTGTGACGAACCCCAAGATGCAGAGAAGGAGGCAGGCATTGTGCATGGAAACATGTTTTAAATAAAATACTAGAACAAGAACAAAAGGGGTACAACAAAAAGCGCGCACGAGGCGGATAACAAACCTAAAAGAGCTAGCATAGGAACTAGAAAACAAAATGAGCTTAGCATGGAAGCTAGCAAAAACAAAAGGGTCTAGCGTGGCGAGCAGGAAAACAGAAGTCGTTACTTGTAGAATGAAAACAAAACAGAAGCAGGGAACAAAAGACCGTGGGCTACAATCAGATACAAAAATATAGCTTACCGCTACGCTGCAATGACACGACACGAAACGACACGACAGGAGCGACAATACGGAAGTGACATCAACAATAATTCAGCACTGACTGAATGGGAAGACAGGTCTAAATAGGAGCGGGGTGATTGACTCCAGGTGTGGCCAGGTGCCAATCAGCCGCAGCTGAGGGGACACAGCACTCAGGAAGAAAGACAGGAAACAAACAAAATAAGAGCGCTGACAGGAACTAAAGACAGAAAATACTACACACACACCGGAAAAACTAAAACACAAACAAACTGTCAGGGGCAAGCCTGACAGTCCCTCTCCACATCGTAAGAACACCAGCGTCGCAGCAATGCCACCCAAATGTAACAGTTACAGAAGCGGATGTCATTGTTTGCGTCCTTACCAGCCATCTTTAAAACGAACTCAGGGGTGGTGAGAACGCGTTCCGAGTCGAAAAATCAGAGAACGAGGGGCGTTTCAGCTTTTCTGTTCTTTTAGGTCTTCTTAACGAATGGGGAAGGAGAGGAATGACGTATTACGTAAACCAAGTCCGCACATGACAGAGGTGTCATTCGACAACTTGTACGTCCATGTATCATCCCAGAAGTTACGAACATATTTTGTGATGATAGCGCTGTAGCCGCAACGCCACGGTGCATTCAATCTCAACTCATTAGTATCGGTGCCAACTTGTTAAAACTCAGAATTCAAAGCCAAAAAAAGGGTGGAATTTTGGACTAAGACAATGACCCATTACCATGAATTTATTAACGTGGACCCCGACTTAAACAAGTTGAAAAACTTATTCGGTTGTTACCATTTAGTGGTCAACTGTACGGAATATGTACTGTACTGTGCAATCTACTAATAAAAGTTTCAATCAATCAATCAAACACCCCAATACGTTCCGATGACCAACTTTGCAACCAATCAATCTGCCCCTAACAGTCGAATGCCCCGACTGTCTTGAAGACTGAGGAGACACCGTGTCATTTTTTTTTTATTGTGTGAATGTCCAAACATTCTCACATATAAGATTCGACACAAAAAAAAATATTCTCCTATTTGTTAACATTATTCTGCCGCAAAGGTTTGGCGCACTCCACAGCCCGCAGTTTTTATCCGATCGTGTATCAAAATGATCTGCTTGACAGGGAATCGTGAGTCCTCTCCCCCCCGCCAAAAGAAATGATTCTAGTAAAAAAAAAAAATTATATATATATTTATATATATCCAGGATCACCCAGAATTCCCAATTTTCTGGACATTTTGCCCATTGAAAATGAATGGGTTAATTTTCAAACTAGCACATTCCCACATTTATCACCTGTTTCCAACCGTTCTACCATCCACACACAATATGGGTGCCAACTTGTTAAAACTAACAGTTCAAAGTAAAAAAAAAGGGGTGGAAATTTTGGACGAAGACAATTGGCCCAATAGGTTCTCATTGACCAATCAGCAGGGATTGATCCACCCAATGAGAAGCTGGGTAATGACCACACTCTTGTGTGCTTTGGGCATGTTTGCCACTGTCTGCTCAACAGTGACTGGACATCAATCACCCTGGATCCTATGCCACACCACAGCACCGCTGCATATCAAAGAAGCAGCTGGTAAAATGACACCTCGGAACGGTTTTACGCAATGGCGAATTATTGACGACTGAAGGAAAATGAAAAAGAAACAAGAGGGCGTTGTAACAGCATTAGCGCGGATGAATATACTTCGATGCAGAATTCAAGAGGGCCATTAGATGATAATTTCACTAAACAGGCTTTTCAATTCTCGCCGAGGAGCAACATTGACTCGCCTTAATTAAATAAAGCGGCTGAAAATAGGGAAGCAATTTCAGCAGATCCGAAGGAGATGGAACAGAAAGGAACGTCCGTAATAATGTGCGAGTCAAAGAAATAGGATTCGGGTTTAAAGCGCTGCATAATGAAAATGGAATCTGATAGACGGCACGTGTTATTAGAAATTATGCTTTGAAACCGTAATAACTTTATAAATGAGTGTGTTAATGTGGTGTATATCTATAGCATAGACCAGGGATAGGGCACCTATGGCTCTAGAGCCAGATGTGGCTCTTTTGATGGCTGCATCTGGCTCTCAGATCAATCTTAGCTGACATTGCTTAACACGGTAAGTAATGAATAATTCCGCTGGTAATCATAGTGTCAAAAAAAACGTTGAAAATATAAAACATT
Organism: Nerophis ophidion; assembly: GCF_033978795.1. Classification (NCBI taxonomy): domain Eukaryota; kingdom Metazoa; phylum Chordata; class Actinopteri; order Syngnathiformes; family Syngnathidae; genus Nerophis; species Nerophis ophidion. The sequence continues at coordinate 28,584,739 of NC_084617.1, forward strand.
TTCATGCACCTGTTCAAGAAGTCCCATTAATGGTAAGAAGTATTTTATTTAATGTTGGTTAGCTTCATAATAACAATGTTATAAAAAAAAAAAGAGACTAATTATACTCTAAAAATATTGGTTTTACTTAAAAATGCACACATTTAGTTGTATTCAGTCTTAAAAAAAATATTATACGGCTCTCACTGAAATACTTTTTAAAATATTTGGCTTGTATGGCTCTCTCAGCCAAAAAGGTTCCCGACCCCTGGCATAGACTATTACACCAGCCAGAAAAAATTTATTTTTGACTTACTGGTTTTAAAATCATGCTGTGTCTCAAGTAGTTCAAGGTTCAGTTTTTTTCATTTTTATGTCGTTAAAGATAGGCTTGATCGCTCCTAATTAGGGCTGTAAAGTGAACGCGATTAAGAGTTTGTGGTGGGCGTGGCCTGCGGACCTACAGTGAAGCGGGTGTGGCAGAACCGGCTTTGAGATCAGCGACAGATGCGTAGATAACACAGCTGAAAGGCGGCAGTCGGGAAGGAGAAGGGGGTGGTTCATGGCGGTTGGCGAAGCACGAGGAGAGTAAGACAAACCCCTCTGAAGGAGAGACAATTGCTGAAAAGCACAGAAGGACTTTTTGCACGATCCATGGAACAATAAACATTATTGTTAAGCCTTCAAAAGGAGTGGTGATGTCGGTGACTGGTGGCTCAAAGAACCCGGAAAGAAGCGACTTCCACAGGGTTAAATGGCCCTATCAGGCAAAAACAACTTTTCTTACCTATCAGTACCTGCTGATGTGCATTTGGGCTCTGCATAAGTTCCTAAAATTTGGAATCAGAGAGTGCAGGTATTGCTGAGATATTTATAAAATAATCTTGCCTTCCTATACCGTCTCCGAATGGTCCGTTTGGAATATGCAAAATTGGTGACATTACCAGTCAACAGATTATCCATATATGGTATAAATTTAGATGGCGACTTGTCCAGGGGGGCAGCACGGTGGTAGAGGGGTTGTGCATCTGCTTCATAATACGAAGGTCCTGAGCAATCCTGGGTTCAAGCCCGGGCTCGGGATCTTTCTGTGTGGAGTTTGCATGTTCTGCCCGTGACTGCGTGGGTTCCCTCTGGGTACTCCGGCTTCCTCCCACCTCCAAAGACATGCACCTGGGGATAGGTTGATTGGCAACACTAAATTGGCTCTAGCGTGTGAATGTGAGTGTGAATGTTGTCTGTCTATCTGTGTTGGTCCTGCGATGAGGTGGCAACTTGTCCAGGGTGTACACCGCCTTCCGCCCGAATGCAGCTGAGATAAGCTACAGCGCCCCCCCCCCCCGCTACCCCAAAAGGGACAAGCGGTAAAAAGTGGATGGATGGATGGATTTGTCCAGGGTGTACGCCGCCTACCGCCCGAATGCAGCTGAGATAAGCTACAGCGACCCACTGTGACCCCGAAAGGGATAAGAGGTAGAAAAAAACAGATGGATGGATGGCTATAAATGTACCCAGAATGCCTTGCGCAAGTCCGCAATTTTTAGTTTATGCATGGGGATCTGTAGCTTTGATGACAAATGCCTAAGATTCGAAGAACTAAAATGCCGTTATTGGTTGCATTACCCAACGCAAGACACTATTCAAACCTCCAGTCTCATCTGAAGAAGTAAGAAGTGTCTGGCTAACGCTCTGAGTGTGTGCCAAGAAGCGTCCCAGCTGTGTTACCCACAAACTTTCACAAAAACACAACTTATTTCAATGGCAGGCTCAGTGACTACTATCCATGGCAATGGAGGAGACAATGAAACGGAAAGTAATACAAGTAGGTTAGAAATTACTTGTAAGCATTGTTATCTTGAGTTGTTGCGTAGCTAGCTTAGCCTTCTAATGTAAGAAAATAGGATCACCGTCCCCCAGCAAAAAAATAATATTTTTCCAAAAAACTTTTAATTTGATCAGTGTCTACTGCAATGGACGAGTAATTTATATAATCAGTTAACAAAGTGGCTTTTATCTTAGCTGATAGATTTTAGCCCTTATTGTTCACACCTCGAAGCAGCCGTGCAGCAGAGCTATTTACATGGTATAGAATAGAATAGCATTTTAATTTCGATATACACATGTACACGTCCAGGATCTAGCATTGGAAAGTTAGACTGGGTAGAAGTTTCACCTTCTCCATCGTGTATAGTTCCGGACCTGTACGTCGGCCAGTGTTCCTTCCTGGCTTTAGCCTCCCAAACCTCACTGTATCATCTGGGATGTTGTGTTGTGGTGAAAGTCACTCAAAACAGACGGTCACCGATGTCCATAGTGCACAATTAAAGCAAGGAAGCTAAACAGTTACAAAATAAAGCTAACGGGTGGGGGTAAATTCTTACTCGGGGTGAGGGTGCGGGTTAAGGATAGGTTTATTTTGTATCTAAAAACAAACTTTTTGGAAAGGGGGCCAAAGAGTGAATTGAAAATAGGTCCGTAAAACAATATATATGCACATTTTTCACCAAAGAACCAGCATTACATGTTCTGTAGACTAAGAGGAGGTTTTTAAATGTAGAAACAATTAATGGTTCAACCCCTTTAACACAAACATCATTTCCATGGACTTATTTTTTATAATAAAATTTAAAAATATCCAGAATCGACCAGAAATCCCGGTTTTCCTGGACGTTTTACCCTTTGAAAATGAACGGGATAATTTTTAAACGTGCACAATTCAAACATTTCTCACCTGATTCGAACCGTTCTACCATCCACACCCCTCACTCACCTTGGACAACCAAACTACCATTTTTGCAAGTAAGAAAAATCCAGGAATTCCCAGTTTTCCAAAGCCCTGTTTTCACCTCTTCATAGAAAGTTTTCACAGTTTACAACTGTTTTTTGACTATTTCATTTTCAAAACATTCCCCTTAGTGGGCACATCAAATGCTCCTATTTATTTTTCGCCCAAATTCCCGGATTACCCAAAACTCTAGGAATTTCGAAATGCCCATTCTCATTTCAAACTGTTACTACGTCAACATTTTTCAAGCAATTCCAACACCAACCCATTTTCTATCTTCTGGGACAATTGTGCTAGAATCAATACCATCAAAGATTCACGGTTTTTCCAAAATTCCCAAATTTCCAAGAAATTCCTATTCAAATGAATGAACATATTCATATTCAATGCTCAAAACTTTGTAACATTTTTAAACCCGATTACGACCTTTCAACCATCCACTCATACTACTCTTCCGATATATTGAACACAAAACATGTTTTCCCTTTACCCAAATTCCCGGATTTCCTGCAATTTCCCGCAAATTAGTCCCCATTGATAATGCAGCGTACATATTAAATTGACTGCTTATTCCTTTTCAGTTCCACTCACACCTACCGGAATTTGAAAATTGGGCTTTTGTGTCCATTTTGTGTGAAGCATAATGTTTAATAATCAACAAACATTTGCATAAAGCAAAGAAATTATTCAGTCCCACTTTGGTAGTATTAATCCATCCATCCATCATCTTCCGCTTATCCGAGGTCGGGTCGCGGGGGCAACAGCCCAAGCAGGGAAACCCAGACTTCCCTCTCCCCAGCCACTTCGTCTAGCTCTTCCCGGGGGATCCCGAGGCGTTCCCAGGCCAGCCGGGAGACATAGTCTTCCCAACGTGTCCTGGGTCTTCCCCGTGGCCTCCTACCGGTTGGACGTGCCCTAAACACCTCCCTCGGGAGGCGTTCGGGTGGCATCCTGACTAGATGCCCGAACCACCTCATCTGGCTCCTCTCGGTGTGAAGGAGCAGCGGCTTTACTTTGAGTCCCTCCCGGATGGCAGAGCTTCTCACCCTATCTCTAAGGGAGAGCCCCGCCACACGGCGGAGGAAACTCATTTCGGCCGCTTGTACCCGTGATCTTATCCTTTCGGTCATGACCCAAAGCTCATGACCATAGGTGAGGATGGGAACGTAGATCGACCGGTAAATTGAGAGCTTTGCCTTCCGGCTCAGCTCCTTCTTCACCACAACGGACCGGTACAACATCCGCATTACTGAAGACGCCGCACCGATCCGCCTGTCGATCTCACGATCCACTCTTCCCTCACTCGTGAACAAGACTCCTAGGTACTTGAACTCCTCCACTTGGGGCAGGGTCTCCTCCTCAACCCGGAGATGGCACTCCACCCTTTTCCGGGCGAGAACCATGGACTCGGACTTGGAGGTGCTGATTCTCATTCCGGTAGCTTCACACTCGGCTGCGAACCGATCCAGCGAGAGCTGAAGATCCCGGTCAGATGAAGCCATCAGGACCACATCATCTGCAAAAAGCAGAGACCTAATCCTGCGGTTACCAAACCGGAACCCCTCAACGCCTTGACTGTGCCTAGAAATTCTGTCCATAAGAGTTATGAACAGAATGGGTGACAAAGTACAGCCTTGGCGGAGTCCAACCCTCACTGGAAATGTGTTCGACTTACTGCCGGCAATGCGGACCAAGCTCTGGCACTGATCGTACAGGGAACGGACCGCCACAATAAGACAGTCCGATACCCCATACTCTCTGAGCACTCCCCACAGGACTTCCCGAGGGACACGGTCGAATGCCTTCTCCAAGTCCACAAAGCACATGTAGACTGGTTGGGCAAACTCCCATGCACCCTCAAGAACCCTGCCGAGAGTATAGAGCTGGTCCACAGTTCCACGACCAGGACGAAAACCACACTGTTCCTCCTGAATCCGAGGTTCGACCATCCGACGTAGCCTCCTCTCCAGTACACCTGAATAAACCTTACCGGGAAGGCTGAGGAGTGTGATCCCACGATAGTTGGAACACACCCTCCGGTCCCCCTTCTTAAAGAGAGGAACCACCACCCCGGTCTGCCAATCCAGAGGTACCACCCCCGATGTCCACGCGATAGTATTAAAAAACTTGAAAATAGTCAGTTATTAGACACTATTTTCGTTTGAATCTGTTATTAATTATTAAGTATGTCTGCAGTAATACAAATGTTAATAGTTTGACAGCCCTACACTTAATTGTTACTATTAAGGATGTCGATCTACCGCCGATCACTATCGAAATAATTTTGTGAAAAAGCATGTGATCGCCATTAAATGTTGCTCACAAAAGCCAATCCCCTCTGGCTGATATTTTAATATTTTAGCTGACAGGCGGCTAGCAGCTGAGTGTAGTCGCTCCACTAAATTAAAAATAATCACCTCAAACGTGGCAATTAAACTGAATATATCATATCTTAGGTATCATTCTCACTGGAGGACGAGGCTCAACATGTTACACAAAGAGAGTAAGCCAGGGGTAGGCGTGCTGATAAGTAATTGTCAAACTTGGACTTGGTCTTGGGTTGTTTTCCCGAGGTGCGAAGCAAATGGAGTGGAAACGGTGTGAAGCTAGGTACATATTTGATTTATTTACTCATAAACTAAAAACAGGAACAAACAAAAAGCGCTCACAATGGAGGTACAAAACTTGGGCTATGTAACAAAAGACTAGCACAAAGGCTATGAACTATAAACATGAAACGAAACACTTGCACTATGGCATGAATAACAAAAACTTACTGTGACTTAGACAAGGGAATGAGAAGCAAGGAGTGAAAAAAAAGGAACTTAAAGAGTCCAAAGCACCTGGTATTCCTAGGCAGTCTCCCATCCAAGTACTAATCAGGTCAGACACTGCTTAGCTTTGAGAGCAAACGAGATTGGTGATGCTCAGGGTAGTATGGCCATACAAACTCATCATCAGACATGACAGATGAAAAATAATGAGTTGGCATGGTAACAAGACAAACAAGGAAATGCAATACAGAACTAAACCGAACATGACCAAAACAAAACAAAACATGATCCATAGGTGTGACACTAATAGGGTTGCAAAATGGCGGGAATATTCAAAGTTGGAAATTTTCCATGGGAATTAATGGGAATATATGGGAATTAATGGGAATATATGGGAATTAATGGGAATTAGTGAAGTGAAGTGAATTGTATTTGTATAGCGCTTTTTCTCTCATGACTCAAAGCGCTTTACATAGTGAAACTCTATATCTAAGTTACATTTAAACTACTGTGGGTGGCACTAGGAGCCTAAGTTACATTTAAACTACTGTGGGTGGCACTAGGAGCATGTGGATAAAGTGTCTTGCCCAAGGACACAACGGCAGGGACTAGGATGGCGGAAAAGCGGGGATCCAACCTGGAACCCTCAAGTTGCTGGCACGGCCACTCTACCACTCTACCCTAATTAACGGGAAATTAATGGGAAAAAACATTGAATGCTAGATCTTGCAGGATGATTATTAGCTTCAACAACCTGATTTAATGCAAATTCAGTTGAATTTCAACCCTAAACTGTTCATTCCTCCATCACATGTGCAGTGCATTCTTCCATCACATGTGCAGATAATTCCCAGCATGCTACACACCACAGCAGGGCAATTGAGGCCACACTAGTATTTGAGCCCAAGGACTTCATCCAGTCAGGTAAGTCATGATGATATTACTGGGGTAAATATATTTGATCTATGGTATTTAAGTTTAATGGAGGTGTAATTGCTTTTTACTGAATGACTGTAGACTAGGCTGACCATACGTCCTCTTTTCCCCGGACATGTCCTCTTTTGCGGCGGTGTCCGTGGTGTCTGGTCGGGTTTTTTTTAAATACGTCAAATGTTCGGCATTTTGAATTAGGGTTGCATGTTTTTTCAATGTAGGTCCGGGGTTAAGTTACCGTATATATATATATATATATATATATATATATATATATATATATATGTATATATATATATATATATATATATATATATATATATATATATATACATATATATATATATGAAATACTCGAGTTGGTGAATTCTAGCTGTAAATATTGTAGCGGCTGGCTACGGGGTATTAGCCAATGGCTTTGGCTGGGGGGCGGGACTTCCGGAAAAGTTAGGGAAGTGACGCTATTGACAGAAAGTGTTGGCTCGAGTTTTGCCGGGAAAAGGAAATAGACTTCTTGCTAAACACTAAGGTGAGTGTGAAGTCAACATTTTTAACTCCAGTAAACGAGTTATTTTAGTATTTGTGAGTCCATGGAAATTTCACTTTTATCTCCCGCTGGATCCACATCGTTCGAGGATAGAGACAGGCTAGCTGTTAGCTTCAAGCTAACCAGCACCCGAGCAGACTCCTCTACTTCAAAAACATACTTTGCAGGTCAACAAATGGGGCAGTTGTTTGCCTCTATTTGAGTGTTAATGTGCGAGGAGTGTTTAAAAGGAGTCTTTTGAAGAAGTGGCTGACAAGTTAGCATCGCTGACAGTGACGTCATCACCGTCACTGTTGACTGAAGCAGAGATGGTGACTGTGTGTTATGATAAACGCCATAGATTTATAAGATTTTATTTTTTATTATCTATAGCAGCGGTGTCAAAAGTGTGCCAAAGTGGCCATTTGCGGCCCACAGCTAATGTTTTAAAGGCCCACGGCACATTCTAAAAATACTATTAAAATAAACTAAAACATAACAAAAGTGAAATAAAAAAGCTTAAAGGTGAAATGTAATGTAGAAAAAGTTGCAATGTTGACTGATAAAACAAAGCTGTTTTTTTTTCTTTCAAACTGTCATTGCTCAAAACATATTATTGAATCTCTGCAATCTACTAATAAAAGTATCAATCAATTAATCAATCAATCAATCAAAATCAAAGTTATTATGAATTATTGATCTATCCAAGGTTCCCATTACTTCACATCAAATATTCCACTAAGAAAATATTTGTGTTGGAAGATTTTGCATATTTTGTGTTTTTGCCATTGAAAACATAGTTTTGTTTGACAAAAAAGGGCGGAAAACAAACAAACAAAAAAAACCACATAAAAAACTAAAACACTTTGAAATGAGGGATGGATGTGAAGTTGATGTAAACTTCAGAGATTTAAGCGTTAAATATAAAATGTATGTATGCCCTGGCACACCATTATCATCATTTCATGACCCAAGAAAAACACGTTTTACACTTTTATTCTGAAATAAATACACCTACAACTTATTAAATAAAAACATAGAAAAAACTACCAGCAGCGGTAAAGTTTACAACCATGAAGGAAAGAAGAAAGTGAATGAATGTTTATAACTGAATACATTTACATGTGTATACACATTTGTTTTCTTTTTTATTATTTTTTTTTTATGAATTAAGTAACTTTTATGACAACCTTTTTCCAAAACACGATATAGAATGTGAGATACAACAGGATAATGAATATGTTTATCATTTGTTTTCAAAACACTTACAAAAGAGTGGGACCCCAAAAATTTACTGTGGGACCCCATCTTTATGACTTGTTGGGGTCCCTGGGACCCCATTTTAAAAATCCCTAGCGCCAACACAGCAGTCAACAGAAGAGAAAAAATGCTTTATTTAAATAAATATATTATTTATAAACCAAGTTCGAGTATCATTGGCAAATTTTCACCTACTCCCGGCCTTGGCGTGTTGCCCGCGTTGGCACGCATATATGTGTCCTCTTTTTGGGATTTCAGAATATGGTCAGCCTACTGTAGACTACTCCAGCAGACTTCCAATCAAGCTAGGGAGCTAGCTGTTCCTTTACTTGTTAAATGATCTTAGGGGCAATATCCCTAGCTAGCTAGGTTTATGTACCACCACAGTCTCGTGAGGAACCGAAAATGTTTATTCGTTAGCCGTGATGCTAATTTTTTCTATGTTAAATCCCATTTATTTATGCTAGCAATGTTAGCGATTTGAATTTACCTTTTTTGTGATCTGTAAAGTTCAACTAACAAATACTAAATCAAAACGTGCAGTTTCGGTGGCAGAGGGGTTAGTGCGTCTGCCTCACAATACGAAGGTCCTGAGTATTCTTGGGTTCAACTCCGGGCTCGGGATCTTTCTGTGTGGAGTTTGCATGTCCTCCCCGTGACTGCGTGGGTTCCCTCCGGGTACTCCGGCTTCCTCCCACTTCCCATGACATGCACCTGGGGATAGGTTGATTGGCAACACTAAATTGGTCCTAGTGTGTGAATGTGAGTGTGAATGTTGTCTGTCTATCTGTGTTGGCCCTGCGATGAGGTGGCGACTTGTCCAGGGTGTACGCCGCCTTCCGCCTGATTGTAGCTGAGATAGACACCAGCGCCCCCCGTGACCCTGAAGGGAATAAGCGGTAGAAAATGGATGGATGGAAAACTTGCAGTTTCCTCTGCCTTCTGTTCTGCCAGCCATTCTGTTGTCATACAATAATGTAGGTTAGAGTTTGATTTAGCATGCTCAGTGAGTGTTCATTTATTCATCTAGCCTATTTCTATTCATTTGTCCATTAGTAAAATATTTTTAAAAACTACTTCAGTGGTTTAGCTGACTATTTATATCTATGTGTGGCATTGCATTAGTGTTTTACAAGCTTCTCATCTCATTCTACAGAATAAGATGGACGATGTCCAACTTTGAATAATCTAAATAAATTGTAAAAATTTCCAAACTTCCAGAGTTTAACATCCCGTGGTAAATGTCCGGAAAGTTTCCAGGAATTTACGGGAAACTTTCCACCTCTTTGCAACACTAGAGACAAGTCAAACATTAGCGCAAGGCGGAAAAACGGCCGCTCGGGTTGAAGACTGGTGCATAATTTTGACTTGTCTCCATTCAATAGCGTAACATATTTTTTGCGGACGGTGAAAAATGGACAAAAAGTGAGCTTGCGAGCGGTCTGAAGGGACAGTCTTCAACCTGAGCGACCGTTTTTCTGCTTGGCGCTAATGTTTGACTTGTCTCTATTCAATAGCGCAACATAATTTTTTTCGGACGGTGAACGGTGGACAAAAAGTGAGTTTACGAGCGGTCCATAGGGACAATCTTCAACCCAAACGATCGTTTTTCCGCCTGGCGCTAATGTTTGACTTGTCTCCATTTAATAGTGTAACATTATTTTTACGTATGGTATAAAGTGGACAAACAGTGAGCCTGCGAGCAGTCTGAAGCGACATTCTTGAACCTGAGCGTCCGTTTTTCCACCTGCCGCTAACGTTTGACTCGTCTTCATTAAATAGTGTAGCATTATATTTTCAGACGGTGAAAGGTGAACAAAAAGTGCAAGGGACGTGTCCGCAAAATGGATACATTGATGATTTGTCTATGGAGTGGTTGATGTAATTAAGTGAAAGGTAGAATAAAGGTTCTCACAGATGCTACCTGGCGGTGGTTTGAGCACACTGCAGTTAGTCCTGGATAAATTCACCAACCTCACTCCTTAATGCATTAAAGAGTAAGCTTACCCTTAGGAAACATAACAGGTCTATAGGTCTTCCCCTATGCTGCCTGGATTTGAGCGTAACTTTAGGTATAACCAAAGCTTGCTTATAAGTGTAACATGTTTTAACCGGTCTCTCAAGGCAGTCTGCTTCACAATTTTACTTTTAAAAAATTATAATATAATTTTCAAACTTAAAGGCCTACTGAAACCCACTACTACCCACCACGCAGTCTGATAGTTTATATATCAATGATGAAATATTAATATTGCAACACAAGCCAATACGGCCTTTTTAGTTTACTAAATTACAATTTGAAATTTCCCGGGAGTTTCGTCCTGGAAACGTCGTGTAATGATGACGTGTACGCCAGACGTCACAGGTTTTTAGGAAATATGAGCGCTGCACACACACACAGCTAAAAGTCGTCTGCTTTAACGGCATAATTACACAGTATTTTGAAGATCTGTGTTGCTGAATCTTTTGCAATTTGTTCAATTAATATTGAAGAAGTCACAGTAGAAAGATGGAGTTGGGAAGCTTTAGCCTTTAGCCACACAAACACACGGTGATTACTTGTTTAAAATTCCTGGAGGTGAAACTTTCTTATGGATCAAAGCGCGGTCAAGCCAACATGGATCCCTACCAAATGTCAACCAGCAGGTTTCGGTGAGAAAATTGTGGTTAAAAAGTCGCTTCTTACCGGAGAAAAGCTGAGCTTGTGTCATCCATAGCTGCCGTCGACTCCCTTGAGACACTGCGCGTCAACACACCCGTGGAGACACCCTTCTGACTATCAGGTACTATTTAACTCACTAAAACACTAGCAACACAATAGAAAGATAAGGGATTTCCCAGAATTATCCCAATAAATGTGTCTAAAAACATCGGAATCTGTCCCTATCGCGTTTTTGGTTTTTTTAACTTTTTATTTTTATTTTTCTAGTCTGTCGCTATCAATATCCTCAAACACAAATCTTTCATCCACGCTCAAATTAATGGGGAAATTGTCGTTTTCTCGGTCTGAATAGCACTTTTTGTTGGAGGCTCCCATTATAAACAATGTGAATATGTGAAGAGCCCCCACACTTGCGACGTCATCGTCTGCGACTTCCGGTAAAGGCAGGGCTTTTGTCTTAGCACCGGAAGTTGCGAACTTTATCGTGGATGTTCTCTACTAAATCCTTTCAGCAAAAATATGGCAATATCGCGAAATGATCAAGTATGACCTATAGAATGGCCTTTAAAAAACATGATTTCAGTTCGAGTTGGAGTAAAATAATGTGTTTTATTGTTTTATTTTTTAAGTCAGATATGGACATATGGACGTATGGACCAATTGGCTCTTCATGTTTGGATTTTTTTCCTTTGTCTTACTAGTTCCTGATTAATATTGCCGTGCGAAGGCCAACTCCCTTTTACCTTGCATCTGACTCGTTGTGGTTCGCAAGAAGTCAATCCATGGGCGTGCCAGCGATCCAAAAGTACAGACCGTTTTTCCGCCTGTCGCTAATGTTTGACTTGTTTCCATTCAATAGTGTGTAAAAAAAAATTGGGGGGACGGTGAAATGTGGACAAAACTTAGCTTGCGAGCAGTCCAAAGGGACAGTCTTCAACCCGAGTGACCGTTTTTTCCGCCTGGCGCTAATGTTTGACTCGTCTCCATTCAATAGCGTAACATTATTTTTTTCGGACGGTGAAAAGTGGACAAAAAGTGCAGGGGACGTGTCCGCAAACAGGCATACATTGATGATTGGGCTATGGAGCGGTTGATATTAATCAAGGAAAAGTTAGAATGAACCCACTTCAATCAATCCACTTTATTTATATAGCACATTTAAACAACAAAATGTTTCCAAAGTGCTGCACAACAATATTAAAAACAACATTCAAATACTATCCTGAGCTCCACCAAAGAATAAATACATATAAAACCAAGGATGGACCTGTGTATCGGTTGGGGACATCTCTATGCTGCTGATCCGACTCCGCTTGGGATGGTTTCCTGTGGACGGGACTCTCGCTGCTGTCTTGGATCCGCTTTGAAATTAATCTCTCAAGGCTGTGTTGGAGCCACTATGGATTGAACTTTCACAGTATCATGTTAGACCCGCTCGACATCCATTGCTTTTGGTCCCCTGGGGGGGGGGTTGCCCACATATGATCCTCTCCAAGGTTCTCATAGTCATCATTGTCACTGGCGTCCCACTGGGTGTGAGTTCTCCTTGCCCACTGGGTGTGAGTTTTCCTTGCCCTTATGTGGGTTCTTCCAAGGATGTCGTAGTCGTAGTGGTTTGTACAGTCCTTTGAGACATTTGTGATTTAGGGCTATATAAATAAACATTGATTGATTTATTGATTGAATATAAAACAATATAAAATAAATATGATTAAAAACGATTTTAAGGGTGAAACCAATCAAAATAGTAAAACACAGAGGGCAACAGAGGACCACACAACTCACGTAGTGTTAAAAGCCAGAGAATAAAAATGGATCTTAAAACGAGACTTAAAACACTCCACTGTGGGAGCAGTTCGAATATGGAGGGGTAGAGTGTTGCAGAGCTTAGGGCCGACCACAGAGAAGGCCCTGTCTCCCCTTGTTTTAAGTCTCGTCTTGGGCACCACGAGCTGGAGCTGGCTCTCGGACCTCAGAGCGCACGCAGGATTATAAGCTTGGAGGACTTCCGAGATATAATGAGGTGCCAGTCCATGTACAGCTTTAAAAACAAAGAGCAATGTTTTAAAATCAACTCTAAAATGAAGGTGCGGGGGATAAATGAACGAATGGCCCTCATATAAAATATTCAAGCGCCCTTTTTATTAAAATAATAAACATATTTACTATTCATTTATTTTGTTATTATTAACTCATTTCAATGGAAGCTTAATTAAAATAGATCGTAATCAAAACATGAAGTGGTGGGATTGTTCTGTCACTTTTTCAAATACGTATATTTCCTGTTACGAAATAAGACAACACCATGCACCTGTGTGTGTGTTTGTGTGTGTGTGTGTGTGTGTGTGTAGAAGAGAAAGCAGGAGTGACAGACACACAGCGGCTGCTGTCGGATGCATCTTTACCCTGGCTTCAAATCAAAAACACTTGTACTGTAACCCCCGGGGAGTACGGCAGGCAGCAGCCGGCTGACAGCCACAGAAAGGAGGGAGAGAAAGAGAGAACTTGAACGAGGGACCAACAAAAAAAGGAGAGATCAGAAAACCAAATAAGGCCAGGATCTGTTTGAAAATACTTTTTTTTTGGTTTACAATCACATGACGGAGGCTTTTGTTTTCGAGAAAGTTGAGCTTTTGGAAGTCTGGAGCTATGAGCCCAGTCAGACCCTGGGTGCTGATGTTTATTTCATCTTTTTTTTCTTTGCAAATTGTACGTCTCACTGCTGACACGAGACATTTCTTTACTTCACCCGTGCTGCCCTGGAGGCTTCAATTTTTCATATGCACTCGCCTGTTTACTGAAAAATAGACCAAGACTTGAATCCTAACAATCAGTGACGTCTAAATCCGTTTTTATTTGGCTTCCTCATTACCCTTGTGTGGTTTTCGGGTCTTTGGGACCCTTTTTAATTTTTTATTAAAAGAAAACTGATACAATTAATACGTTTTTCAAACTGAGACTCACTGACTTCGGCTCATTTTCTGTGAAGAACATATTTCAGAATACATATTTAATGACCACACACCAAACACCCCCCACACATTTCTATCACATATACGATGTCCCGATCCACAGGACCCGGGGCTAATAGAAGTGTGGAAATTGATGATCTGTGTACCACATGCAACCCCCCCCCCCCCCCCACACACACACACACACACACACACACACATACACACAATACACACACAGCAAGCCAAGACAGGATCAGGACAGAGTGTAGGTACACAAAACATCAGAGGGTCAAATGTGCGAGAAAATGAGAGCAGACAGTGTTGACAAACAATGTTGCAACCTAGTGTGGGAACCGCTGGTGCAGACACACAAAAGAAGAATCCCTGTGGGATGCAGAACCTGGCAGAGAAATTTTCCGTGCAACGTTCATATTATTGTTACTCATCCGGCTTTTGTGGCTCTGATGGACCCGTTGCATTTTGTGGATTTTAATGCCTCACAATCAAACACTTTTGTATTAAAATACTGAACACGTGTTTACCTTATCCCAATAAACATCTGTTCAGTATTTAACATGAAAGTGTTTGATTGGGAGGCATTAAAAACCTCAAAATGCAACGGGTCCATCATACCCACAAACGCTGGCTGAGTAACAACAATATGAACATTACACAAGGGTTAAAGTAGCAGTCGAGTGGACAAAACCCTTGAATTTACATTTTTGATTGTGTTTCATTGTATCCATTAAACCATATCCAATTGTATTTAAAACCCGCAAAGTATGTGAAAATACCCTCTAAAAAGCACAAAATGCCACAAATTCAGTCGGTCATTTTGAATCTTCCACTCCGAAAACCTGTTATTAGATCAGTCTAGGGTCAAAGGGTATACCGCGATACTAATGAATCATTTTTGGTACTATACAGTCTCTGAAATGTACCGGTACCGCACTCTCCCCCCGCCCGCGCCTGCCTCGAAGTCACCTTGTGACATTGCTGGTTTAACGAACAGAGGAGCATATTTGGCAGCGCACACACAAGGAATGCTTACAAGCAGACACAGTGTGTAGACAGAAAAGGGAGAACTGACGCATTTTGGCTTAAAAAGTATAGATAAAGCTGTAGTTATAACACTGAAACACCGTCAGGAAGAGGTGCTTCAAGACATGGCTAGCTAACTAGCGGCTAAAGTCTATCCGCTGTCGGCAGGGTTTTAGCTACTTCTAAATCACTATTCCTGGTTTCCTTGGCGACAAATAAAGTAAGTTTTGTTGTCTAAATCACTAATCCTGGTCTCCATGGTGACAGATAAAGTAAGTTTCTTACAAATGTCATTATTATTGGAGGACGAGGAATAGCGAAGCATGTAACATAATTTTTTCGGATGGTGAAAAGTGGACAAAAAGTAAGCTTGCGAGCGGTTCAAAGGGACAGTCTTCAACGCAAGGGTCCGTTTTTCTGCCTGGCGCTAATATCTGACTTGTCTCTATTCAATAGCTTTAACATTTTTTTGTAAAGTGAAAAGTGGACAAAAAATGAGCTTGCGAGTGTTCCAAAGGGACAGTTTACACCCTGAGCAGGAGTTTTTCCGCCTAGTGCTAATGTTTGACTTGTTTTTATTCAATAGCGTAACATTATTTTTTCGGATGGTGAAAAGTGGACAAAAAGTAAGCTTGCGAGCAGTCCGAAGGGACAGTCTTCAACCCGAGCTACCATTTTATTACGGCTGACGCTAATGTTTGACTTGTCTCCATTCAATAGTATGTTAGCTCGCCGCTAACAGCAAGCTAGCACCCCTGAATGTAAACAAATGCCATGGATGGATCCCCTTTAATGATACCAAATACAATCGTGTATTGAGTCGATACTACTATGATTGCATCAATGTTTTTTATCGTCCAAAAATCTTTTTCCCTTTTTCAAAATGTATATTATGTTTATAAAGTCAGGAAATATGTCCCTGGACACATGAGAAATTTGAATATGACCAATGTATGATCCTGTAACTACTTGGATTCGAAACGATACCTAAATGTGTAGTATCATCCAAAACTAATGTAACGGAAGAATACGTGATTATTACATTTTAACAGAATTGTAGATAAAACATGTTACAAAGAAAAATAAGCAGATATTAACAGTAAATGAACAAGTAAATTATGTCCTTGTCCTTAATAATGTTGACAAAATAACAGAATGATAAATGACACAATATGTTACTGCATATGTCAGCATCCTAATTAAGAACCTTTGTTTGTTTACATACTACTTATTCATCTGGTATGTTCACTTTTTTATTTGAGGACTAAATTGTTCTTTGATTGCAATAATAAACAATGTTTATTGTACCCTAAGATTTTTTGTTAATAATAAAGTCAATAATGCCATTTTTTTATGGTTCCCTTTATTTAGCAAATTATCGAAAAGTATCAAAATATATTTTGGTACCGGGACAAAACAAGACATTCCTACTTTACACCCAGATCATTGAATTTATGCAAATATTTAAGTACCTTGGCCTATTCCCATTGCCCTGTTTTTCTGTGTCTATGCAGAAAGAAGAGAACCTGTTAAAACAAAAAAAACAATAAAGCATTTAAAAATTACTTTATCAACATTTCATCTTGTCGCAGAATTTCACATTTTTCTCAATAAATGTCCTCATTCCTCAGTGTATATAACCCTCCCCTCCATCATTTTTGGAATATATTGTTTTTCAGATCACCTGACATGTAAACTGTGTATATGTACATAATTTATAAAAAAAAATTAACATAATTGTTTATATACAGATTACCGGTTATAAATATTTTATAATTGATTGTATCAAATATGATGAATAATTAATGGTCCACTATGAAAACAAGCCTTTTGGCTTTTTGTGCCATCCATTTGCCTTTTTAAAGCATTACATGGATTCAATTATTTAAGGTGACAATAAACTTCTCAATCAATCAATCAATCAATTTCTCCCCTGCAGGGCAATAATGATGGGCTTGTCTTTCCAAACTAAACTACATTAACATATTTACCATACAAAATGAGCTCCAGGGCTCGCCTAAAACATTAGTATGCTAACATTAAAATGCTAACATTTAGCATGTCTGCTAACGTCATCATGTTAACAGTTACCTTGTTTCACATACCAAGTTATATGACGCTAAGGTGTATGGCTGCGGAAATAGAGAACAAATTGTAATATTAGCTGAAAAAGTAAGCATGCTAATGTTAGCTTGTCAGCATGCTAATGTTTGAATACTAACAGTTAACAAGTGTCACATACCAAGTTATATGACTCTGGGGTAAATGATGGCTAAACTAACTAAAAAAGATAGCATGCAAGCAAGCTTATGTTAGCATACGAACAGTTAGCATGCAAACAGTTAGCTTGTGCCAAAAATACCAAGGTATATGACTTTAAGGTGTATGGCTGTGGAATTACAGAACATTGAGTAAAAATGGCGTAAAAGTCAGCATATTTTTGTGTTTTTTGAGATCGTAAAGTGTTTTGTCCTTTCTGACATTGTTAAGTGTTTTGTTTTTTGTGTTTTCTGAGATCGCAAAGTGTGTCTCTGGGGTAAACGATTGCAAAACTCACTCAAAAAGACAGCATGCTAGCAAGCTAATCTTAGCATGCGAACAGTTAGCATGTGTCACATACCAAGTTATATGATTCTAAGGTCATGGACGCTCTGGAATTAATAAAAAAAAAAAAAGTTTCACTTATTTGAATAAAATGACTCGAACACGTTTCTGTACTGTGGTCGTACACGTTTCATTCCTGTTGTGTTCTTTGCCAAATGGCTTCGACAGCCGAGGGACCCGAAGCGCGTTCAGATAAAGGATGGACCGCTCAAAGGTGGAAGCTGACTTTGTGAGCGAGATGTTGGACGACATAAAATGACATTAAATATTCAAAGCCAGGATTATAAGCACAGTTTTTTGAGCAGTGATGTTCCTATGAAGGTGGACAATGCACATCTTTGTAATAAAACATGCATCGAAAAGACTTAAAGTCTTATTATGTTGATATATTTTTGTAGCCTGACCAAAGAATATAGAGAAACTGGGGCTGGTCTACTAGAACCATAGTTCGCATTTGAACAGTACCAATTCCCGGATCCTGGGATTTGATACCGGAACTGAAATGTACCAATTTTCGGTATTTTTGCGTGTGTTAATAAATAACTCGAAAATTCCTGCTGACATTTTGATGGGCCTGCTATCTGTGGCCTGGACCTCTGGACGGGGGTCGCGAGAAACCATACTCAGATGGCCATCCAGCCAAAACCAAACATTGGACGTCAGAACTTTTTTGCCAGGGTTAAAGTAGTGTGAACAAAATGAGCTATGTGAAAGAATGGCTGAGCTACAAGCGGAGGTAATCTCGCAGGTGTGCTGGAAATATTCACCATTATAAAGGTGCGTTCCCATTCATTTGGCCTATGTTTTGGTTTTTTCGTGAATAGCGTCGCCATGGTATCTTGAAATTTTCCCAATTTAAAATATGCTCATCGACACAAACAAGACCTTTCCGAGGGTATAATATATGTGGGGGTTCGTTGGCCGGTTCGTCTTGTATTAAACAAAAAAAAAGTGTTTATTCGTGAATAACGTTGCCATGGTAACGGACATACTCCCAATTTAAAATACGCCCATTGGCACAAACGAGACCTTTCCGACAGTATAACATATGTGGGGGTCATTAGCCGGTTTGCCTCATATTAAACAAAGGGTGTTTTAGTTTGTTCGTGAATAGCGTTGCCATGGTAACAAAAAAAGTTCACAATATAGATTTCCGCCATTGGCGCAAAGGAGAATTTTCCGACGGTATATTATATGTGGGGGTACGTAGGCCAATTCGTCTTGTGGTGGCGGTAAGAGAAATGTGTTGGAACTATAATAAGATGAACAATAAAGTTTGAAATATGAGTAATAGAATTATGGGCGGCTCTCATTGCAGCAGACCCATAATAATCAATTTTTTTATTGCAACATTTAAAAATGAGCTGCTTATTATCACTGCTGTAAAGTTGTTGTTTTTTATTTCTTAATTGATTTGAACATTTTTGAGTCTCATTTGTAAGTACGACATTAAGTTGCAGTTACAGTTGCAAGTCCAAGATGGCAGTAGTGTACAGCTTAAGGCAGTGGTTCTCAAATGGGGGTACGCGTACCCCTGGGGGTAATTAAAGGTATGCCTAGGGGGTACTTGAATTAAAAAAAATGTTCACAGTGGGTACATCACTGAAAAAAGGTTGAGAACCACTGGCTTAAGGTGTGTCAGGTCAGTCCTTTGTTGCACCCTAAAAAATGTTGATTATGTAAGTGCTGTACTTATTACACACCAGCTGTTGGATTGTAACGTGCATCCAGGTTGTAGTTTTCCTTAACAAATTTGAAGGTGTTGAAATCGCCATGTAAAATTGCTCATGCTAATCCGTAGCATGTCAATAACAAAACTAGTGTAAATCAGCATCAATGTAAAGTAGAGCCTTATTTTACTTTCTTTGGAGCATTTTTTGAGTCAGTTTCTTTGTTATCATTGAAAATGGCAACTTTACCTCGAGGTAGTTTTCTCTTGGGGGTAATCAGAGTCACCCACAGTATTTAAAGTTTTCTGTATCTTTTCAAACAGAGCCAGCACCACTTAATCTCCGGTCGCCTCATCTGTTTTGGCCACATCCATCTTTTTTTTTCATCTTCTTTCTGACTTACTTCATATTTGTTCCTGTGTGCAACTCTCTGATTCCACAGCATTGACAGCCTGGCACACATTTTCCATCCATCCATCCATCCATTTTCTACCGCTTATTCCCTTTTGGGGTCGCGGGAGCGCTGGCGCCTATCTCAGCTACAATCGGGCGGAAGGCGGGCTACACCCTGGACAAGTCGCCACCTCATCGCAGGGCCAACACAGATAGACAGACAACATTCACACTCACATTCACACACTAGGGCCAATTTTAGTGTTGCCAATCAACCTATCCCCAGGTGCATGTCTTTGGAAGTGGGAGGAAGCCGGAGTACCCGGAGGGAACCCACGCAGTCACGGGGAGAACATGCAAACTCCACACAGAAAGATCCCGAGCCTGGATTTGAACCCAGGACTGCAGGACCTTCGTATTGTGAGGCAGACGCACTAACCCCTCTTCCACCGTGAAGCCCCACACACACATTTTCCCACTCAGCCAAAAAGTATATCTTGACACGCCTTCATTTCATCAGCAAGTACCCCCCACTCCTTGACAGTGAATCCTGCAGAGTGTGGGATCTCATGCACATGGTTAATTTGAAAATTATCTGTGGGGCCGTGGAGACGGAGTGGACAGCTGCACTCCAACATGTGCGCTCAATTCCACATTGATTGGGACCTAAAAAAAAATGTGCTAAAATTTGCGTGCACACTTAAATACATCTGAAACGGTTTGTGCGTTTTCTGTATATATTCCAAATAGTTAAGGTACGATGGCCTGGAAGTTCAAAACACTTTCACATGTCATGAAACGAATTACAATGACAGAGAAAACAAAAACAAAAGACAAAAAAGACTTTACATTTTCAAAAGACAAAAATAAAAGAAAAAAATAATGTATAATCTTAGGAAAAAAACAAAAAATTAAGCAAATTATTATTTAAGAAAACACTAACAAGAGAGTAAACTGCTTTGCAATCTCAGAAAACACAAAAACAAAAGACAAACACTTTACAAATTTGTGAAACACAAAAACGAAAGTCAAAACACTTTACAATTTCGAAAAATACACAAAAGAAAGGACAGAATGCTTTAAAATCTCAGAAAACACAGCATTCAAAAACCCAAGTATCTTATAATCTCAGAAAACACAAAAGACAAAAGACAAATCATTTCATGATCTCAGAAAACACAAAAGACAAAACACTTTACAATCTCAGAAAAAACAAAAACCGAAGCATTTTATAATCTCAGAAAACACAAACACAAAATACAAAACACTTTACAATCTCAGAACACACAAAACCAAAAGACGAAACACCTTACAAATTCGGAAAACACAAAAAACTAGCGACAAAACACTTTACCATTTCGAAAAACACACAAAAGTGAAGTGATTTATATTTATTTAACGCTTTTTCTCTAGTGACTCAAAGCGCTTTTACATAGTGAAACCCAATATCCAAGTTACATTTAAACCAGTGTGGGTGGCACTGGGAGCAGGTGGGTAAAGTGTCTTGCCCAAGGACAGAACGGCAGTGACTATGATGGCGGAAGCGGGGATCGAACCTGGAACCCACAAGTTGCTGGCACGGCCACTCTACCAACTGAGCTAAAACCCAAAAAATGTAACAATCTCAAAAAACACAAAAACAAAAGCCGAAGTAGTTTATATACTCAAAAAACAAAATAACAAAAGACAAAAAACTTAACAATTTCGGAAAACATAAAAACAAACAACAAAAAAACAACACTTTACTATACACACACAATAAAAGACTCAACACTTTTTAATCTCAGAAAACAAAAAACAAAAACCGATGCAATTTATAATCTCAGTGTGGAGGGAGGTGTGGCCAGCGCTGCCTGCAGGAGCAGAGGTCACCCCCTCTGTCCATGCTGCTGAGGACAAAGCACCATTGTGGCAGTGTCGATGGCGAGACACAGCTGAACAGGGGAATAGATTACCCAGGTGGTACGAGTTGTCTAATCACCTGTTGTCCTTAACGGTAGCGGTCGGGAACAGCAGGAGAAGAAGTGCTTGAAGAGTTTGGAGAGGAATGACATGGACTGAAAAGTCGAATATTGATATCATTGATGGTGAATAAAACCTTGTTCAACTCCTGTGAACGGGTGTGATCAGCGGAACCCGCTAGGAAGCGACTTCCACACTCAGAAAACACAAACACAAAAGACAAAACGCTCTACGATTTGAGAAAAAAAAAAAGACAAAACACTTTAGAATCTGAAAAAAAGCCCAAAAATAAGTTCGTTGATGAGCTACTAAATTTGTTCATGATTTTTTACCTGAAAGGACGTTTTGAAATGAGTTGGTCATTTATAGGACCCACATGAGGCTTTCAAAGACCGGGGTTCACCACAGCATGTTTAAAGGAGCCGGAGATTGAACCAGGCCGAAGTGAATCTGACCACCCAAAAACATTTAAGAGCAGAAATTGTAAAACTGTTTTGACTTTTGGTCTTTTCTGCTTTGCACTCCCAGACGACCGTAACGAGGGTACCAAAAGCATGACGTCTTGACATACACTATATTGCCAAAATTATTTGGCCACCTGCCTTTACTCACATTTTAACTTGAAGTGCCATCCCATGGAATCGTCCAAAATGTTTTGGTATCCTCGAGCATTCAAAGTTCCTTTCACTGGAACTCAGGGGCCAAGCCTAACTCCTGAAAAACCAACCCCACACCATAATTCCTCCTCCATCAAATGTCAAACTCGGCACAATGCAGTCCGAAACAATGCCTTCTCCTGGCAACCTCCAATCCCAGACTGGTCCATCAGATTGCCAGATGGAAAAGCCTGATTCTTCACTCCAGAGAAGGCGCCTCCACTGCTCTAGAGTCCAATGGTGACGTGATTTACACCACCGCATCCCACGCTTTGCATTGGACTTTGTGATGTATGGCTTGGATGCAGCTGCAAGGCCATGGAAACCCATTCCATGAAGCTTTCTGCGTACTGTACGTGGGCTAATTGGACGGTCACATGAAGTGTGGAGCTCTGTAGCAACTGAATGTGCAGAAAGTCTTTGCACTATGCGCTCTCAGCATTTGCTGACCCCTCTCTGTCAGTTTATGTGGCCTACCACTTTGTGGCTGACTTGCTGTTGTTCCCCAAATCTTCACTTAAATTATAACAAAATTGAATTTGGAATTTTTAGGAGCGAGGAAATTACACGACTGAATTTGTTGCACAGTTGGCATCCTATGACAGTTCCATGCTGGAAATCACTGAGAGCGGCCCATTTTTTCACAAATGTTTGTCGAAACAGTCTCCATGCCAACGTGCTTGATTTTATAAAATGGGCCAAGTGATTAGGAAACCTGATTGTCGTCATTTGGATGGGTGGCAAAATACTTGTGGTAATATAGTGTATATTACCGTTGTGTTATGTTTTTTATGTTTATTTTTCCTTTCACACTTTATTCGGTGTACTCAAAAGGTAGAAGTCTAAAATCTTTTTCTTGACTTCACTTGGAGGTTCCATCGTATTAGGGACAGCAGGGAAATGACGGCTTTTTCAAATGTTAATACAACAACGGCGAGGTTAGGTTGGGAAAATAAGCACCATATGCTGCATTTTTAATGAACATAATACCAATCTATATTCATGATGATGTTTTATCGCGCTCATATTCATCCAGCTGTTTTTCTGGAGGCCGTTGGCTTGCTCAGGTTTATCTAAATGTCTCGTGAATGTATCGAATGGAAGATAAAACCACAATGAATACAAGATCTGTTTCTCGAGGTATATATACATCAATAAACATATTTGTTCACATATTTGTGAGTAAAAACGTTGAAGTGATCAGTTCGGGTTCTGAAGCTACCCAAACTGATCCCTTTGGGGGAATTTCAGGCCATTTTAAAAGGTGGAGAAGTTGTTTTAAATGGACACTGTACTTGTTTTTTCTCACAATGGCACGCTGACTTTTCCCAAAAACACAAAAATCAAAGGACAAAACACTTTGCAATCCCAAAAACACCAGAAACAGAAGCCGAAACAATTTACAAGCTCAGAAAACTCAAAAGACAAAAACACTTTACAATGTCAGAAAACACAAAAACAAAAGAAAGAAACACTTTGCAATATCAGAAAAGACAAAACACTTTACAATATTAGAAAAGACAGAAACAAAGGACAAAACACTTTATAACATCAGAATAGACAACAACTAATGAAAACAAAACACTTTACAATGTCAGAAAAGACAAAAACCTAAAAAAAAACACTTTACAATATTAGAAAAGACAAAAAAACAAAAGACAAAACACTTTACAATCTCAGAAAAGGCAACAACAAAAGACAGACAAACTTTACAAAGTCAGAAAACACAAAAACAAAAGAAACAACTTTACAATCTCAGAAAAGACAAAACACTTTACAGTACTAGAAAAGACAAAAACAAAGGAAAAACACTTTAAAATCTCAGAATAGACAAAAAGAAAAGAAAAAAAACACTTTATAATGTCAGAAAAGACGAAAACAAAAGATAAAACACTTACAAAATTAGAAAAGACAAAATCAAAAGACAAAACACTTTACAGTCTCAGAAAAAACAAAGACATGCTGACTTTTCCCGCTATTTTTACACATTGTTCTCTAAATTACGCAACCATAAACTTTAGAGTCATGTAACTTGGTATGTGACACATGCTAACTGTTCGCATCCTAACATTAGCTTGATAGAATGCTATTTGTTTGAGCTAGTTTTACAGTCGTTTACCCCGGAGTCAAACTTTGTGATCTCAGAAAACACAAAAGCCGAAGCAATTTATAATCTCAGAAAGCACAAGAACTAAAGACAAAACAGTGTATAGTCCCACAAACAGAAAAAAAAAAAAAAAAAAAACTCAGAAAACACAAAGGACAGAATAATTTACCATTTCAGAAAATACAAAAACAAAAGAAATCTCAAATGACAAAACACTTTAAAATCTCAGAAAAGACAAAAACATGCTGACTTTTTTCGCTATTTTTACATGTTGTTCCCTAATTCCGCAGCCAAAGACCTTATAGTCATATAACTTGGTATGCCAACTTTAACTTGCTGGCATGCTATCTTGTTGAGCTTGTTTTACAATTGTTTACACCAAAGTCATATGACTTGGTATGTGACACTTGTTAACTGTTAGCATTCAAACACTAGCATGCTAGCAAGCTAAAATTAGCATGCTGACTAATTTTACACTTTTTTCTCTACTTCTGCAACCTTAAAGTCATACAACTTTGTATGTGAAACAAGGTACCATGACAACTTTAGCCAACATGCTAAGTGTTAGCATTTCAATGTTAGTATGCTAACCTTTAATGTTACCCCTGGAGCTCATTTTGTACAGTAACACCTAAAACTCACGGACCCTCGGCACCATCTCAAAAGTACGCCGGCTTCCAAGGACCCCTGGCCAGAGATCCAAGGCACAGATAGCAGGCCCATCAGAATTTCCGTGCTAATGTTTTAGTTTTTAATGAGACATTTTATTTTTGGACCTATTGTTAACTTTTCAGGGTGGTCTGTCTTTGTCAATGAGGACTGCTCAGGCAGCTGTTAGCGGCTTAATAAAAAGCTTTTATTCAAGCCCAACGCGGCTCCCCAGTCAAAACATTTGGACACCCCTGATTATTACAATTCATTTTGCTTTTTATCAGTATCAAATAATTGAAGTATGTCAAAAATATTTATAGTTTCAGTAAGTATTTTTTTTTAATTGGAGGCAAATTGATGCACTTTAAACTTTTTATTTTACAGAATAAAAACCAATGTTAATAAAGTTATTCCTCCTTGTAAGTTGATCAATATTTGTTGTTTTTGCATTTTTTTTCTTTTCTACAATGGTATTAAGGATACAGTGTAATGCAGAGGTGTACTTCAATCAATCAATCAATGTTTACTTATATAGCCCTAAATCACTAGTGTCTCAAAGGGCTGCACAGACCACCACGACATCCTCGGTAGGGCCACATAAGGGCAAGGAAAACTCACACCAATACTTATAACATACTTATAAATACTTATACTTATACTTATAAAATACTTATAATATATAAAATACTTATAAAATACTTATAAATACTTATAACAGTTTTATAGACAGATAATACAAGTTTTATTTGTGGCGATCAGTAGGGAGGATGCAAAAATGTTTTCTTCTTCCTACATTGAATAATTGAGAAGAAAAAAGTTCATCACACTCCTCAGCCTTCCCGGTAAGGTTTATTCAGGTGTACTGGAGAGGAGGCTACGCCTGATAGTCGAACCTCGGATTCAGGAGGAACAGTGTGGTTTTCGTTCTGGTCGTGGAACTGTTGACCAGCTCTATACTCTCAGCAGGGTCCTTGAGGGTGCATGGGAGTTTGCCCAACCAGTCTACATGTGCTTGGTGGACTTGGAGAAGGCATTCGACCGTGTCCCTCGGGAAGTCCTTTGGGGAGTGCTCAGAGAGTATGGGGTATCGGACTGTCTGATTGTGGCGGTCCGCTCCCTGTACGATCAGTGTCAGAGCTTGGTCCGCATTGCTGGCAGTAAGTCGGACACGTTTCCAGTGAGGGTTGGACTCCGCCAAGGCTGCCCTTTGTCACCGATTATGTTCATAAATTTTATGGACATAATTTCTAGGTGCAGTCAAGGCGTTGAGGGTTTCCGGTTTGGTGACCGCAGGATTAGGTCTCTGGTTTTTGCAGATGATGTGGTCCTGATGGCTTCATCCGGCCGTAATCTTCAGCTCTCACTGGATCGGTTCGCAGCCAAGTGTGAAGCGGCCGGAATGAGAATCAGCACCTCCAAATCCGAGTCCATGGTTCTCTCCCGGAAAAAAATGGAGTGCCATCTCCAGGGTTGGGGAGGAGACCCTGCTCCAAGTGGAAGAGTTCAAGTACCTAGGAGTCTTGTTCACGAGTGGGAGAAGAGTGGATCGTGAGATCGACAGGCGGATCGGTGCGGCGTCTTCAGTAATGCGGACGTTGTACCGATCCGTTGTGGTGAAGAAGGAGCTTAGCCGGAAGGCAAAGCTCTCAATTTACCGGTTGATCTACGTTCCCATCCTCACCTATGGTCATGAGCTTTGGGTCATGACCGAAAGGAAAAGATCACGGGTACAAGCGACCGAAATGAGCTTCCTCAGCCGTGTGGCGGGGCTCTCCCTTAGAGATAGGGTGAGAAGCTCTGTCATCCAGGAGGAACTCAAAGTAAAGCTGCTGCTCCTCCACATCGAGAGGAGCCAGATGAGGTGGTTTGGGCATCTGGTCAGGATGCCACCCGAACGCCTCCCGAGGGAGGTGTTTAGGGCACGCCCAACCGGTAGAAGGCCACGGGGAATATCCAGGACATGTTGGGAAGACTATGTCTCTCGGCTGGCCTGGGAACGCCTCGGGATCCCCCGGGAAGAGCTAGACGAAGTGGCTGG
This sequence comes from Nerophis ophidion, assembly GCF_033978795.1. Classification (NCBI taxonomy): domain Eukaryota; kingdom Metazoa; phylum Chordata; class Actinopteri; order Syngnathiformes; family Syngnathidae; genus Nerophis; species Nerophis ophidion. Next base: position 28,611,734 of record NC_084617.1, read on the forward strand.
GGAGAGGGAAGTCTGGGCTTCCCTGCTTAGGCTGCTACCCCCACGACCCGACCTCGGATAAGCGGAAAAAGATGGATGGACGGATGGAAGTTCATCATTCGCATTCATTCATTCATTCACCTATGGACGTGTTGATGTAAGGATGCATGCAAAATGCAGCAATAATGTCAGGACAAACTCATCTGGCTGAGTGTGTGTGTGCGCGTGTGTGTGTCTTTGTGTGTGTGTGTGTGCTGCTACTAAAAGTCGCATCACAAAAAGGGCAAGGAGGAGAAACTCATTTGGAGTCCAGGCATTGGTATTCATTGTCCGATTTGTGGTTCAATCAGCGTTTGTTTTTCTCCCTGGAAGCAAACGCACACAAACTGACCCTTCCGGAATGAGAACGCTCAGATGTGACTTGTGTGTTCCAAGCTTCTGCGTTAGAATACCATGTTGCTGTCTGCACCCCATTTCCTTGCACAATTAACGCTCATAGATGGTGATGGATTGTAGCATTTAAAAAAAAAAAAATGTAATGCCCGTGCCAGACATTAGCATCTGGAGGATTCAGAGATGAAATGGTCTTAAGTGCTTGCAGATACAGCTGAAAGGAAACATGCCTGTAAGGTGGATGGAGCCACACTCTGCTCTGATTGATGGCACACAGACATGGCATTGTTACTCCCAATTGTATCATATGTCCCTTTCGTTGCCTGTTGAGCTGCGTTTTTTTAAATCATTATTGCTATTGTGTCCTAGAAAAAACATTTGAACTATAGCGTTTTTTTGACTGCTGCCCATGTAGTGTTCATGGCACAGTTCAAATTTCGCTTTTTATTTTCAAAATAGTCAAAATAAAAGAACTTTTATTATTCATAGTACTGTAAATTCCACGCTACAAGTCGTTACTTTTTCCTATACTTTGTTCCCTGCGGCCTATAAAATGGTGCAGGTAATGCAATGATGTTTCTTTACTGATGGCTATATTGCAAATAGTTTTCATCTGAACCAAGGATGTCGTTGTGGCTTGTGCAGCCCTTTGAGACACTTGTAATTTAGGGCTATATATATAAACATTGATTGATTGATTGATTGAAATACACTGGAAATGGTTGTGTCAGACATAACTTTGTATTACATAATTGTTGACTATATACAGTGGGGCAAAAACGTATTTAGTAAGCCACCGATTGTGCAAGTTCTTCCACTTAAAATGATGACAGAGGTCTGTAATTTTCATCATAGGTACACTTCAACTGTGAGAGACAGAATGTGAAAAGAAAAATCCAGGAATTCACATTGTAGGAATTTTAAAGAATTTAATTGTAAATTATGGTGGAAAATAAGTATTTGGTCAACCATTCAAAGCTCTCACTGATGGAAGGAGGTTTTGGCTCAAAATCTCAAAGATACATGGCCCCATTTATTCTTTCCTTAACACAGATCAATCTTCCTGTCCCCTTAACAGAGAAACTCCCCCAAAGCATGATGTTTCCACCCCCATGCTTCACAGTAGGTATGGTGTTCTTGGGATGCAACTCAGTATTCTTCTTCCTCCAGACATGACGAGTTGAGTTTATACGAAAAAGTTATTTTTTTGGTTTCATTCTCCCAATCCTCTGCTGTATCATCCATGCATCCATTTTGGGATAAACTCAACTTGTCATGTTTGGAGGAAAAAGAATACTGAGTTGCATCCCAAGAACACCATACCTCCTGTGAAGCATGGGTATGGAAACATCATGCTTTGGGGCTGTTTTTATGCTAAGGGGACAGGACGATTGATCCGTGTTAAGGAAAGAATGAATGGGGCCATGTATCGTGAGATTTTGAGCCAAAACCTCCTTCCATCAGTGAGAGCTTTAAATGGTTGACCAAATACTTATTTTCCACCATAATTTACAAATAAATTATTTAAAATTCCTACAATGTGAATTCCTGGATTTTTTCCACATTCTGTCTCTCACAGTTGAAGTGTACCTATGATGACAATTACAGACCTCTGTCATCATTTTAAGTGGGAGAACTTGCTCAATCGGTGGCTGACTAAATACTTTTTTGCCCCACTGTATATACATATATATATATATATATATATATATATATATATATATATATATATATATATATGATGGGAGGGGCCAAAGAGGTCTGGTGTGTTGTGAGCTGAGCGCCAGCCGAAGGCAGGGCACTTGGCGGTCCGATCCTCGGATACATAAGCTAGCTCTTGTGACGTGGAATGTCACCTCGCTGGGGGGAAAGATCCTGAGCTAGTGCGCGAGGTGGATACGTTCCAGGCTGGATATAGTTGGACTGACTTCGACGTACAGCAAGGGCTCTGGAACCAGTTCTCTCGAGAGGGGTTGGACTCTCTTCCACACTGGCGTTGCACGCAGTGAGGGGCGATGGGCTGGGCTAGCAATTATTGTTGCCCCCCGGCTCAAAGCCTGCACGTTGTAGTTCAACCCAGTGGACGAGAGGGTATCTTCCCGCCGCCTTCGGGTGGGGTGGGACGGGTCCTGACTGTTGTTTGTGCTTATGCACCGAGCTGCAGTTTAGAGTACACACCCTTTTTGGATACATTCGAGGGAGTGCTGGAAAGTGCTCTCCGAGGTGATTCCCTTGTCCTACTGGGAGACTTCAACACTGATGTTGGCAACAACAGTGAAACCTGGAGAGGCGTGATCGGGAAGAATGGCCGTCCGGATCTGAACCCGAGTGGTGTTTTGTTATTGGACTTTTGTGCTCGTCATAGAATGTCCATAACGAACACCATGTTCAAACATAAGGGTGTCCATATATGCACTTGGCACCAGGACACCCTAGGCCGCAGTTCCATGATTGACTTTGTAGTTGTGTCATCGGATTTGCGGCCTGATATTTTTGACACTCGGGTGAAGAGAGGGGCGGAGCTTTCTACCGATCACCACCGAGTGATGAGTTGGCTGCGATGGTGGTGGAGGATGCCGGACAGACCTGGCAGGCCCAAACGCAGTGTGAGGGCCTGCTGGGAGTGTCTAACAGAGTCTCCTGTCAGAGAGAGTTTCAATTCCCACCTCCGGAAAAACTTTGAACAGCTCCTATTGGCTGATAGGAGCTGTGGCCGCAAAGTAGTTGGTGCCCGTTGTGGCGGTAATCCTGGAACCCGTTGGTGGACACCGGCGGAGAGGGATGCCGTCAAGCTGAAAAAAAGGGTTTTATTGAGTTCTTTTGGCTCGTAGCACTCCGGAGGCAGCGGACAGGTACCGACAGGCCAAGCGGCGTGCGGCTTTAGCGGTCGCAGAGGCTAAAACTCGGACATGGGAGGAATTTGGAGAAGCCATGGAAAACGACTACTGGACGGCTTTGAAGTGATTCTGGACCACCATCCACCGCCTCGGAAAGGGAAGCAGTGCACTGTCAATACCGTGTACGGTGAGGATGGTGTTCTGCTGACGTTGACTGCGAAAGTTGTGGATCGGTGGAAGGAATACTTTGAAGACTTCTTCAATCCCACCAACACGTCTTCCTATGATGAAACAGTGCCTGTGGAATCTGTGGTGGACTCTGCTATTTCTGGGGCTGAGGTTGCCGAGGTAGTTATACAGCTCCTCGGTGGCAAGGCCCCGGGGGTAGATGAGATCTTACCGAAGTTCCTTAAGGCTCTGAATGCTGTGGGGCTGTCTTGGTTGACAAGACTCTGCAGCATTGCGTGGACATCGTGGTCGGTACCTCTGGATTGGCAGACCGGGGTAGTGGGTCTTCTCTTTAAGAAGGGGAACCGGAGGGTGTGTTACAACTATCGTGGGATCACACTCCTCACTCTTCCCGGTGAGGTCTATTCAAGTGTACTGGAGAGAAAGCTACGCCGGATAAGATTGACAAGCGGATCGGTGCGGCGTCTTCAGTAATGCAAACGCTGTATCGATCTGTTGTGGTGAAGAAAGAGCTCAGCCGGAGAGCAAAGCTCTCAATTTATCGGTTGATCTACGATTCCATCCTCACCTATGGTCATGAACTTTGGGTTATGACCGAAAGGACAATATCACGGGTACAAGCGATCGAAATGAGTTTCCTCAGCCGGGTGGCAGGGCTCTCCCTTAGAGATAGGGCGAGAAGCTCTGCCATCCGGGGGGAGCTTGAAGTAAAACCGCTGCTCCTCCACATCGAGAGGAACCAGATGAGGTGGTTCGGGCATCTGGTCAGGATGCCACCCGAATGCCTCCCAAGGGAGGTGTTTAGGGTACGTCCAAACAGTAGGAGGCCACGGGGAAGACGCAGGACATGTTGGGTGGGCAATGTCTCCCGGCTGGCCTGGGAACTCCTCTGGGAAGAGCTGGACGAAGCGGCTGGGGAGAGGAAAGTCTGGGCTTTCTGCTTTGGCTGCTGCCGCAGCGACCCGACCGCGGATAAGCGGAAGAAGATGGATGGATGGATGTGTGTATATATATATATATATATATATATATATATTTATATATATATCCATCCATCCATCCATTTCCTACCGCTTATTCCCTTTTGGGGTCGCGGGGGGTGCTGGCGCTTATATATATATATATATATATATATATATATATATATATATATATATATATATATATATATATATTTTTTTTTTTATATATATATATATATATATATATATATATATATATATATATATATATATATTTATATATATATATATATATATATATATACACATAAACACAGTATCATGCGGAAACATGAATATTAATGAAGTCATGCGTATACGTGTCGAGCCGTGACTGCCGCGGTGACGGCCCGACTCGCTGCAAAGTCCCGCTCTTTGAGATGCAGGGCGCTGCGTCTCCTGCAAGGTCGCCGCTTGTTTTCGCTCTCCTCAGTGCCGCGGCGACGAGCTAATGTGACAAACCGCTCCTGATGCCTGGTGATGGCTAACTTATTAGCAGTGAGGCTGAGGCGGTATGAGGGTGCGGGGGGAAAGGGAGGCAAAGAAAACTACACAAATAAAAGCTTAAGGGGCAGAGAGCGAGTGATGATTCCCCCTGCCATTACTTTTTCATACGTCCATGCTGTAATCCACGCATTACGGAAGCAAATGCACACGCTCACTGCTGACGGCCCTCCAGTGCTTCCTCGTGTAGACACTGACCTGGAAACTGAAGGCCAGGCTCCAACTCCCAAGTTGTGTCTTTGTGAATCCTAATTCCCCTCCTGAATTTTAATTCGAGGCTCTGACCGCCTTGCCACAAAGTCACACGCAAACGATGCCCTTGTGCACAAATTCCGAACGCTCCTATCTTTGAAGCTTTCTAAATGATTTTCATCACAAGTGTGGTCGTCTGATTTAAAATACAATTCTCGTGTTTGTAGGTGTGTTTACGTCTTGTGTATGGGATTGCCGTTACCATGTTGACTACCGTAAATTCAGCTATTTGTTTTTTTCACTTTGGACCCTGCGTCTAATAAAACGGTGCAGCTAATTTATGGATTTTTTTTTCGTTCGCTACAACAGCCCGTGTAAAAATTGTTTTTAGAAAAAAAAAAATTTTTGTGCTATGGCGTTATCTTATGGACGAGTTTGCTCGCTGCAGGTGCTGATTCCTTTTACAAAAAAAGGAGAGGCCGCAATTGCTGCGGTTTTGTCTACCTGCGGGCGCACCTGCCCTCCCTCCAAGTGGTACCACATTACTGTTCCTCCCTCTGGTCAACCGCGCACTTCTCCGGATTGGCGGTGAGCCCCGCCCGCATCAGGTACTCGAGCACCGCCCCCGCCCTCTGCATATGTTCTTCCAAGCCACCACTCTGGATGATGATGTCATCCAGAAAGGCGGCCGCAGCACCCAGTCCATGAGGCGCTGGAATGTGGCGTGCACACAGAACAAGCCGAACAGAAGGGTCACAAATTGGTACAATCCTTCCAGAGTGGAGAACGATATTTTTTCCTTAGACCCTGGAGACAAGGGAATCTGCCAGTAGCCTTTGGTCAAATCCAGTGTCGTGAAAAAAGGAGCAGTGCCCAAGACCGCACCGTCCCACCCGGGCTGATCTCTATGTGATGCTGTATGAGGTTTGTGCGGCCTGGCTGGGGGGAGAACACATCAGAAAAGGGGTGCTGCAGCCTGTCAACATCTGCTTTCTGGGATGGCGCAAACTGATAATCACAGGGGGGAGGGGAGGGCTGGGCGGGGCGCGTGATCGCCGGACCCACCTCCTCGCTTTCCTCTACTGCCTCTCTCCATGCTATCAGGAGGTTTAGGGGGTAAATTTGGGTTCCTCCGTCCCGGTCAGAACGCCAGACCTCTTAGTCTACATCACTCACTCGTCGTGTGACTACAAAGTGTCCTTGCCACTTGGCGAGTAATTTAGAGCTGGAAGTCAGAAGTAATACAGCACTTTCTCTCCCGGTGACAATTTTCTTAGCTGTGTCCCCCTCTTATACAGGCGCTGCTGACGTTCCTGGGCCCGGAGCACATTCTCACGTGACAAGTGACCCAACGTGTGGAGTTTCGCTCGCAGGTCCATGACGTACTGTATTTCATTTTTGCTGGGGCTTGGACCTTCCTCTCAGGTTTCCTTAACAACGTCCAAAACCCTGCACGGCTTTCTGCCAAACAACAATTCAAAGGGGGAACAACCCCTTGGAGGCCTGGGGCACCTCCCACACTGCAAACAGCAGGCGATCCAACCATTTATCCCAAATAGGTTTGTCCTTGTGCACAAACTTACAGATCATGGATTTTAGCGTCTTCTTTAGCCGCTCCACCAGCCCGTCAGTCTGTGGGTGGTAGATGCTGGTCCGAATAGATTTAATTCCCAATAATCTATATAGTTCCTTCACCATGCGTGACATGAAGGTCATGCTCTGGTCTGTCAAAATCTCTTTTGGGATTCCGACTCGGGAAATTACCTGAAACAGCTCTTCCAGACTCTTTGCAGAGATGGACCGCAGCGGCAGTGCTTCGGCATATCGCGTTGTGTAATTCACCAGGACTAGCACAAAACGATAACCCCGGGTGCTCGGGTGGAATGGTCTGACAAAGTCCCTGCCAATTCTTTCAAACGGGACCTCCATGAGTGGTAATAGCCGCAAAGGCGCCGTGGCGGTGGCCGCTGGATTAACTAGCTGGCAGACGTGTACCACTCGTGCGCGGCCTGCCCGAACTGCCAGCTATGGATGCCTGCCCAATAGAATCGGACCATTACCCACGAAGCCCCCGCAGGTTCCCCCTCCCCCTCGGCAGTGTCGGATCACCTCGCGTCACCGCTGAGAACAGCGCAGATATCCCATTTCCCTATCGGTCGTGAAAGCACCCCTGCACACTGCTTCACTAATTCATGAAACCCCGTCCAATTGGTTCCCAGGATTAAGGGGTGCGTCGGGTGCGCACTTATATAGTGTAAAGTGTCAAGGTTGCTGTATACAGCAACCTTGACACTATATTTTCGTTTGTTAAATTGAATTTCCACCGGCACTACAGGGTATTCGTGCACATCCCCATGAACACATTTAATTTTCACCAGTACTGCCTTCCTCAAAGCCCCGGGTCGAGCCTGGTTCTGGTGGATCATGGACTGCTCACAGCCCGAATCCACCATCGCCATCGGCCTCGAATCCTTACCAGAAAACAGTATGTCTCTCCCATGCCGGGGGAGGGTGCCGGAAGGCCGACAATCCAAATTACCTGCCCCACCTCCATACGCGGAGGTTTCTGAAGCACGTGACCTGGCTGCCCACACCTCTTACGCGCCTGCCCAGGCGCTTGAGGGACCGTCTGCGGGGAAAGAACCGTATCTGCAGCAGCCGGGACCTGTGAAACAGGAGCAGAAGGAAAATTAAAAGTCCGGGGCCGTGGAACCGGCGAGCCCTCCGCGGCCTGTGGGGCGCGCAGCCTGCGCGGCGCCAGTATTCGAGGCATCGCGACCTGTGAAGCCAAAAAAAAGAGGAAGAGTCAGTAGTGCGCCGCTGCGGGACCGGCGGATCAGGCTCACACAGCAGCGGCACTGGGAGCTCGGCCGCTCCAACAGACTTTTCCTCCTTCCATGTCTTGCGGCGCAAAGACAGGTGGTCCTCTGCCAGCACCACCGCTGCTGCCAGGTCTCGGGGCCGGTGGTAGCGGACCAAGGCCGATGTCTGCGCCGGGATTGTTTTAAGATGACCCGCTCCATCACTCGGCCATCCATGTTGCCCAGCTGCAGCCAGCGTGTCGCCGCATCCCGCAGCTGATGCCCAAACATATACGGCCGGTCCTGCGGTCCCAGGCGCCGCGCTCGGAACCTGTGTCGGTGGTCCTCGCTGGTGCAGCCGGTCCGGTCCTACACCGCCTGCCTCAGGTCAGAGAAGCACATGCGGGATTCCGCCAGCAGACTAAGTGCCGCACGCTGCACCTCTCCCGCGAGCAGTGGCAGCAGCCGCACTCTCCACTTCTCCTCCGGCCATGTGCACGCCACCACCGTGGCCTCAAAGATGTCCAGGAAGGCCTGGGAGTCCTCAATCTCGGTCATCCGATGGGTGGAGACGGCCTTTGCTGTTGGTGCCGCTGCTGTTGGCGCCGCTGCTCCTACCTGGTCCACCAGCAACTGCAGGATCCGGGTCTGTTGGGCAAGCTGGAGTTGGAGCGCCTTTCTTTGATGCCGGTTGGCCGCCGTTACCTCCGTGAAAATCTGCCCCAATGCCTCCATGGGGTCGGACGCCGTCATCGTCGCAATCAAGTGTGTTGTGCCCCAGATGTGAAAGTCTTTCTCTGGTGGGTTCACCTGATGCTGACAAATCTCCACGATAGCCTGGATGTCTGGTGTTAACAATGTATTTTTATTTGGCAGCACACACACGCTTCGACAGCACACAACTTTTCAATATCTCGCCCATGACTTTTCAGTCCCTCTGGAGTGTCGACTTCATGGTTTTTTCTCTGCAATGTTATGTGTGCGTCTGTTCATCAGCAACTCCAACTCCCTCCTCGTGTGTCGGCCCGGCTGCTGCTGATAAGCATGGCAGGTTAATTTTTTTCCCAGCTGGGTAATCCAATCGCCTGCCAGCTGCGCTTCGAGGCCGGTCCATACACACTTAATTCTTGCAGTAGCCGCGCCGGCCACGCCCCCATTCCACATTTTTTTTATTCCTAGTTTTCCCAAAATCCCCACATTTCCAGGAAATTCCCATTCAAATGAAGGGATGTAACCGTAGTTCTACAATGCCCGAAATTCTAAAAAAAATGTGTGCCACTTTTTACCCGATTCGGACATTTCAAGCGTCCACCCACATTAATCTTCTGACATATTCAAGGTAAAACCTCTCCCAAAATTCCCGGATTTCATAAATTTTAAGGAATTTCTCCCTATTGAAAATGAACGGGCAAGATACAAACCTCTCCATATCCCACCTTTCTCAACCAAATTGAAGCATTCCACTTTCAAGACCTTTTGCTCATCTTGCCACCACCATTTTCCAAGTTCAAGGGCTATCCTTTACCCTCACTCAAACTGTCACCATGTCAACATTTTTCAACCAATTAAAACAATTCCAACACCAACCCATCCATATCATCTAGGACAAATGTGCTTGTTTGATTTTTTCTTTATTCCTAGTTTTCTCAAAATCCCCAAATTTCCAGGAAATCCCCATTCAAAAAAATGGACGAATTAGTAATTCTACAGTCCCCAAAATTCTTTTTTTTTTTTTTTAACTTTGTACCCGATTCAAACGTTTCAACCATTCACCCACATAAGTCTTCTGACGTATTGAAGGCAAAACATGTTTCGCCTCCCCCAAAATTCCCAGATTTCCTAAATTTGCAGTAATTTCTCCCTATTGAAAATGAATGAGCAATATACAAACCTCTCCATATCCCACATTTCTGTTATGTTTGACTAAAGGGGAGGTGACGGCAAACGAACACCAGGTGGCAGTATGTCCAAAGATTTATTATATATAGTAAATATATACATAAATCTGTAGTACTAATAATAATAATAATAATACTAATACTGCTAATGAATAAAACAAGGAAATGAAGTCCGACCAAAACTCAAGTGTGTATGGTGTAAGGCTATGTGTGTAGATTAGATGGAGGATGTTTTACCAAAATGTTGACGAGAGTGAAGTAACGCGGAAGTCTGTGGGAAAACGTGTCCAAGCGGGAGGTCGAGAATCCAAAAGGCAGTCCGGGAGGCAAGGGGATCAACAGGGGATCCAGGAGAAACACGGGAAGAGCTGCGGGAAGACAACAAGAGCATCAGACAACAGAAACACGGAAGTCGCAGGGGAAGAGCGAGTACGCGGGATGGAAGCCAGACACAGGATGCTTACTCAGGTACAGATGGCTATAATCCGGCCAGTGATGGCAGGTTGTCCAGGTCTATAAAGGCAGCTCCGCCATTACCATCAGGTGTGAAGTTTGCAGGTGACTGATTGCAGCTGGCGGCTGCTGCAGGGCGGGGACGCGCGCGGCTCGTTCCTGGATGTGTGCGCCCGTGGGCGTGTCCCGAGTGGCGCACAGATGGACGAGCGGCGCTGGCAGGGGTCTGAACCGTAACAATTTCTCAACCGAATTGAAACATTCCACTTTCTACACCTTTTGCTCATCTTTCAAAGTTCAAAGTGTACCTTAACCCTATCTCAAACTGTTACCATGTCAACATTTTTCAAGGGATTAAAACAATTCCAACACCAACCCATCCATATCATCTAGGACAAATGTAATTTTATATATTTTTTTTTATTCCTAGTTTTCTCAAAATCCCCAAATTTCCAGGAAATTCCCATTCAAACAAATTTTTCCGAATTAAACCTTTCTACTTCCATCACATTCCACTCACCTTGGACAACCAAACTACCATTTTCCAATTTCAAAGGGAACCTTTACCCTTGCTGATAAACTAGAAAAGGTAAGGAATACCAATTTTTGAATCGAGTAAAAACTGTGGAAGGTAAAGTGCGGCAAAATCTGGAAAAGAAGGAAGAAGAAGAAGAAAAGAAGATGAAGAAGAAAAGAAGACAAAGGAGAAGAAGAAGAAGAACCAGGAGAACAAAAAGTTGAAGAAGTGTAATAAATAGATTAATTTTGGTGTAGAAAATGATACGTGTGAATGTTTTGGAGCATTCATACAATTATTAATTCTAAATCAGTGGTTCTTAACCTTGGTTCGATCGAACCCTTGGGGTTTGGTGAGTCGGCCTCAGGGGTTCGACAGAGCCTCTGCCGCGGAGGTCAAGACACACCCAACTCATCGTAAAAATAAAAACGTCTCCCTATCCGCATATTATGGATACCCCCAAACAATGTTCCCTCTAATTTCCATCTGATTTACAGGGGTGTAATTTGCTGTGAGTTCATGCACTGTGTTGGTTTTTTTCTTTGAACAAAGGTGATGCTCATGCAGAATTCCTTGTGTGCACCAGTAAACATATAACTTTGTCTTAAATTTTAAAAATATAAATAAAAACATTTTATTTTTCACAAAAGAAGTGTTCGGTGAATGCGCATATGAAACTGATGGGGTTCGGTACCTCCAACAAGGTTAAGAACCACTGTTCTAAATAAAGAAAGAAAAAACACAAATGGCTTCCATATCGTCCGCAGCCTGCGGATCATGTTTTGTTTAGTTATGTTCTGTTAGTTTTGGACTCCATTACTTCCTGTTTTGTGCCCCTCTGGGTTTGTTTTGGTTTCCATGGGGATTAAATGTGTTCACCTGCCTCTGGTTAGTGGTCGGCATGCTCACCTTCTGTCGACCACTAATCAGAGAGCTATGTATTCACGTTTCTCGCCACACTCCGTCTGGCTTCTCTGTTTGCTTCATGCAACAAGTTCCGTTTGGTTATTCCTAAGATTCTTGATTTTTGTTCCTTTGCTAAGCTTCGCCATAGTGTTCCATGCGATCGGCGAGCTTTTCTGTTTATTCTTGTTTTCTTGACTGATTTATCAAAAATAAATCATCCTCTTACCTGCATCCCGAGGAAACGAATCCCGCAGTAAGATGCGACCCACTCGTAACTGTTGCAGACATTCTCCGCGTATGTTTAACACTTGAAAAGTCTTAAACATTAATTTATGTTCCAACACACTTACAATCGCACCTCATGTACATTTGTGAACTGTTGAAGAGCGATCTAAAGACCTCATTTTTGTAAGTAAATGAGAAACAGTGAGAGTTTACTATCTCACTTCAACATCTCTAACAAGTAAATGCTGCCTCTTTGCTAGGTCAGTGTTGCAAATAAAAATAATTTATCAAGTGTCTTATCCGGAGAAATTAAAGTTAAATACTAGGGACGTCCGATAATATCGGGCTGCTGATATTATCGGCCCATATATGCTTTAAAATTAAATATCGGAATTTATCTGTATTGGTTTTCAAAAAGTAAAAATTATGAGTTTTTAAAACGTCGCTGTGTACACAGACGTAGGGATAAGTTCAGAGCGCCAATAAACCGTAAAGACACTGCCTTTGCTTGCAGGCCGAGTCACTTAATAACTACGGCTTTTCCCACACAGGTGAATGCAATGCATACTTGATCAACAGCCATACAGGTCACACTGAGGGTGGCCGTATAAACAACTTTAACACTGTTACAAATATTTCCTTGAATTGCCACAGGGCATATAGTATGCGCCTGCCTTGAATTACTGCCGGGTCAAACTCGTTTCCCAAAATAAATAGCTTATGCTTAGTATTACCGCCTGGTCAAACTGGTGACGTCACAAGTGACACGTCCACTGTCATCATTTTCAAAATGGAGGAGACTGATTTCAATACAGGTAATTTGAAATCGCATAAAGGGAAGAAGATTAAGAGCTATTCACTAGGATTTAAGGTCCAAGCTTACATCGCACTCAAATTTTACTGCATACCTTTGGTAAGTGCCGGAGTGAGAACAGGTTTTAAAATAATTAGTGCATGCTTACGTTTACCGCATGCCTTTGGTAAACGCAGGAGTGAGAAGAGGTTTTCAATTAATTAGCGCCCCGGCGGCAATTCAAGGAAATATGGCATGCGCCACACTGTGAACCCACACCAAACAAGAATGACAAACACATTTCGGGAGAACATCCACACCAGAGCATAACATAAACACAACAGAACAAATACCAAGAACCCCTTGCAGCAACATACTGCTGTTTTGAGGAAAGTTAAAAAAAATTAATGCACTTTGTGACTTCAATAATAAATATGGCAATGCCATGTTGGCATTGTTTTCCATAACTTGAGTTGTCATATTTTACAAAACCTTGTTACATTGTTTAATGCATCCAGCAGGGCATCACAACTAAATTAGGCATAATAATGTGTTAATTCCGCACCTGTATATATCGGTATCAGTTGATATCGGTAATTAGGAGTTGGACAATATAAGGAATTTTGCATATCGGCAAAAAAGCCATTATCGGACATCTCTATTAAATACATGCATACATGTCAACTAGGAAGTAAAGGTTCTGTACTGCATTACCCAGAAGCCTTAGCGGCTTAGACAAGAATAGGAAGTAGGTCTGAGCTTTGCTTAACCTGGAGGGACACTCATTACAGCGTGATATTACCAATTCATGTTTTGGACTAAAAAAAGTACAATTGCTTTTGTTTTCTCACCGGTGACAGAGCAGGAAGGAGTTTGGAATTTAGTAAGTCAAATTTCATGAAGCACCCAGTCGCTATTTGACATTTTACATGCGTCTCTTCATGCAAAATGAGAGAGGGGCGGACCTCCATGTAGTCATATTCTTAGAGCAGATATCAGGATAAGTGTGCATTATATAAATAACTTTGTGTATTTCAGTAATAATACAATGACTAAAACTTAAAGCAAATAAGAAACATTTAACTGTTTAAGCCTCAGCTATAACATCTGTAACAGCTAACTTCTAAACTGCATGCTGCTCTTTGGCCCACTTGTGCAGGAGCAATGCGTGGCCCACACAGCCCCCCTCAGGTTACACATAGTATTGCAGGCCAGCCTGCCAGCATCATCATCAGCACCACTCGTGACTCCCCCACCCCCCTCTCCTACCCCCCAAGTGCAATGACGAAAAAGCTCCAGTGCGGGCATCGAGCAGCGTTTTCTTCCAGGAGATCATTTGATGTTTTAATGACCTCACAGTCCAAATGCTGCCGCAGTCGCTCACAGATGGGTGAAGATGTGCTGATTTAGTGACAAATATGTTACAATATATACACTACATCGCAGGTGTCCAAAGTGTGAACCAGGGGCCAATTGCGGCCCTAAGCAATCGTTCAAGGTCCCGCAACACATTCTAAAAATTCAGGTAAACATGTTTATTTATTTTTTTAAACATAAAGCAGTGGAATAGAAGATCAAATAGATGATATGTAATAAGACAAAGTTGCATAGTTGACTTGAACAACACAAAGATGCTTTACGAGTTGTTATTTTTTTGCTTTTTTTTTAAACTGTCATTGCTCAAAATATCATAATGACTATCTGCATTGTGTGTAGATAGCATAGAGCATCTACATTCTGTATATAACATACAGTATCTACATTTTGTGTATATAACATACATTATCTCTATTGTCTGTATATATCATACAGCATCTACATTGTGTATATAGCATACAGCATCTACCATGTGTGTATATAGCTCACAGTATCTACATTGTGTATATAACATACAGTATCTACATTGTGTATATAGCATACAGTCTCTACATTGTGTGTATAACCTTCAGTATCTACATTGTGTGCAAATAGCATACAGCATCTAAATTGTGTGTATATAACTCACAGTATCTACATTGTGTATATAACATGCAGTTTCTATATTCTGTATATAACATACAGTATCTACATTTTGTGTATATAACATACATTATCTACATTGTCTGTATATATCATACAGCATCTACCATGTGTGTATATAACTCACAGTATCTACATTGTGTATATAACATACAGTATCTACATTGTGTATATAGCATACAGTCTCTACATTGTGTGTATAACCTTCAGTATCTACATTGTGTGCAAATAGCATACAGCATCTAAATTGTGTGTATATAACTCACAGTATCTACATTGTGTATATAACATGCAGTTTCTACATTGTGTATATAGCATACAGTATCTACATTGTGTGTATATAACATACAGTATCTACATTGTGTATATAGCATACAGTATCTACATTGTGTGTATATAACATACGGTATCTACATTGTGTGCGTATAGACTACAGTATCTACATTATGTGTATATAACACACAGTACTGTATCTACATTGTGGGTATATAACATACAGTATCTATCTCCATTGTGTGTATATAACATATAGTATTTACATTGCGTGTAAATAACATACAGTATCTATATTGTATGCATATAGCATACAATATCTACATTGTGGGTATGTGACATACATTATCTACATTGTGTGTGTATATAACATACAGTATCTACATTGTGTGTATATAACATACAGTATATACATTGTGTGTATATAACATACAGTAACTACATTGTGTGTACATATCATACAGTATCTACATCGTGTATATAGTATCTACATTGTGTACACAAGGACCTCTCTTTTCCTTCTATCTATCTGTCAGGACAGGTGCTGACAGAAAGACTGACAAAACTAAGTATCTGGGGCACATCATTACTGACATATTGGGTCATGATGATGACCTATACAGACAGCGGCGTATGCTGTATGCCCAAGCCAACATGCTGAGAAAGAAATGTTATTATTTTACAGATGATGTAAAGATAAACGTATTCAGAGCCTATTGCACTCCTCTGTATACTGCCCCCCTGTGGGTACAGTGTAAGCAGAAAAGCATACAGAAGCTGCAGGTTGCTTATAATGATTATATGAGGCTGCTCCTGGGAATTCCAAGACGCTCCAGTGCAAGCCAGATGTTTGTTAGTGTTGGAGTGCCCACTTTCTCAGCGTTGCTATGCAACCTTATGTATAAGTTTATGTGTAGGGCAAGGGTCGACAACCCGTGGCTCCGGAACCACACGCGGCTTTTTGACCACTCTGATGTGGCTCAGCCGCATACTTGCCGACCGCCCGGAGAAGTCCGGTAGATTTCCAAATTTTAGTGTCTCAATCAGAAATCTCCCGGGTAAACATTTTTCGATTTCCCCCCAGACATCAACTTTGAGGGCGTGCCGTGATGACAATGCCTCCAACACCGTTTCTACATGTCATCGCGCCAGGATTTTCACCATGCTATCTGCGTGCCGGCCGGCCGGTCACATTTTGGATGTGACCTCTATTTAAACTCATACGCTACTGCAAGATATATTTTTTCAACAGCCATACAGGTCACACTGAGGGTTGTGGTATAAACAACTTTAGCACTCCTACTAATATGCGCCACACTGTGAACCCACACCAAACAAGAATGACAAGCACATTTCGGGAGAACATCCGCACTATAACTATAACTATATCCTGCATCTGTGCTCAGAGTCATGTTCTGGTCGTGACAGTACGCTTTGGCCAGTATGGACACAGCAGGATCAAAGCAATGGGCTGCGACGCTTCACGTGCAGGGATCCCACCTCTGCTGATTAGGAGTGGATGGAAGTTTTGGGCCACTTCTGCTCACGCAAATGACCAGGCCTGGTCTCTCACCCCCCGTGCCCGAGCCACAACCAGCTCCCATGACTCAGGTACTCCCCACAATTCATAGTGGAGTGGGAGCCTGATTGGCCCCTCCTGAATGCTTTGCGGGCGAATCCGGACAATGCAAATAATTCATCATATACTGTGAGATGTATTTTGAGCTTTTGTCCCACGTATTTGGCTGGGCTCCAACATGCCCTGCCGCTCTTTCGGACCGTCGGCTCGGCCTCTCCACAGTCCTCCATCGCCAGACACAAGCCGGGCTTCCGACCGGCTGAACCTACTCCCCCCCTTTTTTTCCGGGAACGGGAAGTGAAGACGGCCACAACCACCTGTGCCGCCAGTCTTCTTATTTGTCGCCTGTTCTATTTCTTCCTCTTTATCGTCTTTTTCATTGTCTTCTTTGTCTTTTCCCTTGTCTTCTTTGTCTTTTACTTTGTCTTCTTTGTCTTTTTCCTCTTTGTCATTGTCTTTTTCTTCATCCTCTTTGTATTTTCTTCGTCCTCTTTGTCCTTTTCTCCGTCCTCTTTGTCCTTTTCTTCGTCTTCTTTGTCCTTTTCTTTGTCTTTTTCTTCCTTGTCTTCTTTGACTTTGTCTTCTTCCTTTCCTGTGTCTTTGTCTTCTTCCTTTTCTGTGTCTTTGTGTTTTTCTTCTTCTTTAACTTTGTGTTCTTCTTCATGGTAAACATTCTGAATTTATTCACCCATTAATTTTTTAATTCTCAAAATAATCCTACTTATTTCATCGTATGGAATAAAACGTCAACAATTGTTTATTTATTTATTTTTATTTAATTACTTATGGAGTATATTGTGAAGACATTGAGAACAGAAAGCTTTAGCAACTGTTATGTGAAGAAAAAAAAAGAGGTAGGATTAAATAAGCTCTGCTTCTTCCTACTCCTTTTCGAACATGTTGAAAAGAGAAACTGGAAATTGTGATGTATCATGTTGTATGCTTGCATGTTCGAAATAAACTCATACTCACTCATAAACTCATACTCACTCTTCCTCTGTGTCTTTGTATTCTTCTTCCACCACCACTTCCTCTTTCACCGCTTCTTCTTCCACCACTTCTTTGGGGGGGCACTCGCCGCCATCCATCTGGTCCGCCAGTGCCGGCAGGAGCCGGCATTGCTGGTGGCTGGTTGCTGCGAGGTTCGCCAGCGCGCCAACGATAGCCCACAGGGGATCGTCGTCCCCTGCCTCCGGTGGTCCAGCCAGGTTGGGTGCCAAATGTGACAGACTAAACCCGTCGTGCAGGTTCAATGGACCACCAAATAGGGACATCTTTGCGAGCAGGTGTAGACTTCTTTATTTATGCCAATACAAAACGTCTTTTGCAGGTTGCTTGTCAGCCGTCCGCGCTCCCACTGCTTGCTCCTCCGTGTTGCTTTTCAGCCGTCCACATCTCTTGCCTCTGCCTCTCGCTGTCGCTCTTTTCCACCATTCATGCGCGGCTGCTTGTGGTGTCTCTCGTCTCTCTCCTCCTTTTGCCCCGTTCTCTCCTCTTTCTCCCCTTTTATATATCGAGAGGAGATACATTAATTGTGTCCAGGTGCGCGATCCACACATATGATCTCGCTTGTGGCGTCGCTCCCGGCACGCCCTGCCTCGCCGCTCGCTAGCATTCTCCGCCTCCTCGCCGCCATCTTGGGCCGGGCTCCAGCGTGCCCCGCCACTTTGTCGGACCGTCGGCTACGCCTCTCAACAATAGCATACAGTATCTACATTGTGTATGTATAGCATGGAATACCTACATTGTGTGTATGTAACATACAGTATCTACATTGTGTGTATATAGAATACAGTATATACAGTGTGTATATATATTACACAGTATGTACATTGTATATATGTATATTTGTGAATATAGTATCTACCTTGTGTGTATATATCATGGAGTATCTACATTGTGTGTAAATAAAATACAGTATCTACATTGTGTGCATATAGCATACAGTATCTACATTGGGTATATAGTATCTACATTGTGTGTATATAACATACAGTACATACAGTATTCTAACATAGAATATATGTGGAGAAATAGAGCATTCAGCACACAGACAATCAGATGAGTCAGTATTGGAGTTGATCCAGTCACTTAGTCATTTCTTTGTGCACACCAAGTCTTGCTCGTTGAAATGAAATGACCCCACTAGACTTCTTTGCAATCATCCCAGCTTTCATTCATTCACCCATTGGGGGCTGCAGAGAGAGAGCGACAGAGAGAAAGAGAGCTTGTACGTGTTAATGTGATATGACTTCGCTGGCCCGGCTTACCATGAAGCAAACAGCCATGATCCATCAAAACACACACGCACGCACACACACACGCATGCACTAACACACACACACACACACACACACACACACACACACACACACACACACACACACGCAATCTTGATCTGAACGCAGAGGCTGCCAACAGCAAAGGTTGAACTGCAATCACTCATTAGGTGCACACACACACACACACACAGTGTATACATTAACTGGCATGCACCTGCTTCTTAACATCTTATTGAACGTTGTTTTCAAAGCTTTCCGATCAAAGTGATGATGATTTTCTCATTTCTCATTACAGTCGGAGCTTCTAAAGCAGGGGTGTCAAACTCATTTTAGATCTGGGGCCACATGGAGAAAAATATACTCCCAAGTGGGCATGACTGGTAAAATCCCTGACCGATAACTTAAAAATAAAGACACCTTCAGATTGTTTTCTGTGTTTAAAAAGAGAAGAAGCACATTCTGAAAATGTAAAAATCATAATGTTGTTTTTTTTTTTACACTCACATGTTGCGGTTAATAGTATTCTATCTTTATTTGTCGTTATTTATATTTTCTGAATGAATGATGTGGTAATGTTCATCAGTCAACTCAATGGTGTTCATTTTCAATCTATCAAGATAAAAAAATATCAAAATCTAATTACAGTATGCCATGTATGTAGTTTGATCATTTTCCTGTATTGATGTACTAACATCATGTGGTTTATTTTGTACATATGTACCATCATCTACAGCAGGGGTCGCCAACCTTTACCACTCAAACAGCCATTTTGACCAGTTTCACAAATTTAAGAAAAATATGGGAGCCACAAGAATATTTTGAAATTTAAAATGAAATAACACAGCGTACAAAGTTTGCTTTGTGCTATGTATTAACCAGGGGTCTCTGACTCACGGCCCGCACCTTAATATGAAAATGTAAAGGCCTACTGAAATTAGATTTTCTTATTTAAACGGGGATAGCAGATCCATTCTATGTGTCATACTTGATCATTTCGCGATATTGCCATATTTTTGCTGAAAGGATTTAGAAGAGAACCTCGACGATAAAGTTCTCAACTTTTGGTCACTAATAAAAAAGCCTTGCCTGTACCGGAAGCAGCATTGATTATAAACATTGTTTATAATCATAGCCACCAGCAGCAAGAGCGATTTGGACCGAGAAAGCAACGATTTCCCCAATAATTTGAGCGCGGATGAAAGATTTGTGGATGAGGAAAGTTAGAGTGAAGCACTAGAAAAGAAAAAAAAAGCGAGGGCAGTGGGAGCGATTTAGATGTTATTAGACATATTTGCTCGGATAATTTTGGAAAATCCCTTATCTGCTTATTGTTTTACTAGTGTTTTAGTAAGATTATAAAGTCATACCTGAAAGTCGGAAGGGGTGCGGTGACCGCCAGTGTCTCTGAGTGAAGCCATGGAGGAGCCAAGAAAGTCGCAGCTGCCTTTTTGACAGCTACAGGAAGAACGACACAAGCTCTGCTCATGTTAACGGTAAGAGCCAACTTATTACCACAATTTTCTCACCGAAACCTGCCGGTTGACATGTGGTAGGGAAACATGTTCGCTTGAGCGCTCTATTCCATATTAAAGCTTCACAACAAACAAAGAAACACCGGCTGTGTTTTGGTTGCTAAAGGCAGCTGCAATCCACCGCTTTCCACCAACAGCATTCTTCTTTATAGTCTCCATTATTAATTGAAGAAATTGCAAAAGATTCAGCAACACATGTCCAAAATAATGTGTAATTATGCGATTAAAGCAGACAAATTTTAGCCGTAAGTGGTGCTGGGATAAAATGTCCGCTCCAACCAATAACGTCACAAGCACGCGTCAACATATGCGTCATCATTCTGCGACGTTTTCAACAGGACACTTCGCGGGGAATTTAAAATTGCAATTTAGTAAAGTAAAAAGGCCGTATTGACATGTGTTGCAATGTTAAGATTTCATCATTGATATATAAACTATCAGACTGCGTGGTCGGTAGTAGTGGGTTTCAGTAGGCCTTTAATATTAGTGCGAGTTTTATTTGAATGCCGCTTGACAACATCACATTTGCCAACCATCTCAATTTGTCTAAGAGACTACAGAGTTTCAGAGCAACCTTTCCCTCGACTGTCTGCTGGTTTTCACCTTAACAACAATAATAAGGGCGTGCTACAATGACAATGCGTTTAGCGCCCTCCACAACCGTAACAATCAGTTTACCAGCCCATTCACATGTTGTATGAGGCTTTTGCAGACACACATAAGTGACTGCAAGGCATACTTTCTCAGCAGCCATACAGGTTACACTGAGGGTTGTGATATAAACAACTTTAACACTCTTACTAATATGCGCCACACTGTGAAACCACACCAAACAAGAATGACAAACACATTTCGGGAGAAAATCCGCACTGTAACACACCATAAACATAACAAATACCCAGAATCCCATGCATCCCTGATTATTCCGGGCTCCATTATACACCCCAGCTAGCACCAAACCCTGCCCACCTCAACCGACGCACGGAGGGGGGGGTGGTAGTGTTGACATGTCAAATGTCAATAATACCTATTTTCTGATTTTAGTTTATTGGAAGAAATTCTACAAATTTACAAATATTTCAATCTTTTGACAGCTCTACTTTCAATAATAAATTCCATTAAATTAAATTAATGAAATTACGACAAAATTCTTACAATTGTTTAGCTTTACTCTCATAATAACTTGATTTTTTATTTTTCATTAGTTTTTTTATTATTGCTTTGACTTTTCAATCTGGGCTTTATCAAATTCATATTTATTTGCCGCGGAAAAGAGAGATGGACACCAAGAAGGGGCAGAAGAGTCAACAATGGAGGCCCAGGGAACGACGTTGTGCTGGGAGATGGGCGGCACACATTTGCTGATTCACAGGAAAGTAGAACGACGTGTCACTGGTATGACACACACACATACACACACACACACACACACACACACACACACATACACACACAGAGAAAAAGATGAAGAAAAGATGCGATAAGATGCGTGGAAAATACCGAGATAGATTGAGGAGCCGTATGTGAATGTTTGCTGAGTCCTCTTGTTTCAGAGTGATTAGTCAAAGTACTGACTTTGACACAATGAGATCAAGCCAGCTGAGGAGAAGGCATACATTACTATTCTAGGCCATCTCACACACACACACACACACACACACACACACACACACACACACACACACACACACACACACGCACACACACACACACACACACACACACACACACATTCCTTCTTGCATTTGTTACTTTCTTTAGACCTCCAAAAAATGCCTCCCTCTTTATGACCACTCTTTCTAGATATATAAAGATGTGTATTTACAACATTATTAATATATACACACTATGCAAATATAAAAAAAGCCTGCTGTGAAAAATGAGTTAGAATTTCACCCCAAAAAATTTAAATTTTGGCAGCATTATGATAAAAGTCGTAATTTACTCAGGGCAAGTCAAATTTTTACAAGAAAAACTGAACATCTGTGATGTATTATGATAACAGTTGGAATTTTGCTCAATAACAGTTGCAATTTTACAAGAAAAGCTTAAAATGTTTGCAATTGTGTGAAAACATTGGGAGTTTTACTCAACAACAGTCACAATTTTAGAAGAAAACTTAAAAATGTTGGCAAAATTATAATCCATCCATCCATTTCCTACCGCTTGTCCCTTTTTGGTGTTGCAGGGGGTGATGGAGCCTATCTCAGTTGCATTCGGGCTGAATGTCTGGTGCACTTTTGACAAGTCGCCACCTCATCGCAGGCAATATTATAATAGCAATCGTAATTTTAAGTGGTAAAATGATAGGTAAAGTCATAATTTTACTCCGAAAATGTCACTATTTTACAAGAACAATAAAAACTTTGGCAATATTGTGATAAAAGTCAGAATTTTATGTGTCAATTGTCACCATTTTGCATTAAAATGTAAAAAAAAAAACTTAATAAAGTAATAATTGTTCGAGAAAATATTGCAATATTACATAAACAGAAAGAATATGAGAAATTGTTCCCAATTTTGGAAGAAAAAAAGTCAACACATTGTGAGAAAAAGACTGCTTTTAGTTCGTGTTTTTTTTTGTTGTTAATTTGTAATTGGTTTTTAATCTTCATTTTTTACTCAAATCAATTCCAGTATGTCTCTGTATACATATACATATATATATATATATATATATATATATATATTTTTTTTTTTTTTTAATATAATTTTGGCCAGAGGGGACACATTTCAATTTCTTACACACTCTTGTTATTTCATTTGTTGACCAGAGGGGGAACACTTTTAAAAGACACACAGGCAATTTGAAAATTCCCTCCTTTTTGGGACCACCCTCATTTTGATAAATGTCACCACCAGGTGTGCAAATGAGACATTCTCTATTAGATGCAGTGGTTTTCTGTATTGGGACCATGATTTATATCATTACTTATTCACACCTCCTCATATGGAAACTACTTTTCCTTCTTCGTGACTCAAGAAGGATAGAAATACAACAACATTCACACACACACACACACACACACACACACACACACACACACACACACACACACACACTTGTATTTGTTATTTTCTTGAGACCTAAAAGAAATCCCTCCCTCTTTAGGAACCCCCTTTCTAGATATATAAAGAAGTGTATTTATAACATGAATAATATATACATACTATGCAAATATAAAAAAAGCTTGTTGTGAAAAATGAGTTGTAATTTCACAAAAAAAAAGTTGAATTTTAGCAGTATTATAATAAAAGTCATAATTTTACTCAAGGCAAGTACATTTTTTACAAGAAAAACTGTGCAATATTATGATTTGAGTTGAAATTTTGGCAATTGTATGAAAAGAGTTTCAGTCTTTCTCGACAAAAGTCACAATTTTATAAGAAAACGTTACAATAACAATCGTAATTTACTTTGCCAAAATTATGAGAAAAGTCTTACATTTACTCCAAAAATGTAACTGTTTTACAAGAACAACTAAAAAAGGGCAATATTGTGATAAAAGTCAAGAAGAAAAAAGTTGACACCTTGTGAGAAAAAGACTGCTTTTAGTTATATTTAATTTTTTTAAATGTTTTGTCTGTAATTGTTTTTTTATTTCATTATTTACTTCAAGCTATTACAGTATGTCTCTATAGATATGTTTTTTTTTTTTTTATATACATTTTGGCCTAAGGGGGCTCATTTCAATTTCTTACACACATTTGTTTTTACATATGTTGGCCAGAAGGGAGCACTTAATTTTTTTTTACACTCACTTGTTATTTCATATGTTGACCAGAGGGGGAGTACTTTTAAAAGCGACACATAGTCAATTTGAAAATTCCCTCCTTTTTGGGACCACCCTCATTTTGATAGATTTCACCACCAGGTGTGCAAATGAGACATTCTCTATTTGATGCAATGCTTTTCTGTATAGGGACCATGATTTATGTCATTACTTGTTCACACCTCCTCATATGGAAGCTACTTTTACTTGTTGATGTCCCAAGAAGGGTAGAAATACAAGAAAAAACACACACACACACACACACACACACACACACACTGGCTACAGTGATGCTGGAGCCTATGACGTTGCGTCCCAAACACACACACTTTTCTTCCCTTTCATCTGCTTCTTTAAGACCATCCCTACTTCATTCTTCTACTTTCTGCGCAAGCCTCCTCCAATCTAATCTCATCCTTTTTCTTTCCAACATTTATCTTCCTCACTTTATTCCCATTCCCATCAACACGATCTCCTCCTCCTCTTCCCAAACCCCTTGTCGACTCTCTCTCTCTTTCACACACACACACACACACACATATGCACACACACAAACACACACACACACACACACACACACACACACATCTTATCGAAGCTAACAGCCTACTTTTGTGGACGAATCGGGGAAAACGTAGCATTTTTTTTTTTTTTTTTGTCTTTTCCCCTTTGTTGTTTTCTTGCGGCATCTCTCAGCCTGTCTCTCCCTCGCGCGTATTTTGCGCATGCAAAGGTCACCACAGTGTTTTTAGTTCACATTAAGTTCAAACCCCGGAGGAGGAAACAAGTGTGTGACGTTTCACTGGTGTGGCATGTTTTCTCTTCTTTTCCTTTGTGACTCTTCTAGATGAAGTCTGAATAGGAAATGAATCCCCAGTTACATGATTACCGCATGTTCCCCGACTATAGAGCGCACAAGACTATAAGCCACAGCCACCGAATTTTTGAACAGAAATAATATTTTTGGATGTATTAGTTGCACTGGACTATGAACTGCAGCCCCTCAATTTTAGACAAACACAATACTTTTCCATGTATTAGCCGCACTGGACTAAGAGCCGCACCCACTGAATTTTAGATGAAAACAATATTTTTCTATATATTTTACGCATCGGGCTTTAGGCCGCACCTACTTAAATTTGAACAAAAACAACATTTTCTATATATTAGCTGCAGCGGACTATAAGCCGCAGCCACCTAATTTTCGACAAAACAATATTTTTCCACTGTGGAAGGGGCGTGGTCACGTGTCCCCTCTGGGCAGGGCATGTGCAGGAGCCGGTTGTGAAGCAATGACAGGTGAGGAGCGTTGTCAGCTGGAACAAGTTGTCTTTATCAGCAGCGTCAGAGCACGAGCTACAAAGGACATTTGCACGAAAGAGCAGAAATTAAAAATTGTTTATCACATTGACAAATGGGGTCCTGCACCTTCATTCAGGCCGGCTCGAGAGGAGTCTTTCACAAGTGGCGCCCAACCGAAGAACCAAAAAAAAAACTGAAAATGTCAGCTCCAACTCCCCTGGAGGCACTCGTAAGAGTGTTGGCAGAGGTATCAGCAGCGAGCCAGCAACAGACCCAAGTCTTGCAGACGCTGATGGACAGAGCGATGGGGTCACCAAGCGCCGGAGCGCATGACAGAGGCCGAAGACCCGCAGGCCTATTTGGACATCTTTGAGGCCACAGCAACAGCGTGCGGCTGGCCTCAAGGCGAGTGGGGAGTGATTGCTGCCGCTTCGGGCAGGGGAGGCGCAGCGGGTGGTGCTAGGCCTGCCGGCGGCCGCCCGGGTCCAATTCCAGCACTTAAAGAGAGCGATTCTGGACCGGATCGGCAGCACCGCGGAAGACCGCCGGCGCCGGTTCCGGGCACTGAAGTTGGGACCGGAGGACTGGCTATTCGCTCTCGGGCAGCAGCTCCGAGACGCGGCCACAAGATGGCTCAAACCGAGAGAGGCGGACAATCCCATGTTTGAGCTCATCCTCCTCGAACAGTTCCTGGAGTGGATCCTTGCACGTACCTCGGTGTGGGTGAGGTACCACCGTCCCCAAGACCTGTCGGAGGCCGTAAATCTGGCAGAGGACCAACTGTCGGTCCATCGGGAGGCGCAGAGTGAAGAGGCGACCCCAAGGCCAACAGACAGACCCATTCCGGCCCCGCGCAGGCGGCACACACCAACTGAGGGAGCGGCGCCATCGGAGGCCACCCCGAGCCACGAGCAAGTTCCCGCACCAGTCACGCCCATCAGGCGACAGACGACCCCACCACCAGTACCATAACATGGGGGTGACGGGGTTATAATTGTGATTCTGCTCCTTCTTTCCAGGGTACCCGCGCTGCTGATAAGGGGCTTCCCCCGCAGACGGCTTCTTGGACACCCGGGCAGGTGTGTTGGAGGTGTTGGCAACCTGATCACGTGAAGTGGGAGTGCTCCCTAATGGAGGTGGACCAGGTGATGTGGGTTGCCGGCCCTCCAGCACCCTCCCCCGATCCAGAGGAGACGTATTGTGTCCCGGTATGGGTACAAGGGAGTACATAGTGGATTGGGGTTGCAAACAAACCATGATCCACCAGAACTTGGTTTGACCCGGGGCGTTGAGGCTTGCGACACAGGGGTGTATAAGGTGTATACATGGGGATGTGCACACGTATCCTATTGTGCCAGTAGAGATTTGGTATGAGGGACAAAAGCATAGTGTGAAGGTTGCTGTAAGCGAGCACCTTACGCACCCCATAATTTTAGGGACACATTGGCCGCGGTTTAGCCATCTAGTGAAGCAATGTGTAGGGATGCGTTCACGGACGGTAGGACAGGGGATTATCCGGGCGGTTCTCGGTGGCGACGAAGGTTCATCCGACACTGCCGAGCGGGAAACAGTGGGGGCGGTGCGGGAAGCCTCCCCGGCCCCCCGTTGGCAACCCATGGAGAATTTTCCCCTTGAGCAGTCCCACGCTGAAACTTTGCACGCGGCATGGGACCAGGTGGATTACATCTACAGTCAGCTGGTGCGCCCGGGGAAAACGTGGGTATTCCCACACTTTGCAATTATTAAAGATAGGTTGTACAGGGTGAGCCGTGACACTCAAACTGGCGAGGAATTCAAAATTTAAGTTAAAGTACCAATGATTGTCTTCACCCAGTTGTTGGTGCTAAAACCCCGCCGGGAAATGGTTTTCCAGGCAGGGTATTGCAATCCCCTAGCTGGCCACAGGGGTACGATAAAACACTCAATCGGGTCATGGTCCGTTTCTATTGGCCAGGCATCCGTGCAGAAATGTGCCGATGGTGTGCTGCCTGCCCGGACTGCCAGCTGGTTAATCCGGCGGCCATCCCAAAGGCCCCGTTTGGGCCTTTACCACTCATGGAGGTCCCATTCGACAGAATTGGGATGGACCTCATCGGACCATTTCACCCGAGCACACAGAGATATCGCTTTGTATTAGTCCTGGTGGATTATGCAACACGCTATCCCGAAGCAGTGCTTCTGCGCTCCATCTCTGCAAAGAGTGTAGCGCAAGCTCTGTTTCAGGTCATCTCCCGAGTTGGAATTCCGCAAGAGATTCTGACAGACCAAGGCACGTCCTTTAATTTTAGAAAAAAAATATATTTTTCTATGTATTCTATGTATTCTATAGGCCACACCCACTTAATTTAAAAAAAAGCAAAATGTTCCGTATATTAGCCGCAGCGGACTATAAGCCATACCCACTTAATTTTAGACGAAAACAATATTTTTCCATCCATAAGTCGAACCGGACTATAAGCCGCACCCATTTAATTTTGAACAAAAACAGCATTTTCCATATTTTAGCCGCACTGGACTATAAGCCGCACCCACTTAATTTTAGAAAAAAACTATATTTTTCCATGTATTTTACGCATCGGGCTATAAGCCGCACCCACGTAAGTCTAAACAAAAACAGCATTTTCCATATATGAACCACACTGGACTATAAGCCGCACCGACTTAATTTAGACTAAAACAATATTTTTCCACATATAAGCCGCACTGGAATATAAGCCGCACCCACTTAATTTTGGAAAAAATATGTATCTTTCTATGTATTTTACCCATCGGGCTATAGGCCGCACCCACTTAATTTTAAACAAAAACAAAATTTTCCATATATTAGCCTCAGCGGACTTCTAGTTGCACCCACCTTATTTTCGACAAAAACAATATTTTTCCATGTATTTTCTGCACCCGGCTATAAGCCGCACCTACTTAATTTTAGACGAAAACAATATTTTTTCATGTGTTAGGCGCACTGGACTATAAACCACACACACTGAATATCAAACAAAAACAACACTTTCTATGTATTAGCCACATGGGACTATAACCCGCACCCACTTCAGACAAAAACAAAACGTTTCCATGTATTTGCCACACCGGACTCTAAGCCGCACCCACTTATTTTTAGACAAAAACAAAAATGTTTTTATGCATTTTACCCACCGGGCTATAAGCCGCAAACACTGAATTTTAGACGAAAAAAAAAAGTTTCCATGTGTTAGTGTTAGACACACGCTCAGTCTTCCCTGCTTTCATCTGCGGGAGCACTCAGCGGCTCCACTCTGAGTGCGTCCACACGCGCCACATCCAGACACGCCCCCTCGCGCGCAGCGCTGACCGCTCACACACACAGCTGGAGACGATCACCAATCAAGACACCTGGCAGTGATTACGGACGACAGAATAAAGATTCCTGCCGCTGAACCCTCGTCGTTGGAACGTCGCGATTTATTCCTGTGCTCGTTTTCCTCCTGCCTTGTTTGTGATCTCCTTCGTCTCGCCTTCCTTCCACAGCCCCTGTCTCCATTCCTGCTGCCATCCTCTCTGGAACCCTGATTTGCTCTCCTGGATCCCCGACACATTGCCTGGACTTTGGACTCTCTCTCCTGCCCCACGACCATGCTCGGACACCGGATTGCTTTTGCCTTCTCCCTCTGGTTTTGGACGCCACCATCCAACACGCACAACAACATTCGGTATTTCCATATGTTAATTCCAGCACATAGTTCACACTCCAACACATAGCAGCATACACATCCCACGTAATCATTAATTACTCAATAAATATTGAGTTGGACTTCCACTATTGTGCCGTCTCCTTCCACCCGTCTTCGCCCTAACAGAACGTTCCAACCAAGATGGAACCAGACGGAGTAGCACACCCCCCACCCGGTAGGCGGGCCCATACTCCTCCTCCTAGAGACCTACCTTCCATTCAGGCTGTCCTCCAACAACATCAGACCCGATTTACCACCTTGGAGGACAAACTTGATGTGGCCTTCACTAGTCTGCTATCAAGATTGGACAACCTCAGTTCAGGTCAGGTGACACTCCCCACTCCCGTTTCGAGTTCCTCTGAGGCACCCGCCACCGAAGGACCGGCTGTCTCTCGCGAACCCAAGATAGCCACCCCTAAGACTTTTGAGGGAGATTTTTAAGTTTGTCGAGGCTTCTTGGTTCAATGCGAATTTATTTTTCAACACCAACCTTCTCGCTATGCTAATTATGGGGCCAAAATAGCCTTTATGTTTTCCCTGTTTTCTGGTCCCGCCCTTAAATGGCCTACTTCCGCCCTTAGCAAGTCTTCAGGACTGAACTCCAATTATTCTCCATTTCGTAAGGAGTTTTTGGCCGTTTTTGACCATCCTGCGGATGGCAGAGATGCTGCAGCTAGGCTTCATTCCCTCACACAGGGTCGCCGTTCCGTAGCTAATTATACCCTAGAATTCCGCACTTTGGCAGCCGAGAGCGGTTGGGATGATAGGGCTCTTTTGAGTGCCTACAGAAGAGGGCTGAATGAGACCATAAAGGATGGGTTGATGTGAGACAGGCCGTCTACTTGTCGCAAGCTAATCGAACTAGCCCTCTTGTTTGATCAGCTACTGTCAGAAAGAGAAGCTGAGAGGGAGAGCGACTTTGGCAGAACCATTGCAGCAAGACCGCCCAGTCCTACCAGCCGGAACATCACGGGACAGACTGGCACAATTAGTCCAGGTCCTAGCCCTTCACCAGAACCCATGCAGATAGGGAGATCTCGACTCTCCTTCGAGGAACGGGAACGGAGGTTCCAACAACGTCTTTGTCTTTACTGTGGTTTGGCGGACCACCATATTCGCAACTGCCCCTCTCGGCCAAAAGATCAGGCTCACCAATCAAAGGGATATTGGTGAGCCATACTACAATCCCCACAACTTCTTCCAGGCAGGCTCCAAGTACTTTGTTCCCTGCTACCTTGACTTGGGAGGATAGGACACTATCTGTGGAGGCATATGTGGACTCTGGAGCCGACGAGAGTTTCCTCGACTTAAGGTATGCCAAAGAATCGGGTATTCCGTTAATTCCTTTAGAGACTTTTGTTTCAGCCCAAGCCTTAGATGGTCACCCGTTAGGACCAATCAAACATCGCACTAAGCCATTATCCCTCACTCCTTCTGGTAACCATACAGAGACCATCAGTTTCTGGGTCCTGAACACCCCTGTGACACCACTTGTCCTCGGCCGATCCTGGTTGAATCTGCATGATCCCCACATTTCCTGGTCCACCGGTAAGATACTGGCCTGGAGCGACCACTGTCATGCTAATTGTCTTAGTTCTGCAGTTTTACATTCCGAAGGACCCAGATCGATACCTTCCCCAGTTGACCTGTCTCTAATCCCGGATATATATCATGACCTAGTAAGGATCAAGTCTTGTCACTTCCACCCCACCGACCATACGACTGCACTATTGATCTGATTCCCAATGCAGTTCTTCCTTCCAGCCGGCTATATAACCTTTCCCTCCCTGAGAAGCAAGCAATGAGGGACTACATCTCCGAGTCCCTGGCCTCTGGTATAATCAGACCCTCCAAGTCCCCAGTGGCCGCTGGGTTTTTCTTTGTCAGCAAGAAGGACGGATCCCTCCGGCCATGTATTGATTACCGTCAACTTAACAGTATCACTGTAAAGAATAAATACCCGTTACCACAACTCAATTCATCTTTTGAACCCCTCGCGCCGGCTACCATCTTTACTAAATTGGATTTACGCAACGCTTATCATCTGGTATGAATCAGGGAGGAGGATGAGTGGAAGACTACCTTCAATACTCACTTAGGTCATTTTGAGTATAAGATCATGACCTTTGGTCTGACCAATGATCCTGCGGTTTTCCAAACACTTGTTAACGACATCCTCAGAGACATGATTGACCGTTTTGTTGTGGTTTACCTGGATGACATCCTGATCTTCTCCAAGAACCTGCAGGAGCACCAACAGCACGTCCGGCTTGTCTTACGTCTTCTGGAGAATCGTCTGTTCGTCATAGCCGAAAAATGTGAGTTCCATTCTTCTTCTGTAGACTTTTTGGCATTTGTTATTGAAAAAGGACATATTAAGGCTGATCCAAAGAAAGTGAAGGCCGTGGTGGACTGGCCTCAACCCTCAACTCGCACTGAGTTGCGACGCTTCCTTGGATTTGCCGGTTTCTACAGACGGTTCATCAAGGACTTTAGTAAGTTGGCCGCACCTCTTCATACACTTACCTCTACCAATGTCCCCTTTCAGTGGAACCGTGATGCAGGAATGGCGTTCTGGAGCCTCAAAAGACGTTTCATCTCTGCACCCATCCTTGTTTATCCGGACCCAGACCTTCCGTTCATTGTTGAAGTGGACGCCTCCAACTCGGGTATAGGTGCAGTTCTGTCCCAACGCTCCAAGCAGGATAACAAGGTCCACCCATGTGCTTTCTTCTCCCGACGTTTATCCTCGGCTGAACGCAATTATGATGCTGGGAATCGGGAATTGCTCGCTGTACACGAGGCATTGAAGGAGTGGAGACATTGGCTAGAGGGAGCTAAACATCAATTCCAGGTCCTCACGGACCACCGCAACTTGTTACATGTCCGGGCGGCAAAAAGATTGAACGACAGACAGGCACGATGGTCTCAACTATTTAGTCACTTTGATTATATTCTTTCTTTCAGACCGGGCTCCCGTAAAACAAAGGCTGATGCCCTCTCCCGTCAGTTCTCGGAGGAGAGAATTGACGATGCCCCGGAGGAGACTATCATTCCTCTCTCCAAAAATATCGGCATGGTCACATGGGAAGTGGAGGGACTGGTCAAGGAAGCCCTAAATGTTAGTCCGGGACCCAAGGGAGGACCTCCCAACAAACTATTCGTTCCTCGTGACCTGCGACCTCGAGTTCTGGACTGGGGACACTCTAGTGTGTTCACCTGCCATCCGGGATTTCAGCGTACCCTATCCTTCATCCGCTGGCGGTTCTGGTGGCCATCCATGGCCAATGATACCCATGAGTTAATTTCTGCTTGTACCACTTGTGCCCGTAATAAGCCTTCCCACAGACCGCCGGCAGGACTATTACTCCCCCTACCTGTTCCTAGTCGCCCATGGTCACACATATCTCTGGACTTCATCACTGGCTTCCCACATTCCCAAGGTAACACCACTATTCTCACCATTCTTGACCGTTTTTCTAAAGCCGCACACTTCATTCCGCTACCCAAACATCCATCTTCTTCCGAGACTGCTGATCTTCTCACAAATCATATTGTCAGACTTCATGGAATTCCTGTGGACATCGTCTCGGACCGTGGTCCCCAGTTCACCTCCCGGGTGTGGCAGAACTTTTGCAAGGGAATCGGGGCTATGGTCAGTCTTACCTCGGGTTACCACCCTCAGAGCAACGGTCAAGCAGAAAGAGCCAATCAAAGTGTTGAGACCATGCTACGTTGTATCTCCGCCAAACAACCATCCTCTTGGTGTAAGTTTCTGTCTTGGGTTGAATTTGCTCATAATTCTTTGAAGAGTTCAGCGACCGGATTGTCACCTTTTGAGTGCTCCTTAGGTTACCAACCACCTATGTTTCATCAACAGGAAATTGAATCTGCAGTTCCCTCTCCCCATAAACACATCAAGAGATGCCAGCAAATTTGGAAAGCCGCCCGGGCTTCCCTTATTAAATCCGCTGAAAGAATGTGCCGCAGTGCTAATCAGCGACGCATCCCGGCTCCCTTGTATTCACTGGGTCAACAAGTTCTTCTACGAACTAAAGATCTTCATCTTGAGATACCGTCTCGTAAACTTGCACCCCGATTTGTAGGCCCATACACCATTGAGGCCATAATGAACCCTGCTGCTGTTAAACTTTCCTTACCTCCTTCAGTCAAGTGACATCCCGTGGTCCATGTTTCCCAGATCAAACCAGTTGTTACTTACCCCCTCTCGGCCCCCAAACCCACCCCACCCCCTCCCAGGATTTTGGACAATGGTGACCCCGTTTGGAACGTTAAAGAGATTCTCGGGGTCCGTCGGCAAGGTAGGGGGTTAGTTTCATTAGTTGATTGGGAGGGTTATGGGCATGAAGATAGGTCTTGGGTCCCTGCCTCCTACCTTGCTGACCCATCGCTGCTTGAGGACTTCAATCGGGCCAACCCAGGAGCTCTTCGGCGCTCGTCGGGGGTCTCGCAAAAGGGGGGGGGGGCACTGTTATGACACACGCTCAGTCTTCCCTGCCTTCATCTGCGGGAGCACTCGGCGGCTCCACTCTGAGTGCGTCCACACGCGCCACATTCAGACATGCCCCCTGGCGCGAAGCGCGGACCACTCACACACACAGCTGGAGACGATCACCAATCAAGACACCTGGCAGTGATTACGGACGACAGAATAAAGATTTCCGCCACTGAACCCTCATTGTTGGAACGTTGCTTTTGCTTGCAGTAAGCCTCACGTATCTGACTCTCACCAGCGATTTATTCCTGTGCTTGTTTTCCTCCTGCCTTGTTTGTGATCTCCTTTGTCTCTCCTTCCTTCCACAGCACCTGTCTCCATTCCTGCTGCCATCCTCTCTGGAACCCTGATTTGCTCTCCTGGATCCCCGACACATTGCCTGGACTTTGGACGCTCTCTCCTGCCCCACGACCACGCTCGGACACCGGATTGCTTTTGCCTTCTCCCTCTGGTTTTGGACGCCACCATCCAACACGCACGACAACATTCTGTACGGTATTTCAATATGTTAATTCCAGCACATAGTTCACACTCAAACACATAGTAGCATACACATCCCACGTAATCATTAATTACTCAATAAATATTGAGTTGGACTTCCACTGTTGTGCCGTCTCCTTCCACCCGTCTTCGCCCTAACAGTTAGTCGTACTGGACTACAAGATGCACCCCCAAAATTTTAGACAAAAACAAATGTTCCCATGGAATTTACACACCGGACTATAAGCTGCACCCACTTAATTAAAAAAAGAAAAATAAAAAAACAATATTTAACCATATATAAGCCACACCAGACTATAAGTCACACCCATTTTATTTTAAACGAAAGCAATATTTTTCCATATATTAGCCGTACTGGACTATAAGCCGCACCCACCCAATTTTAGACAAAAACAATATATTTCCATATATTTGTCGTCTTAGTGGACAACAAAAATCGAGCCGTTTTTCCACAATACCTAGCAATATGTTTGGAGGAGAAAAGGTGAAGTCTTTAATATCAGGAACACCTTTCCTAACATCAACCATGGTAGTGGTAGTATTATGCTCTGGGCCTGTTTTTCTGCCAATGGTACTGGTGCTTTACAGAGAGTAAATGGGACAATGAAAAAGGAGGATTACCTCCAAATTCTTCAAGACAACCTAAAATCATCAGCCCGGAGGTTGGGTCTTTGGCACAGTTGGGTGTTCCAACAGGACAATGACCCCAAACACACGTCAAACGTGGTAAAGGAATGGCTAAATCAGGCTAGAATTAAGGTTTTAGAACAGCCTCCCCAAAGTCTTGATTTAAACGTGTGGACAATGCTGAAAAAACAAGTCCATGTCAGGAAACAACACATTTAGCTGAACTGCACCAATTTTCTCAAGAGGAGTGTTTAGAAATTAACCAGAAGTTTGCCAGAAGTTTGTGGATGGCTACTGGAAGCGCCTTATTGCAGTGAAACTTGCCAAGGGACATGTAAGCAAATATTAACATTGCTGTATGTATACTTTTGACCCAGCAGATTTGGTCACATTTTCAGTAGACCCATAATAAATAAATTTAAAATAAAACTTTTTACATGTGTGTGGAAACTTTTCATCACGACTGTAAAAAGGGCTTTCCTTCGATATCATCCTGTATTTTTGTATGGTAACTCAGAAATTTTTGGAATGTAACTTCGGCAACGAGGCATTTTTTACACTGCTTGAAATGAATTTACAGAAAGAGCCAGCGGGACAGAACGGGAACGCTGATGGACGTGAGTAAAAATATGGGGGACGGGTGAGTACAAAAGTGTGGGGGGGGCTAGTGTGGGGCCAGGAAAAGAAAAACTATTAGCACACATGCACACTACGACACAGAAACCACTAGACTTGGTTGACCTCTGCTGCCCAATCTGCCGCCTTTTTGGCGCCGCTCCACCCGACCATCGCCCCTACGGAGTTAACGAGTTGAATGAGGCGTGGGGTGGGGGTAAACGTATCCGTTACTCTGACGTTTGATTACAGAGAAGGGTTTTATCGACAGAAGCAGAAGTGAATATGGGTATCTAAAACATACGTGTGAGCGCTAATAGGCGTGTGCACCTGATGGGCGTAAACCTGTGAAATGTCTCGCTGCCACAGAAGGATGTATGGATTTGAGCTGCCTCACTGCCTAAGTGGGCCACTCAAAATAGCCCCTCAGGCT
Source organism: Nerophis ophidion (assembly GCF_033978795.1). NCBI lineage: Eukaryota > Metazoa > Chordata > Actinopteri > Syngnathiformes > Syngnathidae > Nerophis > Nerophis ophidion. Next base: position 28,647,581 of record NC_084617.1, read on the forward strand.
TCAAATGAAGGACAAACTCCACTCTAAACTACCTTGTGTGTTTGTGTTCGTCTACACACACACACACACGCACACACACACACACACACACACACACACACACACACACACACACACGTGCTGTTGTATGTACAGTATGTACCTTTTGTTTGTGCAGGGCGTTTGTGACGTTTACTGTCAGGTGTTCATCGCGAGTTCTCTTAGCTGAAGTAATGTCCGGACGGAGCAGAAGTCACTTTGCTCGACATCAAACGCAACGAAGAACAGACCGAACGCTTTTGTGCGGCCACGCGGGGTTTGGAAAAGAACAAAGGTAGCAACGCAGGACATGTGGAGGACAAGACAACAGTGGTTAAAACTTGTAGTTCAATCAATCAATCAATGTTTATTTATATAGCCCTAAATCACAAATGTCTCAAAGGACTGTACAAACCACTACGACTACGACATCCTCGGAAGAACCCACATAAGGGCAAGGAAAACTCACACCCAATGGGCAGGGAGAATTCACACCCAGTGGGACGCCAGTGACAATGATGAATATGAGAACCTTGGAGAGGACCTCAAATGTGGGCAACCCCCCCCTCCCCTCTAGGGGACCGAAAGCAATGGATGTCGAGCGGGTCCAACATGATACTGTGAAAGTTCAATCCGTAGTAGCTCCAACACAGCCGCGAGAGTTCAGTTCAAAGCGCATCCAAGACAGCAGCGAGAGTCCCGTCCACAGGAAACCATCCAAGCGGAGTCGGATTAGCATCGTGGAAATGTCCCCAACCGATACACAGGCGAGCGGTCCATCCTGGGTCCCGACGAGAGGTCCATCCTGGGTCCCGACTCTGGACAGCCAGTACTTCATCCATGGTCATCGGAACGGACCCCCTCCACAATGGTGGGGGGGACAGAGGAGAAAAAGAAAAGAAGCGGCAGATCAACTGGTCTAAAAAGGATATCTATTTAAAGGCTAGAGTATACAAATGAGTTTTAAGGTGAGACTTAAATGCTTCTACTGAGGTGGCATCTCAAACTGTTATTCCAGAGTACTGGAGCCCGAACGGAAAACGCTCTATAGCCCGCAGACTTTTTTTGGGCTTTAATAAGCCGGAGTCCTTTGAAAGCAGATTTCTTGCCGGGACATATGGTACAATACAATCGGCAAGATAGGATGGAGCTAGACCGTGTAGTATTTTATACGTAAGCAGTAAAACCTTAAAGTCACATCTTAAGTGCACAGGAAGCCAGTGCAGGTGAGCCAGTATAGGCGTAATGTGATCAAACGTTCTTGTTCTTGTCAGAAGTCTAGCAGCTGCATTTTGTACCAACTGTAATCATTTAATGCTAGACATGGGGAGACCCGAAAATTACGTGACTGTTGCGTGTAGCAAATGACGAACCCAGACCGAACAAAGGGAGGAGGCAGGTTTAAAAACAGGAACAATAATCAAAAACAGGTGTGCGTCTAAAGGCCAGTGCAGGTGGAACAAATGAGGTAACCATGGAGACAGAATAAACCCGGAATTGTACACATAAACACAAAAATCCACACAACAATCGATGCGATCCGTGCAGCGGATCACAACAAAATCAAGTCAATGACCATGAACTTTCAATTGAAATTTCCGCACAGCTTCTACTTTTATGACCCAATCCAAGTAACCATTCCCGCTCGTATAAAAAACTGCAACTAACACAGAAAGTCAACACACATGGTCACACATAACACAACCTGCTCACTGAACTTTGTGGATATTAGGAATTAAAAAATATCCAAACACTACACATAATACAAAATTACACCCATTTAAAGTGACTACAATGAATGTTGGGGAAAATGCTAAACATTTTAGCGACTTGATACTTTAAGGAGGTATACACACACATTTATTTTATGATAGTAACACTACACTTTATGATAGTCACACTAAACTTTAATAGAGTTGCACTACATTTTTTGATAGTCATACTACACTTAATTATACTTTTCAAACATTTTCAGCAGACTGCATTGCAAAATAATTTACTGCCCCTCTTTATCTAACTCGAACTCCATGCAGGAATGCGGCCATATGAATCCCTTCCCTACTGTATTGGTCCAAAACTTGCCAATCTATTTCAATTCTGAAGGACACTGCAGGGGCTGCAGTGTCCTTCCATTTGTCACAACATGGCTTGGACGTGGATTAAATTTGTTTCTCCGACGCAGATGAGGATTAGCACAAGGAAGACGTGACTCTAAGTACATCATTATTTTATTTGAACACTATAATAAAAAATAAACAAACTAAGGGCGCTCACTAGGAAGTACAAACACTTGGCTATGAACAAACAAAAGACTAGCATAAATGCTGCAAACTACAAACATGAAAAGAAAACACTTGCACTCTGGCATGAAAAAACAAAACTAGCACTGTGGCATAAACAACAAAACTTACACGGCACGGAACTGTGGACAAGGGCATGGAGGTTGGAACAGCATGGATAGGGTGTGTGAGTGTGCAGGCATGAAGGCAAAAATCCCAGCACCAAGGCAGACAAAGAATGACTTTAAATAGTAGCTGTGATGATTGGAAACAGGTGTGAGGGGCTGACGATTGGGGCATGACTAGGGGGACCAGGTGGAAACTAATGAGTTGGCATAGAGATTAAAACAAAACAGGAAGTGCAAAACAGAACTGAGTGTCCAAAAAACAAAACATAACATTACCAAAACAAAACCTGATCTACAGGCGTGACACCATTTAGTGCTTTGAACCGGAAGTGGAAGTGGCGTTCCATCTTCTACCTTTCCATAGCGAATCTACTCGTATGGATTCTTCATTCATCAATCCAAGCAACGTTTGTAAGTTTTACAATATAACTAAAACAATTCTTACTTACTAAACTGTCCCATGTGTGATTTCAGTAAAAGGGTTTTCATGCATATTGTACGTGATATAAAAATGTAATCCAGCTAGTGTCGTTAGCATTAGCTGATACGCTAACACATTTACCTGCAATGAGGTGGCGACTTGTCTATGGTACAGTAAACACTGCCTTCCGCCGAAATGAATGGATGGCTAACACATTTTTGAGTGTTCATGTTATTATTATTACTTACAATATTTTTGTGTAGTATACATCCCGTATTTGGCTTCAGGGAGTGAGGTCTGCCGACATACTCTCACACAGCTGTTGTGTTTGATGATTGACTTTGTGTATTTTTTAGCCACTCTTTGCAGTTGAGTTTCGGTGAGAGAAGCAGCACGACTGCTTTAAATGCGTCGCTGGCGTATTCCAATAATTTAGGGACTCAAAACCAAAACCGCAGAGGCAAGATGGTAAACAACAGCCGGTCAGCGAAAGTGCAGCTGTGTTGATGTTTGCTCTGCGAACTGTGTCATATGTGAACTTTCCCAGCCGGCCCAGTGCATCACGGGACACAGGCAGTGGCACTAATGTGAAGATGGGCCGCGTCTGTCTTGACCAGGGCACCGCTGCGTTAAACTCATGTGATAAAATTCACCCCAGTAGAGTGAATGCTTCATTGACCATCATTCAATTAAATGTGTTGTTCTCCCACATGTGAGAAGACTCTTATTGTATGCCATTTGGGGGAGAAAAAAAAATAAAATAAATGAAAAAATATAGATAGATAGATAGATAGATAGATGGATAGATAGATAGACATACATTTACATGCATGTATACTGTACATATACATACATACATATATACACACACACACATATATATATATATACATATATATATATATGTATATATACATACATATTCATACATATATACACATAGATACATATACATACACACACACACACATATATATATATATACACACACACACACTTATATACATATACGTACACCAGGGGTGTCCAAACATTTTCCACTTAGGGCCGCAGACTGAAAAATCAAAGCAAGCGGAGGCCATTTTGACATTTTAAAAACAATTTAATATATGTATAACCAATATACATTTTGGCCTCCACTCAGACTTGATCCCGGGGACCCAAAAGGGTTTTAGTCAAATAAATATTAAAAATGTGTCATTATTCAGTATTATTTTGTTTTATTATTATTCAAGTTTTAAATCTCCAGATCGACATTAGGTCCATCTGTCAATGTAATGATTTTAAAGATTTAAGTTGTATGCTCTGTTTGTCAAAGAAAACCCAGTTTTTTGATGGAAAAAAACTGAAAATATGCAATATCATCACCCAATATTTTTTTAAGTGGATTATTTAAGATGATATAATAATTAGAGCATTAAAAAGGTCAATAACTAAATTGATTTTAATTCATTATTATTTTTTTGAGCAATGACACTTAAAAACAAATCACACTAAAATGATAAGGGATCCAAAAGGGTCCTTCCTACTCATTAAAGTTTTAGAAAATAAATAATACCATTTTCAAATTTTTACTTTTAACACAATAATGTCGAGATCAACTTCAGATCTATGCGTCAATTCTAAGTTTTATTGTTGTTTATGTTTTTGTTTGTTCATTTTAGGCCATTCTTTAAAAAAACAGCTCAGTTTTTCATATGGCAAACACAAAATATGCAACATTTTCCCCTAAAAATATCTCAAAGTAGAAAATTTAAGGTGACGTAATTGGAGCCTTGAATAGGTCAATAATTAATAATGACATTGATTTTGATTCATTATTATTTTTGAAAGAAAGAAACAGCCTGCATGGCAACTTTGTGTTATTAGAGTAAACATTGCACAATGTTCCTGTTACTTTCCACCCGTTTGCTCCTTTATATCCCTTTTTACGTTTAAAAAAATGTTCAATCGTATTTTTTTAAATGTGCCATGGGGCCGTTAAAAAATTACCTGCGGGTCGCAAATGGCCCCCGGGCCGCACTTTGGACACCTCTGACGTACACAAATATACACACACATACATAAATACAAATGCATTCACAAATATACACACACATATATACATGCATATATATATATATATATATATATGTGATTTAATCATATTTCATTGGGCCAGGTCAGAAGTGTGTGTGGCCCTTTTCTACTTTTTTCTAACTTCCATTTCCAATTGTGTGGTCTTCCCTGCATTGCTCTTATCCTTCATCGCTAGTATGTAAAGTGAATGAACTAACTAATATTGTGTTTTGCATATGGTGAATGTTTATATTCATCTGAGAGAAAGCAAACCACCAAGTTTAACTAGTAGGTATTTCAGTTTGGGCATATCATTTGACCTTGGCATGCAAAGGTGATGGCCCTATCCATGAGAAGACGCTAAATGTTTAGCTTAATGCCAACATTTAAGTTACGACCTGCGTATGTTGTCTTTCCACACCCGAACATCTCATTTTATGGTCAGGGTGTGCTGTCCTGACTTCGCACACCTCCAGAGACAGGAAGGAGGAATATACAAATGATGGTTTGGCTTCTCCAAGTTAGGAGTGCCTCATTTTTGACTTGACCTCCTCCAGGAACTGCAGTCCTGTAAAATGAGGCTCGCTTTAGTCCAATACAGTGTCTCCGACGTCTCTTTTGATCCAGCCGCACTGCCGTGTCGCCCTTCTGCCCGGACAAGGATGACAAGGCCAGAAATACACATCGATATCAACACTAAACCTTTTATTTTATTGATGTAAAATACATGTGACAGTCTCAAGCCGTCCTCTTGCGGGTACCAGGGACCACCAAGGAAAGACATGCCTTTGAGCAGGTGTAGACTTCTTTATTTTACAATAAGCAAAGTCTTTTGCGTGTTGCTTATCAGCTTTTCCCAGTTGTCTGCGTCTGCCTCTCGCTCTCGCTCTCTTCCGGGTTGCACGCGCTGCTGCTTGTATTGTCGTCTGTCCGTCACTTTCCTTCGTTGTTTGTGTTGCTCTCGCTCTGCACCATCACCAGCCTTGTTTTCTCCCCCTTCTCCCCTTTTATACAGCGAGAGGAGACACGTTAACCGTGTACAGGTGCGTGATCCACACACCTGATCTCGTTTGTGGCTTCACTCCCGGCACGCCCCGCCTTGCCGCTCGTCCGCCATCCCGGCCTCCTCGCCGCCATTTTGGGCCGGGGTCCAGCGTGCCCTGCCTCTCTGTCGGACCGTCGGCTCCGCCTCTCCACGATAGATAATCTACGTTCTACTTTTGTTGTGTTTGTGTTTAGATTTTTTTTCTTACAAACATAGATGAAGGAAGAAGTGTAAAGAAATAAAACAGACGAAGGAAATTAATTAAAAAGAAAGAACATCAATCCTCAACAAAAACTTGACTGTCTGTTTCTTCATAAAATCAAGCAAAAATGTTAACTATCTGCACACGCTGGAAACAAGTGGCGAGGGCAGAAAAATGAATGAAATGGCAGTACAGTGTGAAAGCTGACGTGTTTACTTCCGAAATAAGTAAACTCAAATGAATATAACGTTCTAACAAAACATCTCTGATCTACATCAACAATGTGATGTGCCTGAGTTGCTGGATAGTACAGATTAAATATGTGTGTGTGAATGTTGTGTAATTTCGATACATAGTTTATTATGTGAATATGTTAACACTAAACCTTCTATTATCTTTATGTAAAATAGACAATGGACGTTCTACCTTTGTTGTGTTTATGTTAATTTTTTCCGTCTGACAAACCTACATGAAGTAAGAAGTGTACAGAAATAAAACGGGGGAAGGAAAGAAGTTCAAAAGAAGGAACATCAATCCCCAACAAAAATTGGAGCTTCTGTATCTTCATGCTGTTTACTATCTGCACACGCTGGAAACAAGTGGCGAGGGCAGCATAATGAATGAATTGACAGTGCAGTGTGAAAGCCGATGTGTTCACTTTGAAAATAAGTAAACTCAAATAACCATAAATTTCTGACAAAACATCCACATTTCGATGTCCGGCCCCCGAGACCTTGGGCCCATGAAACCACGGCCCTCCTCATTACTAGCCCTGATCTCCATCAAAAATGTCATGTGCCTAAGGGGCTGGACAGTACAGATTAAAAATTGGTGTGTGAATGTTGTTTAATTTCTATACGTATAGTTTATACGCCTTCTATTTTCTCTATGTAAATAGGCGTTCTACTTTTGCTGTGCTTATGTTTAAATGTTTTTGTATTACAAACCTAGATGAAGGAAGAAGTGTAAAGACATAAAATGGGGAAAGGAAAGGAATTCCAAAAAAGGTACATCAATTCTTAACAAAAACGGGAGCTTCTGTTTCTTCATACTTTTAACTTTTTTATTGACAGTGCAGTGTGAAAGCCGATGTGTTTACTTTGTTAAATAAGTAAACTCAAATGAATATAACTTCCTGACAAAACATCCACATTTCGATTTGCGCCTCTTGAGACCTTGGGCCCTTGAAACTGTGGCCCTCCTCATTACGAAGTTGAATAGCACTGCTCTACATCAACAATGTGATGTGCCTGAGTTGCTGGACAGGACTGATTAAAAAATGGTGTGTGAATGTTGTGTAATTTTTTATACGTGTAGTTTATTGTGTACATATGTTAACATTAAACCTTTTATTTTCTTTATGTAAAATACACAATGGAAGTTGTACTTTTGTTGTGTTTATGTTTTTATTTTCTATCTTACGAACTTAGATGAAAGAAAAACTGTTAAGAAATAAAACGGGGGAAGAAAAGGAATTCAAAAGAAGAAATATCAATCATCAACAAAAACTGGAGCTTCTGTTTTTTCATACTGTTAACTATCTGCACACGCTGGAAACGAGTGGCGAGGACAGAATAATAAGTCTGAAAGCCAGTGTGTTTACTTTGTAAAGAAGTAAACTCAAATCAATATAACTTTCTGACAAAACATCCACATTTCAATGTCCGGCCCTTGAGACCTGGACCTGAACAGTACATACAAAAAATAATAATAATAAAAAAAAAAAAAATCTATCGATTTTTGATTTAAAAAAGAATTTAATCAATTAAGAATTGTGATTGATTAGAAAAATTTGTATATATATTTTTTTGACAACCCTATTCAATACATGTATGGGTTTTTAGTTTTGCAGTGGACTGTTTTTCAACACAGTGTGGGAAATGTTGTTAAGAAACACCCCCGTGTGTGTGTGTGTGTGTGTGTGTGTGTGTGTGTGCGTGTGTGTGTGTGTGTGTGTGTGTGTGTGTGTGTGTGTGTCTAAGCAGCAGCCAGTGGCAGTGTCAGCAAGGATCTCATCAGGCAAGAAGCGGGGAAGCAAACATAAAAAAAAAAAAAATTAAAAGATTGTTGCAGAGCATCCTTTCTGTCTCACACCTTTCCTTTTGTATCCCACTTCAAAAAATCTCCTTCAAATCATTACTACCTGCTTTTGTTCCTCTACGTAGGAAAATATTACCATTTTATTTACCACAGACATATTTAAGTCAAAGTTATTTACATAAAATACAAAAAAACTTTTTTTTTTTAGCAAAATATAAAGGATAGAATTAAAATATGCATATTTAAACGAATGAGTGCATTTTGATAAAAGAAAAGCAAGGGCAAGATGAGAAACAAAAAAACAACTTTTAAATGTCCTTTTTGTTCATGTTCTATTGTAGTTGAATAACGGCGGACACATTTTCTAGCCTGTGGCTACAATTAGATGTTTTTTGTGTGGGGGTGAAGCCAAGCAGAACGAGGCGGAGGTCTGTGGCTACTTGAAATGTAGAAGCACGCGCCGCCATGATGAGGCCTGACCGCCGCGCTCAACTCTTCAACTTTTCACAGGAAACTTAGTTTGAGCCGCCGTCGGCCATCGGGGAGGCGGGAACAGAAGCCGCGGATGACGTTGTGAGAGATGAGAGGATGAGGCGCTGCAGATAAAGAACTGTTAGGTTCTTCTGGCCAATCAGAAGCAAGATGGTAAATACTAGGGGTGTAACGGTACGTTTATTTGTATTGAACCGTTTCGTTACAGGGGTTTCAGTCCGGTTCGGAGGTGTATCGAACAAGTTTGTAAGCTAAAGTCTTGACAAGCTGCTCTGCTTTCTGCCTCTGTCTGAGCAGTGAGCACCCAGCATTGTCCCGCCCACACAACCATCTGATTGGTTACATACAAAGCCAATAAGCAGTGCGTATTCAGAGCGATGTAACAGCCAATCAGCAGTGCGTATTCAGAATGCATGTTGTCAATGCTTCAGCGTCAAGCAAATATGTGTTTAGCAGCAGACAACATACTCTCCCCGAATTATGAAAAACACTTCCCAGTCACAACTAATACTAGCATCACTATGAGCCCGTTGACCTTCGAGAAACTTAAACTGAAGCTCAGCTCGCTCGCAGTTCTGGCTTGAGGTGAAGGCTAGTTAGCTTTTAGCGTAACGTTAGCTCATTTTGCTGTGCGTATGTGAGCGTGTGTGTGTGTGTGTATGCGTGTGTGTGTGTGTGTGTGTGTGTGTGTGTGTGCGTGTGTTAGGGGCAGCAAACCCCTGTCTGTTATTTCACATGAACTAACATGAACTCCATTGTGTCCAGGGATGAAGTCCCTCCTATTGCTGTTGTACAATTTTTTCAGCTATAGTTATATTAATCATTAGTAATGTAGCAGCCTAGTTTTGAATGGCAGAGTCTCTGCTATCACATGTTGACAAAACTATAACATTTACATAATAAAAGTCAACTACAGGCTTCCCAAATGCTGTAATAAATTAAGCATGATGAGTTGACTTGAAACTGTTTAATGTCGCACTTTTTATATGTAGAAGAAAGGTTTTGTTACTTTATTTCATCAAAAACAACAACTTGAGGCAGTTAATGTGAATTAACATGGGCATAATTATTACATTGTTCCCAATATTAAAAGGACAAAGCCATTGTTTACAAATTTGGTAAATAAATAACCAAAAAATTTAGTTTTTGTTGTTTTCTTACTGTACCGAAAATGAACCGAACCGTGACCTCTAAACCGAGGTATGAACCGAACCGAATTTTTTTGACTACCGTTACACCCCCTAGTAAATACAAATTCAAGTTCGGAATTGATCCACACTAAAAAAGAAATGTTGAAAAGTGCCTATCATTCACAATCTCCATGAGGGACAAGAACTCATGTTTTCCTTTTTTAGGCATTCTAAATCGGAAATAAAGATTAGCAAAAGTCAGCTAAAATGAAGGTACTAGGAATTTCTCTACTCTGCCTATGAAGTGCTCTAAACTCTCATGTTCTGTGGTCATGTTTTGTTTAGTTATGTTCTGTTTGTTTAAGACTCTTTTAGTTCCTGTTTACGCTCCCTTGTTTGGTCACCATGTCAACTTATTAGTTTAACTTGTCTCAAGTGTTGGAAAGACGCACCTGGTTGTAATCAGTGAGACTATTTAAGCCTGTCGTTTTCAATTGGTCGTCCTGGCGACATTGACATTATCATTATCTGTTCTTGCTATGTGCTACTCTGATTTTGACATAGTTCATGCTGATTATCCATGCCATAGTTCATACTGTTCTTGTTCATGCTCGTTTCTCGTTACAATAAGGATTTTTTGGTTTAATGTCCATAGTTCTGTCTTAGTTTTGTTCTCTGCGTTAGGTTTTGTGCCTCCGCTGTGTGCGCCTTTTGTTTGTACTTTGTTAGTCATAATTAAATCATGTATTTACCGGCAAGCATTGTCCGGTCCCGTTCATTTGCATCCCGGGAAAACAATCCACGCAGCAAGTTGCAAAAAAGTCCAAGTTCTGACATTTTGTCGCCAGCAAATCGTTTTCCCGCAAAGAACTTGGACGAGTTGGCTGAGGCTTCTTGGGAGGTGCTGCGCGCCATGGAAGCCGAGACGCTCCGCTATTCTCCCATGGAAACCTAATGTGGGGTCCTGGCGGAAAGCTGGTGCAGATCGGCTCCGTGTGGCCCGGAGAGGTTGCCGCGCCGAAGCAGAGATGGACGCGCCGGCTTAGACGGAGGCTTTCAGTGAATGCTTCTTCGAACCAGCAGGACGTGTCGTTCCCGCAAGCTCCTCCCCTTCCAGGCGGAAACAGGCTGCTGCCAGCCTGGCTGCCCCTGCACTCTTTTTTTTTTGTCAGCCGCCCCCAAAAAAGACTCCATGTCCATGATAAAGCATTATCAAGATATGTTTCTAAAAATCAAGTCTACTTAGTCCCAGCCACGTCCTGAATTTCATACTCCACCCCCCAAGACACAAGCCCTGCCCACGTCATAAAATGTCTCTTTTTTTTCACCCACACAAACCCAGGTGGGGAAGAATGAAAGACATTTTGGACAGTTCAAGGGGGAGGATTCCACCTCACTCCTGACCTCCTTCAACCCACCCCTAAAGATAGTTCCAAAACGCAGGGTTCGCGTCTGGTATCCGGTCCTTGAGGGGTGGGGCTAGGACCGGGAGCTGTGCTAGTGGGGTGACTCAGCTGCACCCAGCCAGGCAGCAACCTCCGGCTCGACCACCACCACCAGTTATTTGGCCTGCCAAGCTGCAAGCCCCAGCTAGACCACATCCGCCAAAACCAAGGCTGGCACCTGCTCCAAGGCTATCTCCTGTTCTACGTCTAGCACCAGTACCTGCACCACGCCAAGTTCCTCCACGCCAAGTTCCGCGCCAAGCACCAGTACCTGCACCACGGCAGGCTCCAGTACCTGCACCACGACAAGCTCCAGTAGCAGCTCCACACCGCCAAGTGCCGCCGGTAGCAGCTCCCCGCCGCCAAGTACAGCCAGTAGCAGCTCCACGCCGGCAAGTACCGCCACTAGCATCTCCACGCCGCCAAAACTACGCCAAGACCCACGCCAAGACCTGCCACGCCAAGCTTCCACGCCTGCCACAACGAGGACGAGCGCAGCTTCCACACCTGCCATGACAAGTACGCGCGCAGTTTCCACGCCTGCCACGACGAGGACGCCCGCAGCTTCCACGCCTGCCACGACGATGCATGCAGCTTCCACGCCTTTCTCGACGACGAGGCACCCACCCCCTCATCGGCCACGAATGTGGCCATTCCCTGGTCGTCCGCCACGCCAAGTGCAGCAGTGTTCTATGTATCGCCGCCACCTGACTCTCCCTCGATGGATTTGGGGACACTTGGTCTGGCGACCCACCGCCAAGTCACCCTTCCGCCCTCCCTTGTCTCATGATCTTGCATTGTTTTTGGACATCTGGGATCTGTCCTTGAGTGGGGGATTCTGTCATGTTCTGTGGTGATGTTTTGTTTAGTTGTGTTCTGTTTGTTTAAGACTGTTTTAGTTCCTATTTACGCTCCCTTTTTTGGTCACCATGTCAACTTATTAGTTTCACCTGTCTCACGTGTTGGACTCACGCACCTGTTTGTAATCAGAGGAGACTATTTAAGCCTGTTGTTTTAAGTTGGTCGTCCTGGCGACATTGACATTATCATACTCTGTTTTTGCTATGTGCTACTCTGATTATGACATAGTTCATGGTGATTATCCATGCCATAGTTCATGCTGCTCTTTTTCATGCTCGTTTCTCATTAGAGTAAGTGTTTTTTGTTTCATGTCTATAATTCTGATTTAGTGTTATTTTTGTTCTCTGTGTTAGGTTTTGTGCCTCCGCTGTGAGCGCCTTTTGTTTGTATTTTGTTAGTCATAATTAAATCATGTATTTACCTAACAGCATTGTCCGGTCCGGTTTGTTTGCATCCCGGGAAAACAATCCATGAAGCAAGTTGCAAAAAAGTCCAAGTTCTGACAAAAAACCTCCATCAAGGTTTTATATACACTCTGATAGTATAAATGTATTGTAGTAATATTCATAATAACATGTAATATGTACATATTTTGATCATTTTAGTCATACGGCTGTGTATTAATTTAACAGACGCATCACAATGTTCACTTTCCCTTCAACAATAACACTACTACTCATGGCAGAATTGATAAGAGATAACAAAGACTAGTCCTGCAGGGTGTTTAGTCGTGTGTGATATCATGTGCGATACTAGCAGTCCTGCAGCGTGTTTACTTGTGTGTGTGATATCATGTGTGATACAAGCAGTCTTGCCCTGCAGCATTTTTGCTTGTGTGTGTAATATCATGTGTGATACAAGCAGTCCTGCAGAGTGTTTACTTGTGTGATATCATGTGCAATACAAGCAGTCCTGGAGAGTGTTTACTTGTGTGTGATATCATTGGCGATACAAGAAGTCTTGCACAGTGTTAACTTGTGTGTTATATCATGTGTGATACGAGCAGTCCCGCATAATGTTTACTTGTGTGTGATAACATGTGTTACACAAGCAGTCCTGAAGCGTGTTTACTTGTGTGTGATATCATATGTGATACAATCAGTCCTGCAGCATGTTTACTTGTGTGCGATATTACGTGCGATACAAGCAGTCCTGCAGAGTGTTTATTTGTGTGTGATATGGTGTGCAATACAAACAATCCTGCAGCACGTTTTCTTGTGTGTGTTGTGATGTGCTTAGCGGGCCTGGCTCGCAGGGTGTAGTGATGCGTCTAGTGCAGCGTGCTAGAGAGACGTTGCATATAGGGATGCATGTGACGCATAGCTCCTGCCGCTGGCCGACCTAGCTGGGTAAAGGAAGCCGAGTGCATAAGCGTTCCGAGGTAAGTACATAGCCTCTTCTTCACCAAGAGTCCTTATCTTACCTCTTCGTGGCAGCACACGGTAACTGGAATCTCGCAACTTCAGGCTAAAAGATAGGGGATCAACTCACTGCCTTGTGGGTAAGTCCAGGAAGACAAGGGCTAGGGGAACACACTCTAAGGTAAAAACAACATGGCTGGCGGCACACGACAGATGGTCCTCCGAAAAACTGGAGCTATGGCAGCCTCCTGCAACTGTGGAACAGTGCCAGTCATCCTAGGTTCCCTTAGCCACCAGATCCCATCCTCTCACAGTGAAGAAGTGCTGCTGGGACATGCACACCCCCTGTGGCACTCTAAACAAGCGCCTATACGCAGGTATTCATCTCTGCCTCGGTTAGACCAGCTAACGGATATGAACCAAAGTGTGGTGGCGATGGGGTGCCTGATATTGGGATGGTATGAATGCACCGGAAGCTCCTAGTCAGAACCCTGCACACCAGCGATAGAGGTTACCTAGGGCTATATATTGTTGCTAATAGCTGAAATTGAGCGTCAGCTGTTCTCGGCAGACCCCTATTTGTCTGAGCAGCCCTATTTAGGATTGCACTTCTCACTCCAACTGGGTAAGGGCCCACTCAAAACCATCCTGGACAGGCTACCGCACCTGTCGGGGATTCCCCTCAGCGGTCAAAATAAAACAAATAAATAATCCCTCTTAAATTGGCATCATGGAACATAAAACACTCCTGGACACTAGCATCACCACTGATAGACCCCGGTGGAGAACTGCACAAATTGCAGCGGAACTTAACTGCTACAATGTTAATATTGCTACACTTAGTGAAACCAGACTTCTGGATGAAGGTTCCCTGAAGAAGGAAGGGCATGGTTACACTTTCTTTGGAAAGGATACTGTGGAGAGTCGGAGCCGACGAGCCGACAGCGGGCCAGGGCAAACGGTGGTCCTGCCCAAGATGGCGGACTGAGGCGGAGCATGCAGCAGAGCGGAGAGGCGGGGCACAGCTGGAGCGACACTACAGCCATCAGAGTCAGGTGCGTACACAACACACCTGTAATCAATACCTGCATTTTCTGCTGCAGCATAAAAGGGGAGAGGGAGGAGCAATCGTGGCAGAAGTAGGAGAAGGAACAACCAGCAACAACGACCACGAGAGCGACAAGATCGACCTTGAGCGAGATGAGTCCCCGCAGCAGACGCAGCCACCGGCCACCGAAAAATGCGCCATGACAAGCAGAAAGAGCCGGCGAGCTAGAAATTGGCACGGCCGACTGTCAAGACAATATGTTTATTGAAATAATAAACCCAAGTCGAACCTGCTACGATGCATCCTGTATCGATCGGCACTGCAACCGACACGAGGACGGCTGGAGACCCGTCACAGATACCCTGCAGAAGGGGAGCATCAGCACGGTGTGGGACATAAAAAAAAGAAACAGCCTCCTACGAAAACTCCCGGAAACATCCGTTGGCATAAGTGAAAGGCTCATATCTCTCAGGATCCCTCTGGTTAAGAAAAGATACGTCACCCTTCTTAGTGCCTATGCTCTGACGCAACCATCAAAGAAAGATGTTAAGGACCGTTCCTACCGGGCAATAGATGAGGCCCTCCATCGCATACCAAAAGAGGACACAATCTTCTTGTTGAGCAATTTCAATGCCAGAGTGGGGAAGAACAAAAAGGTGTGGAGTGCTTTTATTGGCAGGCATGGCATTGTACAAGCCAATGCTAATGACCTACGACTGCTAAGCTTTTGTGCGACGCAAGACTTGACCATCACAAACACCATCATCCAACTAAAAAATAAGCACAACACATCCTGGATGCACACACGCTCCAAACATTGGCACTTGATTGATTACGCCATTGTGAGACGCTCGGGCATAAAAGACGTATCACTAACTCGTGCAATGAGAGGAGCTGAGTGTTCGACCGACCACTGGCTCATCTTGACCAGGCTCCAGGTGCAAGTATGCCCTGCTATCCGTCTTCAGAAGTCAGGGAAGATGAGGCTTGATTGTAGCCGGCTAGCAGAGCCTATGGCTCGGGACAATCTCTCTGGCCGAAAACCTGCAAGACAACGCAATATTCAGGAGAGCGATGACTCCATTGATGAAAAATAGACCCCAATCCATTGAATATAAGTGCAAAAAGCATCAGGACTGGTTTGATGACAACACAGCCACTATAACCACCATGCTAAAACACATGCAAACAGCTCACAATGCTGTACTTAACAACCCCACTTCAGCTGTACTCGTACAGCAATGGCAAACATCCAGAAGGGAGGTGCAGTCAAAATTGTGTGCCCTGAAGAATGAGTGGTGGATATCAAAGGCAGCGAAAAAAAATATCATGCCAACAAAAATGATATGCAAAACTTTTACGGTGCATTGAAAAGTCTCTCCCCGCTGAAATATAATGATGGTACAATCCTCATAAAATACCAGAAACTCTTCACCAAAAGATGGGCCGAGTGTTTTGAAACCCTACTAAATCAGCCCGCCCCAACAGACCCTCCGTCCTGGAGGAACTACCTGACTATATGACTGTGACAGACTCGTGCCGTCTTGCGGGTTCCATGGACCACAAAGCACAGACATTTGCTCGCAGGTGTAGACTTCTTTATTTTTATAAATAAGACAAGTCTTTTGCGTGTTGCTTTGCAGCCGTCCGCACTCCCACTGCTCGCTCCTCCGTGTAGCTTTTCAGCCGTCCACGTCGTTTTTGTCTGCCTCTTGCACTCACTCTCCTCCTCGTTGCATGCGCTGTTGTTTGTTCTCTCGTCTCTCCTTCTCGTTCCTTCCTCGTTTCTCCACCTTTTTCTTCAACTTTTAACGGCTGCCGTTCTTTTTAATAGTGCGAGAAGATTCATTATTTGTATCAAGGTGTGTGGATCACGCACCTGATCTCGTTTGTGGCGTCGCTCCCGGCACGCCCCACCTCGCCGCTCGCTCGCCATCCCCGCCTCCTTTCCGCCATCTTGGGCCGGGCTTCAGCGTGCCCTGTCTCTCTGTTGGACCGTTGGCTCCGCCTCTCCACACTGACCATCCATGACATTGACCTTTTACCAACCTTTAGAGAGGGTAAGAGTGCAATAAGGTCTCTAAAAAAACAACAAGACCCCTGGGTCTGACAGCATCCCTGCAGAGATCTTCAAGCAAGGAGGCTTTCTTTTAATCTGTGTCCTCTTCCTCGTAATCACCAACATGTGGAAGCATGAACCTGTCCCTCAGCAGTGGAGATATACCAACAGTCATTGCATTTCACTTCTGGCTGTTGCTGGTAAAGTCCTGGCAAAAGTCGTGATACACAGGCTGGTGAACAACATCCCAGAAGACCTGTTGCCGGTGTCACAATAAAATAGAATAGATCTTTTTTGTCATTGCACAAGTACAACGAGATTTCATTTTCGGCACAATCCCGCCAAGAGCAGACATACGTAACAGGGGAGGACAAGACGAGACCGCCAACGGATCAGCCACTTACGGCACTCCTTAAAAAGGTGAGAAAAGAGTGACATTAGGAGAGGGGGGAGTTAAAAAAAAACAAAAAAAACATCTGTCTAAGGCCAGAGCCTCAGGAGGGGTTCAGACTGAGTCCAAGGAAAAAAACCTCACATAGCATGGCACACATTTAAACATGGTACGTACTGTATATCACACCAACTTGCAACAGAGGGAGCGGTGGGTTTGAGGAGACACTGCTGTATAGTGCTGCTCAGCCATCCACAGCCCCAGAGGAATTAAGCAGTGGTGAAGGCGTTGATTCTAGGGTGGGCGTCGTGTGTGTGCATACATGCCCAATTAACTTGGGAGAGATGATAAAATCTTTTTATATAGACTGAGGCCGATCAAAGTTCGACTGCAGGTGTTGTTGACAAAAAGGAAGGTCAAAAGCGTTTATCTTTGAGGAGTCCTTGGGAGAGATTCTTCAGAACAGCCTGTTCCTGATTGTGTCAAGGCCATTCAAGGGAGTCAAATCGTAGATTAAGAAGTTGTTTTTCTTCGAGAAGACAAAAATAGTGATTTATCTTCTCTGTTTGTCCATGCTGGATTTCTTCAATTCCAATTTAATTATTCCATCTCTGCAAGCTTTTCCAAGATGAGATCCATTTTGCGATTCAACTCAGAAATCGTCCCAGACTGTGTTCCCACAGCCCGACCCAATCCTTCCATTGCGTTGAACAGCCGTTGGGCCCCTTGAGTGGCTGCCATCGTCTTCCGAAATTGTCGATACACCAGAGCAATACCCAGCCCAATCAGCAAGTGCCCTGCGATCACAGTTCCAAATAGGTAGATGTCTTCGACGTCCTCGATGGCAAGGGCTGAGAGGCACATATACCTCCATTTATCCATGGAGTCTCGCATGTACCCTGCAGCAATGGTTTCATCAGGACAGCCAGGCGCCCCCAAACCTCTTTTCCTTGTCGTAAAGACTGTGTCAATTGCGTCGAGAGTCCAGCTGATCATATTCATATTTAATATTTAGATTAGAGGACAGCGCAAAGAAAACGTTTTTAGAAAAGTTTAGACAAAGACAAGACGCAGAGAGCAAGGAGGGAAGGAGGGAGCGGAGAGAATTGCAACCGCCCTCACCAGAGGAAAGAGAGAAGACAATGTGGTTTCAAGAAGAACAAGAGCACTGTGGACATGGTGTTCACAACACAGCAGCTTCAGAAGAAGTGTAGGGAGCAGCACCAGGACCTCCTCGTTGCTTTCATCGATCTGTCGAAGGCTTTTGACATGGTCAACAGGGAGCTTCTCTAGAATATCCTCCTGAAGTTTGGCTGCCCACAGAAGTTTGTAAACTTCCTAGGGCAATTCCATGAAGGGAAGATGTCACGTGTGACTAATGGCGGCCAGGAATCAGAAGTCTTTAAGTTGTGTAACGGCGTACGCCAGGGATGGGTTATTGCTCCAGTCTTATTTAATATCTTCCTCCTGTTTGTGACCCTGCTGTTCCATGAAAGGATCAAGAAGGACAGTGGGGTTACCAGCTACTTCCGACTTGACGGGAACCTGTTTAACATCCGGAGGCTCCAAGCAGTCACAAAAGTCACACCAGTGCAAGTTATCAAACTCCAATACACAGATGACTCTGCAGTTGTGGCCCACATACCGGAAGTGCTGCAAGCTACCCTCTCAGCCGCTGCAAGTGCCAGTGGCAGACTGGGCCTCTCTGTCAACGTGGCAAAATCGGAGGTGATATGCCTGTGGACATCCACTCCTCCACCTCATCCACCAACCTTCACCATCGACAATTAACCCACTTGCAGTAGTGGACTCTTTCAAATACCTTGACAGCTTTCTCTCTGAAGATTGCAGTATTGATAGTGAGATTCAAAACAGGATCAAGCAGGTGTCAGCATCTTTTGGCAGACTCAGGGGAAGAAGTCTTCCAGACCAAAAACCCTAAGCTACATACCAAGGCAGCGGTCTACAAACCCTGTTTCCATATAAGTTGGGAAATTGTGTTAGATGTAAATATAAATGGGATACAATGATTTGCAAATCATTTTCAACCGATATTCAATTGAATATACTACAAAGACAAGATATTTGATGTTTAAACTTTTTTTTGCAAATAATACTTAACTTAGAATTTCATGGCTGCAACACGTGCCAAAGTAGTTGGGAAAAGACATTTTCACCACTGTTTTACATCACCTTTTCTTTTAACAACACTCAACAAACGTTTGGGAACAGAAGAAATTAATTGTTGAAGCTTTGGAAGTGGAAATCTTTCCCATTCTTGTTTTATGTAGAGCTTCAGTCGTTCAACAGTCCGGGGTCTCTGCTGTCGTATTTTATTCTTCATAATGTGCCACACATTTTCGATGGGAGACAGGTGTGGACTGCAGGCGGGCCAGGAAAGTACCCGCACTCTTTTTTTACGAAGCCACGCTGTTGTAACACTTGTCTTGCTGAAATAAGCAGGGGCGTCCATGATAACGTTGCTTGGATGACAACATGTGTTGCTCCAAAACCTGTATGGATCTTTCAGCATTAATGGTGTCTTCACAGATGTGATTAATGGTGTCTTCACAGATGTGTAAGTTACCCATGCCTTGGGCACTAACACACCCCCATACAATCACAAATGCTGGCTTTTGAACTTTGCGCCTATAACAATCCGGATGGTTATTTTCCTCTTTGTTCTGTAGGACACCACGTCCTCTGTTTCCAAATATAATTTGAAATGTGGACCCGTCAGACCACAGAACACCTTTCTACTTTGCATCAGTTCATCTTAGGTGAGCTCGGGCCCAGCCAAGCCGGCAGCATTTCTGGGTGTTGTCGATAAATGGCTGAGGCTTTGCATAGTACAGTTTTAACTTGCACTTACAGATGTAGCGACCAACTGCATTTAGTGACAGTGGTTTTATGAAGTGTTCCTGAGCCCATGTGGTGATATCCTTTACACACTGATGTCGGTTTTTGATGCAGTACCGCCTGAGGGATCCAAATCCGTAATATCATCGCTTACGTGCAGTGATTTCTCCAGATTCTCTGAACTTTTTGATGATTTTACGGACCATAGATGGTAAAATCCCTAAATTCCTTGCAATAGCTCGTTGAGAAATGTTGTTCTAAAACTGTTCGACAATTTGCTTACAAAGTGGTGACCCTCACCCCATACTTGTTTGTGAATTACTTAGCTTTTCATGGAAGCTGCTTTTATACCCAATCATGGCACCCACCTGTTCCCAAATAGCCTGCACACCGGTGGGATGTTCCGTATAAGTGTTTGATGAGCATTCCTCAACTTTATCAGTATGTATTGCCACGTTTTCCAACGTCTTTGTCACGTGTTGCTGACATCAAATTCTAAAGTTATTGATTATATGCAAAAAAAAAATGTTTATCAGTTTGAACAACAAATATGTTGTCTTTGTAGCATATTCAACTGAATATGGGTTGAAAATGATTTGCAAATCATTGTATTCCGTTTATATTTACATCTAACACAATTTCCCAACTCATATGGAAACAGGGTTTGTATTTAGCTGTGGTCATGACGACCCTCCTCTACAGCTGTGAAGCGTGGACCCTGTACAGCCGCTCCTCGGGATGCTGGAGGCCTACCACATCAGGTGCTTACAATGCATCCTGGGGATATCCTGGAAGGACAGAGTACCCCACACTGAAATACTCTGCAAGACCAACTGCACCAGTGTGGAGGCTACAGTCACCCAGCACCAACTTTGCTGGCTAGGCCACGTTATCAGGACGCCAGAATAATGCTTACCACGCAAGGTGCTTTAGGGTCAGCTACATCTTGGTCATCGCTTGGCAGGAGGCCCCAAAAAGCGTTATAAAGATCAAATGAAGACTGTCATGAAGAAATGCGGCCCAAACCCGACCCAGTTGGAGGACACCTGGTGGCAGCTCCTCCAACAAGGAGTTCATAAGCTTGATCACCAAGGTGATCGACGAGCCAGGAAGCGTCAAAGAAGGCATTAAGTCATCGCTGTGACAGTTTGACCCCACACTGTCACTGTTTGACCTTTGGCTTCCTCACAAACCGTGCACATTTGTTAAAAAGCTCAACATTGACACACTACAAACAGCATGCTCCACAAACAAGATGTAAGCTGTCACTCACCATGGCTCTGCATGTCTGGCTAGAAGAGTCAGGGTGGGGCTGAAAGCTTTATGTAGGTGAGCACACCTGCTTTGACTAATTAGGCCTAATTTGGGCCAAACCATGATTGTCAGGAGCTGGGTGTTGCTGAGGGACATTTGAAAGTTGTGTTGTCTAAACCTGAATACACTGTGGACAAAAGTGACTGCTTTAAAAATGCAAAAGTACAATGTGAATACTTTTTAGACATCTGATGGTTATTTATGGTTAAATTTACAAAATAACTGTTTTCTTAATTTCCCCTGTCAAATTGGTGCCAGCTAGTGGGCGGGGCTATGGTCTATTTAAGTGGTGAAAATGCCATTTTTCTGCCATTCTGCTCCCTGTCACTGCCAGAGGAGGTTCTCTGTCCTGACCGTGAGTTTCGGTCTTCATACATCAAACAACTACTGAGGTGATTATTTTGATGATGAGATTATGTCATTATGTAACCGGTTAAATGAGTTTTGTTGATTGCTAATTTATTTTTCTAAATCTGTTTTGTCATTTTATTCTTTACATTGATATATTTGATTTTTGACCTTTTGATTGTGAATATATGTATTTTGATATAATGGATGATTTATATTTTGATTATTTTTAATATGCTTATTTTGATTAATTATATATAGGCCTATTTAACACACGCAACTTTGAAATATATTTAGAATATAAATGTACTATATATAATACACGATACTAATATTGTCTTTATTTATTACTGTTACAGATTGTTGGTGCTTTGTCTTCCTGTTTTGTTCACCTTTTGACACTTTTTGGGATTTAAATAAATGTTTGTAAACTTTTACCACTGCGTGCCTTGCCATCCTTGATTTGAAGTCTGGTTTGCAAAGGTTACATTACCTTCACCTGAGGCGGGGTGTGACATATGGTGGCAGTGGTCGGATGGCAAGCTGCAGAGTTTACAAACATGGCAGAGGGCAGGCCAGAACTGGTTTGAGATCCCAAGTGTCGGAAGTGGCAATGACAGAGGAGACTGATGAGATGGCTGGTCGAGGGGCCACGGCGATGAGGCTGGACCGGACGACTATGGCGGAGGAGCACGAAGTTGAATGGAACACCGAGGAGTCTGAAGAAGACGTCAAAGGTTTTGAGAACTCTGGGGCTAGGTGGTCTGCTGAGCCACCAAGGACTGAAAGAGTGCTAGGTGATCCTACCCTTTTTAACATGTTCCAAGACTTTTTAATTGGACAGAAACGTAGGGAAGCTTTTTTAGTCCGCGAACTCCAGGAGTTAAAAACTGTCTGTACAAGGCCTAGCCTAGATTACTCACTCACTAACCAAAATGCTAACCGTCCTAATAATAGTCCTTGTGAGCAGTCGCCCAAACCCAGAACTCGCCCACATCCAACTTCTCGTCCTCAAGCGTCGCCGTCCAGAGATGCCTTGGCACCTGACCATCATCTCCAAAAAGGCCCAAGGATGTTCACTTTCCAGCAGGGTGAGGACATTGAAAACTTTCTTGTCCGCTTCGATCGCATCGCTCGCACCTGGGACTGGCCTCAGTCTGATTGGGCCTGCCTACTTGTTCCACTCTTGACCGGCAAAGCCCTGGATGCCTATTCTGCGATGGAGGAAGATGCTTCCAACGTCTACGCTGACCTTAAAGAAGCCCTCCTTGCTAAGTTTGTTATCTCTCCTGAGACTTATAGGCTCCAGTTCCAGTCAACCTACATTCCCCTGGTGAATCCCCCTGGGAGACTTACAACAGACTCAAAGGTCTCTACCGAAGATGGATCAAGCCAGGGCATTGTCCAAAGAAGACATCGCAGAGCTTTTCATTCTGGAGCAAATCCTTCGCATGCTGCCCAACGAACTGAAGGTTTGGGTCAAGGAACACGAGCCAGAAGACAGACTTACTGCTGTTAAACTTGCAGGCCAGTACTTGAATGCTCTTAAAGGACTCCGAATGCCAAGGCAGCAGAACAACCGTGTAGTAGCCCAAGGTGCAGCAAACCTGTCAAACCAAAGAGGTGTGCAGAAAGCAGGTGGTTACAGCACCTCAGGGGACAACAGACGTTTCCCAAGACAGAGTCCAGTGAAGGATCTCATCTGCTACCACTGCCAACAAACAGCCAGGGCATTGAGTCCCAGTCTGCCCATTGAAAGGTCCCAAGCTGTCCAGCTTCTGTCAGGTACCCCATCCCTCTGTCCCAGCTTCAGTCATGGCACCTGCTCTCGCACCCAATCCTGAACCTGAGGCCAAACCTAGCATGATGGCAGCTTGTGTTAATGGCCGTCCAGTGCAAGCACTGTTGGACAAAGGAAAGGCATCACAAGTGTACCACATCAACTTTCTGAAGGAATGGAAGGAGAGGAAATCCTCTGTGGAAGGAAAGGATGTCCAGGCCAGTCAAGTACCCACTGAAAGGAAGTATTTGCAAGAGGAAACGGTGATGCTGGCACGGGAAGTGGAAATGGAGGATGATGTGGAGGAGACAGATCTGTCCATGCCCACTACACCACAGAAACCTGATGTAAGTCACTTGTCTCCACAATCTGCCCTTAAACTATTGCAAGTGTGTGAAGAATTCCCAGTATTGTTCAGTGGAAAGGCAGGAAGAACTCCACTAATTGAAAATGTCATTTATTTAAAAAACCCTCCACTATCCGTCAGCGCCCATACAGAGTGCCTGAGCGGATGGTGGAGCCCCTCAACCAGGAAATCCAAACCATGCTGGATCTCGGAGTGATTGAACCTTCAAACAGTGAGTGGTGTAACCCAATTGTCCTTGTTCCTAAAAAAGACAACACAGTAAGAGTATGTAATGACCTTCGCAAAGTGAATGCAGTTTCTAAATTTGATGCTTATCCCATGCCACGTATTGATGAACTTCTTGAGAAGCTCGGCAAAGCTGTGTTCATCACCACACTTGACCTGTGTAAGGGATACTGGCAAGTCCCTTTAAAGAAGGAGTCAAGGGAGTACACTGCCTTCTGTGGCCCAAAGGGTCTTTATCATTACACTGTAATGCCGTTTGGACTCCACGGAGCCCCCGCAACCTTTCAACGGCTAATGGATCGTGCTCTGCAGGGGTGTGGCCAGTTCTCTGCTGCCTATCTTGATTATGTGGTGGTTTATAGCACTTCCTGGGATGACCACCTCGCTCACCTGTGTCAAGTCATCCTTCGGATCCATTCTGCCGGGCTCACTCTTAACACCCAGAAATGTGAGTGGGCCAAAACTGAGGTGTGCTACTTTGGGTAGTGAAGTGAAGTGAATTATATTTATATAGCGCTTTTCTCAAGCGACTCAAAGCGCTTTACATAGTGACACCCAACATCTAAGTTACATTTAAACCAGTGTGGGTGGCACTGGGAGCAGGTGGGTAAAGTGTCTTGCGCAAGGACACAACGGCAGTAACTAGGATGGCACAAGCGGGAATCGAACCTGCAACCCTCAAGTTGCTGGCACGGCCACTCTACCAACCGAGCTATGCCGCCCCAGGGGGTACTATCTTGGCAACGGGCAGATACGTCCTCAGGTGGACAAGGTGAAGGCTATTCAAAACAGTCCTAGACCCCGGACAAAGGAGCAGGTCCGGTCATTCTTGGGGCTTTCTGGGTGGTACAGAAGATTTGTGCCTCACTTCTCTACCATCACAGCTCCTCTTGTCGAACTGACAACCAAAGCATCCTCTAATACAGTCAAATGGACAGAAACATGTGAAACTGCCTTCAATAAGGTCAAAGCCATTCTATGCTCTTCCCCAGTTTTACGGAGTCCTGATTTCAACCAACGATTCCTTGTTCAAGTTGATGCCTCCGGTGTGGGCCTTGGAGCCGTCCTAGCCCAAGGAAAGGAGGGCGAGGAACAACCGCTACTCTATCTGAGCCGTAAATTGCATCCCAGAGAAACTAAGTACTCGGCCATTGAAAAGGAATGTCTTGCCATCAAGTGGGCTTTGGACAGCCTACGTTATTACCTTCTGGGACAAACTTTTGATTTGGAAGCTGGATCAACTCCATGAGAGATAAGAACTCCCGTGTCACCAGATGGTACTTGGCGTTACAGCCCTATTGTTTCAATATCACACATCGAGCTGGCAAAACTAACTTGCTAGCTGATTACTTGTCTTGTCTCCCTGAACTTGCTGTCGCTGGAGAGGAGGGAGGTGATGTGACAGTTTGACCCCACACTGTCACTGTTTGACCTTTGGCTTCCTCACAAACTGTGCACATTTGTTAAAAAGCTCAACATTGACACACTACAAACAGCATGCTCCACAAACAAGATGTAAGCTGTCACTCACCATGGCTCTGCATGTCTGGCTAAAAGAGTCAGGGTGGGGCTGAAAGCTTTATGTAGGTGAGCACACCTGCTTTGACTAATTAGGCCTAATTTGGGCCAAACCATGATTGTCAGGAGCTGGGTGTTGCTGAGGGACATTTGAAAGTTGTGTTGTCTAAACCTGAATACACTGTGGACAAAAGTGACTGCTTTAAAAATGCAAAAACACTATGTGAATACTTTTTAGACAGCTGCTGGTTATTTATGGTTAAATTTACAAAATAACTGTTTTCTTAATTTCCCCTGTCAAATTGGTGCCAGCTAGTGGGCGGGGCTATGGGCTATTTAAGTGGGGAAATGCCATTTTTCTGCCAGTCTGCTGCCCGTCACTGCCAGAGGAGGTTCTCTGTCCTGACCAAGAGTTTCGGTCTTCATACATTAAACAACTACTAAGGTGATTATTTTGATGATGAGATTATGTCATGATGTCACCGGTTAATTGAGTTTTGTTGATTGCTAATTTATTTTTCTAAATCTGTTTTGTCGTTTAATTCTTTACTTTGATATATTTGATGTTTGACCTTTTGATTGTGAATATATGTATTTTGATAATAATGGATGATTTATATTTTGATTATTTTTAATATGCTTATTTTGATTAATTATATATAGTCCTATTTAACGCATGCAACTTTGAAATATATTTAGAATACAAATGTACTATATATAATACACGATACTAATATTGTCTTTATTTATTACTGTTACAGATTGTTGGTGCTTTGTCTTCCTGTTTTGTTCACCTTTTGACACTTTTTGGGATTTAAATAAATGTTTGTAAACTTTTACCACTGCGTGCCTTGCCATCCTTGATTTGAAGTCCGGTTTGCAAAGGTTACATTACCTTCACCTGAGGCGGGGTGTGACAATCGCCACACCTGCAACCCCAGTCAGTGCCTTCACCTGCTCTGTTCGCGGCAGCTCATGTGGATCACGAATTGGGACTGTTCAGCCACATGAGGACTCACAAAACATAGAGATGGATTGTCGTCATCGGACACGTTGGACCACCTTAATGTAAAATAGGATATCTTGTACAATACAAACAGTCCTGTAGAGTGTTTACTTGTGCGTGACATCATGTGTGATACAAGCAGTCCTGCAGAGTGTTTACTTGTGTGATGTCATGTGCCACGTTAGCAGTCCTGCAGCGTGCTTAATTGTGTGTGTGATATCATGTGCGATACAAGCAGTCCTGCAGCGTTTTTACTTTTGTGTGTGATATCATGTACGATACAAGCAGTCCTGCAGCATGTTTATTTGTGGGTTGTATAATGTGCGATACAAGCAGTCCTGCAGAGTGTTTACTCATGTGTGATATCATGTGCGATACAATAAGTCATGCAGCGTGTTTATTTGTGTTATATCATGTGTGATACAAGCAGTCCTGCATTGTGTTTACTTGTGTGTGATATTATGTGGGATAAAAGCAGAGTGTTTACTTGTGTGTGATATCGTGTGGGATACAAGCAGAGTGTTTACTTGTGTGTGATATCGTGTGGGATACAAGCAGGGCGTTTACTTGAGCAAAGTTGGACAGCCAGTTAAAATCTAAATACTTTTGAATTCCATCCATCTTCTACCGCTTATTCCCTTTTGGGGTCGCGGGGGGCGCTGGCGCCTATCTCAGCTACAATCGGGCGGAAGGCGGGGTACACCCAGGACAAGTCGCCACCTCATCGCAGGGCCAACACAGATAGACAGACAACATTCACACTCACATTCAAACACTAGGGCCAATTTAGTGTTGCCAATCAACCTATCCCCAGGTGCATGTCTTTGGAAGTGGGAGGAAGCCGGAGTACCCGGAGGGAACCCACGCATTCACGGGGAGAACATGCAAACTCCACACAGGAAGATCCCGAGCCTGGATTTGAACCCAGGACTGCAGGAACTTCGTATTGTGAGGCAGACGCACTAACCCCTCTCCCACCGTGAAGCCCTACTTTTGAATTAACACAATTAATTATATTTTACAAAAGGAATTTACAAAAGGTAAACATGCTAGGCTATGGGCTACTAGGAGCTAGCAGCTACACAATAGCTAAGCACACACTAGCAGACAAGCTGGACATACGTAATAATAATTGAACAATATTACAGTGTAAAACAGTAAATTTGTCAATATAAGCAAGTATCAAATAATTATAATTGCATATTACTTACACACACAAAGTCTTCAATGCAGTATTATACATTATTCAGTAACAAACATGTCTGCAATATTAATTTTATTGCATCATGAGTTTAATGTATTAAGATATTATGACCACTATGTGTTGCCAAAGAAAAAAATGATCAACCCACTTCAACAAAAAGATAGCATAAGTCCATTCTAGATGGAAACATATTAGTGTTTTTCATGGCGACTATTGTTCTCCATTTGACTCATTTCACTTACACAAAACTTTTCTAATATTCCACTCTTCTAAATCATACAAGTATGAATGATTCCAGCTGATATCGCATCAGATCAATGTTGGTATCGGCCAATTCTCAAGACTTCAAGGTGGGGAGAGTGAACAAGTCGTATCAAGACAACAACCCTCGTCACGAATCATTAAGACCGCTTGGTGTGGCCAAAAAAAACAATTACCACTCCACTTCAACTTAAAGACAGCATAAGTCTGTTTCAGACGGCTAATAATAAATAGGTTGGTGTTTTTTATAGCTACTGGGGCTGACAATATTTCCGCACCACACAATTCCATTTAGATTCTATGATTATCTCTGACCTGCCTTCTGAACGGCTGGACAGAAGAGGTTTAAAAAACATATATGTCAATATTATATTTCCTTGAATCAATTAAGAAATGTTACAAATGAGATTTGCGACTAATTCGGAAATCATTTGTTTTGTCACCCCTAATACTGACCAGTGTTCTCTGAATCGTTTCACTTGATCAAACTTTTTCTACCGTTCTACACTTCTAAATAATACGAGTATGTTTGATTCCTGTCGATATCAGATCAAAACCGGTATCGGCCAATACTCCATTGCTCTTGGTTTGACTCATTTTCACTTTTCTAACACCACACACTAGGGAATAACAAAAGTATGTACAAAACCCATGACCAATGAAGTCGGCACGTTGTGTAAATGGTAAATAAAAACAGAATACAAAGATTTGCAAATCCTTTTCAACTTATATTCAATTGAATGGACTGCAATGACAAGATATTTAATGTTCTTTTTTTTTGCAAATAATCATTAACTTAGAATTTAATGGCAGCAAGACAGTGCAAAAAAGTTGACACTGACATTTTTACCACTGTGTAACGTGGCCTTTTCTTTTAAGAACACTGGGAACTGAGGAGACCGAGTTTTGAAGCTTTTCAGGTGAAATTCTTTCTCATTCTTGCTTGATGTACAGCTTAAGTTGTTCCGCAGTCTGGGATCTCTGTTGTTGTATTTTAGGCTTCATAATGTGCCACACATTTTCAATGGGAGACAGGTCTGGACTACAGGCAGGCCGGATGCGCACTTTTTTACTATGACGCCACGCTGTTGTAACACGTGGCTTGGCATTGTTTTGCTGAAATAAGCAGGAGCGTCCATGATAACGTTGCTTGGATGGCAACATATGATGCTTCAAAACCTGTATGTACCTTTCAGCATTAATGGTGCCTTCCCATGCTTTGGGCACTAATTTACCCCCATACCATTACAGATGCTGGCTTTTCAACTTTCCGGATGCTTATATTCCTCTTTGGTCCGGAGGACATGACGTCCACAGTTTCCATAAACAATTTGAAATGTGGACTCATCAGACAGCAGAACACTTTTACACTTTGCATCAGTCCATCTTAGATGAACTCGCGCCCAGCAAAGTCGGCAGCGTTTCTGGATGTTGTTGATAAATGGCTTTGGCTTTGCATAGTAGAGTTTTAACTTGCACTTACAGATGTTGTGACCAACTGTTGTTACTGACAGTGGTTTTTTTAAGTGTTCCTGAGCCCATGTGTGTGATATCCTTTACACAATGATGCCGGTTGTTGATGCAGTTCTGCCTGAGGGTTCCAAGCTACGTAATATCATCGCTTGCGTGCAGTGATTCCTCCAGATTCTCTGAACCTTTTGGTGATATTGCGGAGCGTGGATGGTGAAATCCCTAAATTGCAATATTTCGTTGAGAAAGGTTGTTCCTAATTTGTTTGACTATTTGCTCATACATTTGTTCCCAAAGTGGTGACCCTCGCCCCATCCTTGTTTGTGAATGACTGAGCATTTCATGAAAGCTGCTTTTATACCCAATCATGGCACCCACTTGTTCCCAATTAGCCTGATCACCTGTGGCTTGTTCCAAATAAGTGTTTGATAAGCATGCCTCAACATTCTCAGTCTTTTTTGCCACTTGTTCCAGCTTTTTGAAACATGTTCCAGCTTTTTGAAACATGTTGCAGGCATCAAATTCCGGATTTGGTAATATTTGCAAAAAAATAAAAATTTTCCGTATCTTTGCAGTCAATTCAATTGAATATAGTTTGAAAAGGATTTGCAAATCATAGTATTCTGTTTTTTGGGGTTTTTTTTACCATTTACACAACATGCCAACTTCACTGGTTTTGTGGTTCGTATCATTATTGCTATTTTTAAAAATAATTAACCAACACAGTACAATAATTTGATAATACACTCTTAGTATGTGTTTTTACTGCAATTTCCGGCGGTATAAAACGAGCTAAACATCAATAAAGATTTTATTTTTATTTTTTATTTTTTTTTGTTGAAACCCTGCGCTTTTTGAGGTTAAAGCTACGGGTCACAGGTTGACTGAGTGTTATTGAGAAATATGAGCCTGGAAACATTGCAACTTTTGGCGCGTAGCGCTACACTTTCCTGATTGCCAGGCCACGACAATCACAAAAAAACCTGTGAAATCCTGAAGGGACTGATCATGTTAAATATAGTGTGTGTGTGTGTGTGTGTGTGTGTGTGTGTGTGTGTGTGTGTGTGTATGTGTGTGTGTGTGTGTGTGTGTGTGTGTGTGTGTATGTGTATGTGTATGTGTGTGTGTGTGTGTGTGTGTGTGTGTGTGTGTGTGTGTGTGTGTGTGTGTGTGTGTGTGTGCGTGCGTGAACTGCAGGACTCGATCCCCCCCACCTTTTTCCCAGCTTTGATTTATTTCAGTCATAACAGCGATGATTTGTTTTTGAATTATAGATACGGCCTTGATTAACGTCTACACGGTCAGAAAAAAAGGGGGCGGCCTCCTATTATTCTTCCTCAAGGAGCAGCGCGCGAGTCTGCGGAAGCAATGAGTGTCGGTGCGGATTTACTGAGCGCATCTAAAACAAACAAATATGGCGGATCCACGGTGTCGTTTGGCCTAACGAGACGCGGCGGCATGGCGGCAATAATCATAAGCAGCTATCAGCACAGATTGAACTGCAGAGGAAATGGCTGCATGTTTTCCTTCTAATTCAACTACTTAAACACACACACACGCACACACACACACACACACACACAAAAACGCACACACACACGCACACACAAACACACTAAAATCCTTTTCAAAATGATTGGCCATTATGCTGCAATGGAAGATTAAACCATAGCGGGAAAGTAATAAAACTGTCAGGATCACTTCTTTATACACTCACACACACAAACACACACACACACACACACACAGAAACACACACAGAAACACACACACACACGCACTCACAAGTACTCACACAAGAAGCTAACAGTAGGTTTACTTCAGAGGTCGGCAACCCAAAATGTTCAATGAACCATATTGGATCGAAAATACAACAATCTAATCTGTCGGAAGCCACAAAAAATTAAAAGTATTATGTAAGTGTTATAATGAAGGCAACACATGATCTAAGTGTTAATGTTAGCCATATTACCCTACTATCATAATGACTTTGAAAGTCAGTATGATTATTTTTTATATATTAGCCGCACTGGACAATAAGTCGCAGGTATATATGTTGTGAAATGAGTTATTTACACAGAAATAATTAGCAAATGTTTATTTACATACCTTAATTGTTTCCACACAATGTCTGTAACACGGCAGTAAAACGGATGATCAAACAAAACAGAAGTATTCGCCACTTATTTCAGATGTTAACGGAGAAAAATCTGTAAATTATCCACACCGTCTTACAAGTTACAGTGTAAGAAAAAATAGTTGGGAATTTGCGTTTTGGTTCTTTCTTTAAAATTTTCAAATACCTCTGGCCTTTGCAGTTAATCGATATTTGAGCCAAATCGGCTATGAAAAAAGTAAATGACACCGTGCTGCCCATATATATATATATATATATATATATATGGGCAGCACGGTGTCAAAGGGGTTAAATGAGTCAGTGAAATTCAGGAAGCTCCTGGAGAGCCGCTCGTCTGGGCAGCAGGTATGAATATTAAAATCACAAAGTTCTAAAGCTTAGTGATGTATCAGTGTTACGGAGTTGCGGCATCTGGATACGCGGGGAATGTCGCCTCTCGATGCGCAGGATCACAGCAGGCAGGAATGAAGGTATGAGCAGTTTGAACCTTGAAAAAGATTGCAGGCGGATCTGACGGCATTAAAAGTAATTTTTTTTTAAAACGACTGCTAATCCTACTCCTTTTCGGCTGGACGACCACGGGGATTTAAAGTACGAACACTCCGGTGCTGAAAGTTTATTAAGAGGGGCGGACTTACCGGTTCTCAGCCATGTCTCAGTCACACAGAGGAAGTCCTGTCCGCAAGTAAAGAAATCCTTCAGGATAAACGTATATATATATATATATATATATATATATATATATATATATATATATATATATATATATATATATAAATATATATATATATATATATATATATAAATATGTGTATATATCCATCCATATACATCCATCTTCTTCCGCTTATCCGAGGTCGGGTTGCGGGGGCAACAACCTAAGCAGGGAAACCCAGACTTCCCTTTCCCCAGCCACTTTGTCTAGCTCTTCCCGGGGGATCCCGAGGCGATCCCAGGCCAGCCGGGAGACATAGTCTTCCCAACGTGTCCTTGGTCTTCCCCGTGGCCTCCTACCGGTTTGACGTGCCCTAAACACCTCCCTAGGGAGGCGTTCGGGTGGCATCCTGATCAGATGCCCGGACCACCTCATCTGGTTCCTCTCGATGTGAAGGAGCAGCGGCTTTACTTTGAGTCCCTCCCGGATGGCAGAGCTTCTCACCCTATCTCTAAGGGAGAGCCCCGCCACACGGCGGAGGAAACTCATTTCGGCCGCTTGTACCCGTGATCTTATCCTTTCGGTCATGACCCAAAGCTCATGACCATAGGTGGGGATGGGAACGTAGATAGACCGGTAAATTGAGAGCTTTGCCTTCCGGCACAGCTCCTTCTTCACCACAACGGATCGGTAAAACGTCCGCATTACTGAAGACGCCGCACCGATCCGCCTGTCGATCTCACGATTCACTCTTCCCTCACTTGTGAACAAGACTCCTAGGTACTTGAACTCCTCCACTTGGGGCAGTGTCTCCTCCCCAACCCGGAAAGGGCATTCCACCCTTTTCCGGGCGAGAACTATGGACTCGGACTTGGAGGTGCTGATTCTCATTCCGGTCGCTTCACACTCGGCTGCAAACCGATCCAGTACGAGCTGAAGATCCCGGTCAGATGAAGCCATCAGGACCACATCATCTGCAAAAAGCAGAGACCTAATCCTGCGGTCACCAAACCGGAACCCCTCAATGCCTTGACTGCGCCTAAAAATTCTGTCCATAAAAGTTATGAACAGAATCGGTGACAAAGGACAGCCTTGGCGGAGTCCAACTCTCACTGGAAATGCGTTCGACTTACTGCCGGCAATGCGACCCAAGCTCTGGCACTGATCGTACAGGGAGCGGACCGCCATTATAAGACAGTCCGATACCCCATACTCTCTGAGCACTCCCCACAGGACCTCCCGAGGGACACGGTCGAATGCCTTCTCCAAGTCCACAAAGCACATGTAGACTGGTTGGGCAAACTCCCATGCACCCTCAAGAACCCTGCCGAGAGTATAGAGCTGGTCCACAGTTCGACGCCCAGGACGAAAACCACACTGTTCCTTCTGAATCCGAGGTTCGACTATCCGGCGTAACCTCCTCTCCAGTACACCTGAATAAACCTTACCGGGAAGGGTGAGGAGTGTAATCCCACGATAGTTGTAACACACCCTCCGGTTCCCCTTCTTAAAGAGAAGACCCACTACCCCGGTCTGCCAATCCAGAGGTACCCCCCCCGATGTCCACGCGATGCTGCAGAGTCTTGTCAACCAAGACAACCCCACAGCATCCAGAGCCTTAAGGAACTCCGGGCGGGTCTCGTCCACTCCCGGGGCCTTGCCACCGAGGAGCTTTTTAACTACCTCAGCGACCTCAGCCCCAGAAATAGGAGAGTCCACCACAGATTCCCTAGGCACTGCTTCCTCATAGGAAGACGTGTTGGTGGGATTGAGGAGGTCTTCAAAGTATTCCTTCCACCTTTCCACAACATCCGCAGTTGAGGTCAGCAGAACACCATCCGCACCAAACACGGAGTTGATAGTGCACTGCTTCCCCTTCCTGAGGCGGCGGACGGTGGCCCTGAATCGCTTTGAAGCCGTCCGGAAGTCATTTTCCATGGCTTCCCCGAACCCCTCCCATGTCCGAGTTTTTGCCTCAGCGACCGCTGAAGCCGCACACCGCTTGGCCTGTCGGTACCTGTCCACTGTCTCCGGAGTCCTATGAGCCAAAAGGACCCGATAGGACTCCTTCTTCAGCTTGACGGCGTCCCTCACCGCTGGTGTCCGCCAAGGGGTTTTAGGATTGCCGCCTCGACAGGCACCAACTACCTTGCGGCCTTAGCTCCGATCGTCCGCCTCGACAATAGAGGTGCGGAACATGGTCCACTCGGACCCAATGTCCAGCACCTCCCTCGTAACATGTTCGAAGTTCTTCCAGAGGTGGGAATTGAAACTTTCTCTGACAGGAGACTCTGCCAGACGTTTCCAGCCGACCCTCACAATGCGTTTGGGCCTGCCAGGTCTGTCCGGCATCCTCCCCCACCATCGCAGCCAACTCACCACCAGGTGGTGATCGGTAGAAAGCTCCGCCCCTCTCTTCACCCGAGTGTCCAAAACATAAGGCCGCAAATCCGATAACACAACTACAAAGTCGATCATGGAACTGCGGCCTAGGGTGTCCTGGTGCCAAGTGCACATATGGACACCCTTATGTTTGAACATGGTGTTTGTAATGGACAAACTGTGACGAGCACAAAAGTCCAATAACAAAACACCACTCGGGTTCAGATCCGGGCGGCCATTCTTCCCAATCACGCCTCTCCAGGTTTCACTGTCGTTGCCAACATGAGCGTTGAAGTCCCCCAGTAGGACAAGGGAATCACCCGGGGGAGCACTTTCCAGTACTCCCTCGAGTGTACCCAAAAAGGGTGGGTACTCTGAACTGCTGTTTGGTGCATAAGCACAAACAACAGTCAGGACCCGTCCCCCCACCCGAAGGCAGGGGGAGGCTACCCTTTCGTCCACTGGATTGAACTCCAACGTGCAGGCTTTAAGCCGGGGGGCAACCAGAATTGCCACCCCAGCCTGTCGCCTCTCACTGTCGGCAACGCCAAAATGGAAGAGGGTCCAGTCCCTCTCGAGAGAAGTGGTTCCAGAGCCCTTACTGTGCGTCGAAGTGAGTCCGACTATATCCAGCCGGAACTTCTCCACTTCGCGCACTAGCTCAGGCTCTTTACACCCCATTGAGGTGATGTTCTACATCCCAAGAGCTAGCTTCTGTAGCCAAGTATTTGAACGCCAAGTGCCCTGCCTTCGGCTTCCGCCCAGCTCACATCTTTGGCCCCTGCTGTGGGTGGTGAGCCCATTGGAGGGGTGACCCACGTTGCCTCTTCAGGCTGTCCCCGGCCGGGCCCCATGGGAACAGGCCCGGCCACCAGGCGCTCGCCATCGTGCCCCACCTCCGGGCCTGGCTCCAGAAGGGGGCCCCGGTGACCCGCGTCCGGGCGAGGGAATTCTGGGTTCATGTTTTGTCTTCTTTATAGAAATTTTTGAGCTGCTCTATGTCTGATCCCTCACCTAGAACCTGTTTGCCTTGGGAGACCCTACCAGGGGGCATAAATCCCCCGGACAACATAGCTCCTAGGATCATTGGGACACGCAAACTCCTCCACCACGATAAGGTGGCAGCTCAGAGAGGAGTATATATATATATATATATATATATATATATATATATATATATATATATATACTTTGTCCTGCTCCACCCAAGGGATCCCGAGGAGTTCCCAGGGCAGCCGGGAGACATAGTCTTCCCAACGTGTCCTGGGTCTTCTCCTTGACCTCCTGCCGGAGACGTTTGGGGGGCATCCTGACCAGATGCCCGAACCGCCTCATCTGGCTCCTCTCGATGTGGAGGAGCAGCGGCTTTACTTTGAGTCCCTCCCGGATGGCAGAGCTTCTCACCCTATGTCTAAGGGAGAGCCCCGCCACCCGGCGGAGGAAACTCATTTCGGCCGCTTGTACCCGTGATCTTGTCCTTTCGGTCATAACCCAAAGCTCATGACCATTGGTGAGGATGGGAACGTAGATCGACCGGTAAAATTGAGATCTTTGCTTTCTGACTCAGCTCCTTCTTCACCACAACAGATCGATACAGCGTCCGCATTACTGAAGACGCCGCACCGACCCGCCTGTCGATCTCACGATCCACTTCTCCCTCACTCGTGAGCAAGACTCCGAGGTACTTGAACTCCTCCACTTGGGGCAAGATCTCCTCCCCAACCCGGAGATGGCACTCCATCCTTACCCAGGCGAGAAACCTGGACTCGAACTTGGAGGTGCTGATTCCCATCCCAGTCGCTTCACACTCCGCTGCGAACCGATCCAGTGAGAGCTGAAGATCCTGGCCGGATGAAGTCATCAGGACCACATTGTGGGAGGCGGGGCGTGGTCACGCGCCGCCTGCCGGCGATGGCATGCACAGGAGCCGGCTGGAAGCAAGATGACAGGTGAGTGGATACCTCAGCTGGAACGAGTTATCTAATCACCTGTCTCTATTTAGCAGCGTTGGTGACTGCAGGGCGGGACTGAAAAGCCAGAAGGACCCCAGGAGGTGCGAAGGACGCCAGAAGGGTTGTGGAAGGACTGAGCGAGTTAAAAACTTTGTGAGTGAACGAACTAAGACTGAAAAGACTGGGGGAGCGAACGAAGACGATGAATTGTTGTGAAAATTAAAAAAATGAAAAGAAAATCCTTTTGGGAACGAACGAAAGAAGAAATATTGTGTGTAAAAAGATTAAAAAGAATTGTCAACTTGAACTCCTGCTGTGATCCTTCGGTCCTGAGGACCCCACGACACAAGCCTGTCACAGTTGGCGCCCAACCAAGCAAGGACCGAGGAAGGATGACGGCCCCAACCCCCCTGCAGGCACTGGGAAGAGTGCTGGCGGGGGTGTCGGCATCTACCCAGCAGCAGATAGAGGCAAGCATGCACCAGACGCAGGTACTGCAAGCACTGGTGAGCCAGTCCGGAGGAAAGGAGAAGGAGAAGGGGACCGCCACGCAGAGGATGTCGGAGGGAGAGGACCCGCAAGTATTCCTCGACGTATTCAAGACCACAGCAACAGCATGCGGCTGGCCGGACACCGAGTGGGGTGTCAAGCTGTTGCCGCTCCTGGCGGGGGAGGCGCAACGGGCGGCGCTTAGTCTCCCAGCGCACGCTCGGGTGCATTTTCCCAACCTACGCCGGGTAATATTAGACCGCATCGGCAGCCACCCGGAGGACCACCGACGCCGGTTCCGTGCCATGCGACTGGGGCCTGAAGATCGACCATTCGTGCTGGCGCAGCAGCTTCGGGATGCGGCCGTCCGGTGCCTTGAACCCCAGGAGGCCGATAGCAAGATGCTGGAGCGGATCCTTCTGGAGCAGTTTGTGGAGGCCATCCCAGCCCGGACGGCCGCTTGGGTGCGGTACCATCGCCCGCAGGACCTGATGGCCGCGGTGGCCCTGGCCGAGGATCATCTGGCGGTACACCGTGGAGGAAGCAACAAGATCGCCGAAAGACCCACACCAGCGCCACGGGCAGCCGACAGGCCCAGAGCAGCACCACAAGCGGCCGAGTGGCCCATCCCCGCACCCCGGAGACGGAGCTGGCAGACGCAGGAGGCCGCGGTAGAGCAAGTCATCGGCCCGGACAGGGACATGCACACACACACACACACACCCACACACACACACACACACCCACACACGCACACGCACACACCACGTCATCCTCCAGCACTATTGAGGGGGGGGAGACGGGGTGTATAACGTATGTAACATTCCTCCCTCTGTCCAGGTTTCCGGCGCTGCGCAACAAGGGCTTCCCCCGCAGACGGCACCTCGAACGCCGTGGCCTGTGTGCTGGGGGTGCGGCCAACCTGGTCACGTGCGCAGGGAGTGCTCGCTGATGGAGGTGGGGCAGGTGATACGGGTGGTCGGGCCCCCAGCACCTGCCTCCGATCCAGGGGAGGCGTACTGTGTCCCGGTAAGGGTTCAAGGGAGTATATACCGGGGAATGGTGGATTCGGGGTGCAAACAAACCATGATCCACCAAAACCTGGTTCGGCCCGGGGCGTTGAGGCAGGCAACACAGGGGCGAATTAGATGTATTCATGGGGATGTGCACTCGTATCCCATTGTTCCAGTAGAAATTTGGCATCGGGGACAACAGCATAGTGTGAAGGTTGCTGTAAGTGCGCACCTTACGCCTCCCATAATATTAGGGACAAATTGGCCGGGGTTTCCACTTCTCGTGACGCAATGTGTGGGGAGGCGTTCATGGACCGTAGGAAAAGGGAGTATCCGCGTGGTTCTCAGTGGCGAAGCGGGGCCTTCCACCACTACCGAGCGGGAACCGGCGGGGGCTTCGCGGGACGCCTCCCCCCCCCGGTCCCCTATTGGCATCCTACGGAGGATTTTCCCCTCGAGCAGTCGCGAGACGAAACTTTGCGCGCGGCCTGGGACCAAGTCGACTATATCGACGGTCAGCTAATGCGCCCGGGAGCGGCGCGGGTATTCCCGCATTTCTCCATTATGAGAGAAAGGCTGTATAAAGTGACCCGTGACACTCAGACGGGAGAAGAGATCACCCAGTTGCTGGTGCCGAAACGCCACCGGGAAATGGTTTTCCAGGCGGCGCATGTGAACCCAATGACTGGACATATGGGTTACGACAAAACACTCAATCGGGTAATGGCCCGGTTCTATTGGCCGGGCATTCGGGCAGACGTGCGCCGCTGGTGCGCCGCCTGTCCGGAATGCCAACTGGTAAATCCAGCGGCCGTCCCGAAGGCGCCCTTGCGCCCATTACCACTTATAGAGGTCCCATTCGAAAGAATAGGAATCGACCTCATCGGTCCATTGCACCCGAGCTTACGAGGATATCGCTTTGTGTTAGTCCTAGTGGATTACGCAACGCGCTATCCCGAAGCAGTGCCTCTGCGCTCCATCTCCGCAAGAAGCGTAGCGCAAGCGCTGTTTCAAATGATCTCCCGGGTCGGGATCCCGAAAGAGATCCTGACCGACCAAGGCACGTCCTTCATGTCACGCACAGTCAAGGAACTATACGGATTACTGGGTATCAAAGCAATCCGCACCAGCGTTTATCACCCCCAAACAGATGGGCTGGTGGAACGCTTGAACAAAACGCTAAAAACCATGATCCCTAAGTTCACGCACAAGGACAAACCAAATTGGGACAAATGGCTGGATTCCCTCATGTTTGCGATGCGGGAGGTACCCCAGTCCTCCCTAGGTTTTACACCATTCGAGTTGTTGTACGGCAAGAAGCCGCGTGGAGTGCTGGACATAATTAAAAAAAGCTGGGAGGAAAGTCCGAGCTCCAGTAAAACTGAAGTCCAGTATGTTATGGACTTGAGAGCAAAACTACACACATTGGGGCACTTATCACGGGAGGATTTGCCCAAGAACGCCAAAAACGCTCGTACAACCAGGGAACCCAGCTGCGAAGATTTTCACCGGGAGAAAAAGTCCTTTTATTACTTCCCAGTTCGAGCTCTAAATTACTTGCGCGATGGCAAGGACCCTTTGAGGTCACACGGCAAGTGGGGGATGTGGACTATGAGGTTCGGCGCTCGGACCGAGGCGGAGACACCCAAATTTACCACCTCAATCTGCTGAAAGCATGGAAGGAGGCGGAGCCTGTTTCCATGGTGACGGTAGTAAGAGAGGAGGAGGAGTTGGGGCCAGAAGTCCCGCGCTCTGCCCCTTCCCGTCCCCTCCCCTGTGATGATCACCTCACGCTCAAACAGAAAGCGGATGTTGCAGCGCTGCAACAGCGCTTTTCTGATGTGTTCTCCGCGCGGCCCGGCCGCACGAACCTCATCCAACATCACATCGAGACCAGCCCGGGGGATACGGTGCGGACTCAACCATACAGACTTACCGAGCACAAGCTCAAAGTAGTTCGGGAAGAATTAAAAACCATGCTGGAACTGGGGGTGATAGAAGAATTCCACAGTGCGTGGTGTAGCCCAATCGTTCTGGTGGGAATGAGGGATGGCTCCGTACGCTTCTGTGTGGATTACCGCAAGGTGAATGAGGTGTCACGTTTTGACGCATACCCAATGCCCCGGGTCGACGAGCTCCTGGATCGGCTAGGCACTGCTCACTTTTTCACCACACTGGATTTAATCAAGGGCTACTGGCAGATTCCCTTATCACCAGAGTCCAAGGAAAAAACGGCCTTCTCCACTCCGGAAGGTTTATTCCAGTTCGTGACACTGCCGTTTGGTTTGTTCGGTGCCCCCGCCACGTTCCAGCGTCTCATGGACCGGGTGCTGCGCCCCCACGCGGCATACGCGGCCGCATATTTGGATGACGTCATCATCCAAAGCAGCGGCTGGGAACAGCACATGCAGCGGGTGGGGGCGGTGCTTGAGTCCCTGAGGCGGGCGGGGCTCACCGCCAACCCGGCAAAGTGTGCGGTTGGCCAGAGGGAGGTACAGTACCTGGGGTACCACTTGGGGGGGAAAGGTGCGCCCACAGGTAGATAAAACAGCTGCGATTGCGGCCTGTCCACCCCCCAAGAAAAGAAGGGAGGTGAGGCAGTTTTTGGGACTGGCGGGATATTACCGCCGTTTTATTCCACGGTTCGCGGACTTGGCCAGCCCACTAACTGACCTCACCCGAAAGGGTGCCCCAGAGCTGGTCCAGTGGACGGAGCAGTGCCAGCGGGCGTTCGAGCAGGTAAAGACGGCACTCTGCGAGAAACCGGTACTGTGTATGCCCGACTTCACCATCCTCTTTTGTCTGCAGGCGGACGCATCGGGCAGGGGACTGGGGGCGGTGCTGTCCCAGCGGGTGGGGGGTGTCGACCGCCCCATTCTGTACATCAGTCGGAAACTCTCAGACCGGGAGGCGAGGTACAGTACGGTGGAGAGGGAGTGCCTCGCCATCCGATGGGCGGTCGGGGCCCTCCGCTACTACCTGCTGGGGCGCGCCTTCAGTCTCTGTTCGGACCACAAACCGCTCCAATGACTCCACCGGATGAAGGATGCAAACGCACGGATCACCCGGTGGTACCTTGCATTACAGCCATACAACTTCCGGGTGGTCCACAGGCCGGGCGCGCAGATGGCCGTGGCGGACTTCCTCTCTCGCCCTCCTGGGGGGTGGGGGTCGGGGCGGCCGGACGGGTGCCCGGCCTGAAACTGACGGTGGAGGCCTGTGGGAAGCGGGGCGTGGTCACGCGCCGCCTGCCGGCGATGGCATGCACAGGAGCCGGCTGGAAGCAAGATGACAGGTGAGTGGATACCTCAGCTGGAACGAGTTATCTAATCACCTGTCTCTATTTAGCAGCGTTGGAGACTGCAGGGCGGGGCTGAAAAGCCAGAAGGACCCCAGGAGGTGCGAAGGACGCCAGAAGGGTTGTGGAAGGACTGAGCGAGTTAAAAACTTTGTGAGTGAACGAACTAAGACTGAAAAGACTGGGGGAGCGAATGAAGAAGATGAACTGTTGTAAAATTAAAAAAATTAAAAGAAAATCCTTTTGGGAACAAACGAAAGAAGAAATATTGTGTGTAAAAAGATTAAAAAGAATTGTCAACTTGAACTCCTGCTGTGATCCTTCGGTCCTGAGGACCCCACGACACAAACCTGTCACACACATCATCTGCAAAAAGCGCAGATCCAACCCTGCAGCCACCAAACCAGATCCTCTCAACGCCCTGTCTGCGCCTAGAAATTCGGTCCATAAAAGTTATGAACAGAATCTTTGAGAAAGGGCAGCCTTGGTGGAGTACACAAACACATATATATATATATATATATATATATATATATATATATATATATATATATATATATATATATATATATATATATATATATATATATATACATATATATATATATATGAATATCTATATACGTCTATCATATATATATGAATATCTATATACGTCTATCTTATATATATATATACGTCTATCTTATATATATATGTATGTATATTTATTTATAATATAATTGATAATTATATTCAATATATACATATATATGAATATATAAGTATATATATATATATATATAATTTATTTAGAACTTTTTTTTTTCTCCCCGCGGTGAGGCAATCATCAGCATGTTTGTGAGTAAGATGGAAAGAGACAGGTAGAGAATGTTAATTAACTGCTGCTGACATCTGCAAGCTTTCCCCATCAGGGTCCCATGAAAGCAGGAAATGCAGGTGTGCTGAGAGACAGAGGAAAACAAGAAGAGAGAAGCGTTGTGGCAAAAAAAAAAAAACGAGAACGAAAGTGGACCATAAGGCTATATGTTGGCATCATTCCTGTGAGAATCCTGCGTGGGACTGAAGCATTAGGGAGCGGGACTATCCAGGGCGAACTTCAGTGTGCTCAAACTAGTAACGAGTAATCTAATTAGGTACTTTTGATGTGGCTGTGTTTCAATAAGTTCAATGCAGGAAGTGATGTTTTGCTAATTAAAGCAACATATAGTAATTAACTTGATATCAAATAGATATAGGCAACATCCCACAGCAAACAACACACACTCATACACACTACTACTACTACTATGTGGGAGAATAATGGATAACAAATCAATAATTGAAGTGACAATTAGGTGATGACCTGTCCAGCTGGGATAG
Organism: Nerophis ophidion; assembly: GCF_033978795.1. NCBI lineage: Eukaryota > Metazoa > Chordata > Actinopteri > Syngnathiformes > Syngnathidae > Nerophis > Nerophis ophidion. The sequence goes on from NC_084617.1 coordinate 28,690,199, forward strand.
GCTCCAGCACCCCCCACGACCCCAAAAGGTGGAACATGGATGGATGAAAACTTGCGGACAAGGACACTACAGCCATGGAAGCGCAATCAATCTCTTTATTGACTTAGCGGAATCCAGTGTGATGATACATGATACTACGGAGCTGCCGCCCCACAAGAGCTAGCAACCACTACTACATGTCACCTAGCAACAGGCACTGCCTTTTTAAACTCACGCACTCTGTTTTCATGAAAAGTCATTCAAATGCATATGCCAGATTTTATTTAATTTTTTTCCCAAGTAACGCAATAAATACTTTAACTAATATTTTTTACATTTATTAAAATGTAGTTTTGTTGGTATCTTAATAGTTTTTTTGGGGTAAAGTAATGAGTATTTATCATTAACAGTGGATGGATGGATGAATATTTTTCAAAAGTAATTTTCATTTCTTATTTGTTCCAATTTATTGAATAATATACTATAATGAATTGTGTCGAATGATTGCGCCGTCTGTTGCAGTGTTTCTCAAACTGCACTGTGGGCTTCATCTGGTGGTAATATAATGAAATATTTAAACACGATGTTCGTGTTCAAACTGTGTGTAATGTTTCTGTGGTCAAAAATATTAAATGTAATTGTTAAATATACAACCCAAAAACCATTGAAGTTGGCATGTTGTGTAAATGGTAAATTAAAACAGAATACATCCATCCATCCATCCTTTTTCTACCGTTTATTCCCTTTGGGCTCGCAGGGGGCGCTGTGCCTATCTCGGCTACAATCGGGCGGAAGGCAGGGTACACCCTGGACAAGTCGCCACCTCATCGCAGAAAACAGAATACAATGATTTGCAAATCCTTTTCAACTTCTTTTCAATTGGATAGACTGCAAAGACAAGATATATAATGTTCCAACTGGTAAACGTTGTTGTTTTTTGGGAATATTATCTAATTTGGAATTTCAAAAAAGCTGGCACAAGTGGCAAAAAAGACTGAGAAAGTTGTGGAATGCTCGTCAAACATTTATTTGGAACATCCCACAGGTGAACAGGCTAATTAAGAACAGGTGGGTGCCATGATTGGGTATAAAAGCAGCTTCCAAGAAATGCTCAGTCATTCACAAACAAGGATGGGGCGAACAAATGTATGAGTAAATTTTCCAACTGTTTAAGAACAACAATTCTCAACCAGCTACTGAAAGAAATTCAGGTATTTCACCATCTACGGTCTGTAATATCATCAAAAGTTTCGGAGAATCTGGAGAAATCACTGCACGTAAGCGATGACATTACAGACTTACGGTGCTGCATCAAAAAGTGACATCAGTGTGTAAAGTATATTACCACATGGACTCAGGAACACTTGGGGCGGTATAGCTCGGTTGGTAGAGTGGCCTTGCAAACAACTTAAGGGTTCCAGGTTCGATACCCTCTTCCGCCAATCCTAGTCACTGCTGTTTTGTTTTTGGGCAAGACACTTTACCCACCTGCTCCCAGTGCCACCCACACTGATTTAAATGAAACTTAGATATTGGGTTTCACTATGTATAGCACTTTGAGTCACTAGATTAAAAGTGCTGAATAAATATCACTCACTTCACTTCACTTCACTTCAGAAAACCACTGTCCGTAACTACAGTTGGTTGCTACATCTGTAAGTGCGAGTTAAAACTCTACTATTCAAAGCCAAAGCCATTTATCAACAATACCCTGAAACGCCGCCGGCTTCACAAGGCCCGAATTTATCTAAGATGGACTGATGCAAAGTGGAAAAGTGTTCTGTGGTCTGACGAGTCCACATTTCAAATTGTGTATGGAAACTGTGGACGTCGTGTCCTCCGGACCAAAGAGGTAAAGAACCATCTGGAATGTTCTAGGTGCAAAGTTGAAAAGCCAGCATCTGTGCTGGTATGGGGGTGTATTAGTGCCCAAGGCATGGGCAACTTACACATCTGTGAAGGCACCATAAATGTTCAAAGGCACATACAGGTTTTGGAGCAACATATGTGGCCACCCAAGCAATGTTATCACAGACGCCCCTGAGTATAAGTTAAAAAGGATTTGCAAATCATTGTATTTTGTTTTTATTTACCATTTACACAATGTGCCAACTTCACCGGTGTTGGGTTTTGTAGAATTCATTAATTGTTTTTAATGAATACTACGCTACTGTACTTTAATGTCGGTCATCATGGTGGTACTATGTGAGCCAAGTGTTTTCTGAGGCGGAACTTGGTGAGAAAAGTTAAAGAACCACTGTTCTCCCGCGTTATTTCCATTAATGCCATCCATGATGAAATGTTTACTCCATTGGGTGTTGATGAGCGTTTCACTATAATTCATGGAATCGTCCAATCTGTTCAATTATTTTATTAGGAATGTGAACATAAGGAAATCAATCATAGTTTGTAAACTGGTGTTTGTCTCTAGTCCTGTGAATCAGTACAAGTTTTACTTTTTTCATTTTGTTTGGGAATTTACTTGTTTAAAGAAAAAAAAATATGTATACATTGTAAAAACGGCTGTGGATTTTATGGTAAAACATTGTTGTTGTTTTTTTCTTTTTATATAGTTTGTCCCAATAAAATAACTACTGTAAAAAAAACAGACTCAACCATTGATGTGCAGGAGTACTGTGGTACACAGTTAATTTCACTCCTGCAATAGCTAATGAATAATAAAACGCCATGATAAGATAAAAATAAATCATAATGAATGCATGTGATGACTCGCTGGCGTCCAATCAGAATTAAACGCGCACGTACGTGCCGCTGATCTTCCCTCATTCATGCACAAAGGCTGTCACGTCAAATATTCGCTGACATCGGAGGCCCCGTCCCCGCCTGAAAAAAAAAACGTGTTTTCCTGCAGCGATTGGCGCTTGCTTCGTGGAGCCGTGCTGCAAGATTGCTTTGATGTAGGGCTCATTTATCAACGTCAACATTTGCACAGACACACACGCGTGCGGCACACATAACACCGCATACATTGTCATGAACACACATTTTACTCCCGGGCCAAATGCTGTAATTAATAAGCAGATGGCTCAGATAGCCAGTAGCAAACTCCGACTGTACATGTCAGTGTATTTGTTTATTAAATACAAGTAGGGCTGGGCAGTACACCACTATTGTAGTTAATAAAACGGTATATATTTGGTAGGGCTGCGAATCTTTGGGTGTTCCACGATTCGATTCAATATTGATTCTTGGGGTCACGATTCGATCATAAATCGATTTTTTTCCAATTAAACTCGATTTTCCATTCAAAAACAATATTTTTCCGATTCAAAACGATTCTCTAGTCATTCAATACAAATGATCTCAGCAGCATCTACCCCAGTCTAGGTCCGAGAAGTACAGAGATCACAGGTAAGAGCTACTTTGCTAGCTCTAGTCACAGCTTAACCCACTTTTAACTTTGTCTCTCTGTAAAGGGAAAGTACAACATTGTCTGTAAAAAACGAGTATGATGGGATGTCATAACGTGGCTCAATAGTTTATAACATGAACCCGAAGCCTTCTGTCTCTTCTGCGCTGTATGGTTGCAGGTCTTTTGCAATGAAACAAGCGATGGATCTGGTTATCTTCTTCGCCCATTCAGAAGAGGGTGGTCATTTTGTAAACTGGTGAATTGTGTGTTGATCAGCTGCGGGTGTTGTTAGTGGATAATCCTTTTCCTCTGATAACTCTGGGTGGTGTCTGTCGAAGTGAGCGCGGGGATTTTTAAGTATTCCTAAAATGCTTAACTTTAGCGTTGCAAAGCCTGTAAATTGCATGAGTCATGTCAAACCCTTTCTTGCCACGGTAAAATCCAAAGTGTGTCCAAACGTTTGCTTTCAAAGTCCGCGAAGGCGGTTGTAGTTCTTTAGGCTGCTCCGTTTCTTTTTGTTCTACCTGCATTTTTGCGGCAAAACAACAACACTACACTCCCCTTAGTAGATAGCCACTTGCTGCTTATTGTGTAATACCTACGGTAGCCCAGAAGGCGCATACACATTGCCGGGAGCGGGGGAAGAAAATCGATTTTTGAAAAATGAGAATTGATACTGAATTATACAACGTGGGAATGGAGATTGGAATTCAAATCGATGTTTTCCCACACTCCTAATATTTGGGACAATACCGCCATACCGGTTTCTTTTAATTTGCCTTTGTTACGGCTTTTTGTTCATCTCCACATCTGAGAAGCGATGCACACGGCGTCTGTCCTCTTTGTGTTTACGGAGGTTTCTCTGACGCACCACAACAAGCTTTTTTCGTCAAATATGGTGACTTCTCTCATATGTTTCTGTTGTTCACTTCTTTTAGCGACTTAGCATAGCAGCTAGCGATAGCGCCTCGGTTTAAAAATGCCTCTCCTCATAGCTCATGCCGACTAAGCTAGCGTAGAAAGGTACAAACCCCAAAACCAGTGAAGTTAGCAAGTGTGTAGATGGTAAGTACAAACAGAATACAATAATTTGCAAATAATTTTCAACTTATGTTCAATTGAATGGTCTGCAAAGACAAGATATTTAATGTTCGAATTGGTAAACTTTGTTATTTTTTGCAAATATCAGCTCATTTAGAATTTGATGCCTGAAACATGTTTCAAAAAACCTGGCAATAAAGACTGAGAAAGTGGAGGAATGCTCATCAAACACTTATTTGGAACATCCCACAGGTCAACAGGCTAATTAAAACAGGTGGGTGCCATGATTGGGTAAAAAAGCAGCTTCCATGAAATGCTCAGTCATTCATAAACAAGGATGGGGCGAGGGTCACAACTTTGTCAACAAATACCTGAGCAAATTTTTTAAGAACAACATTTCTCAACAAGCTACTGCAAGGAATTTAAGGATTTCACCATCTACACTCCATAGTATAATCAAAAGGTTCAGAGAATCTGGAGAAATGTCTGCAGGTAAGCGACCTTCAATCACTCAGGCGGTACTGCATCAAAAAGCGACATCAGTGTGTAAAGGATATTACCACATGGGCTCAGGAACACATCAGAAAACCACTGTCAGTAACTACAGTTGTTTGTTACATCTGTAAGTGCAATTAAAACTCTATTATGCATAGCCAAAGCTATTCATCAACAACACCCAGAAACCCCGCCGGCTTCACAGGGCCCAAGCTCATCTAAGATGAACTGATGCAAAGTGTAAAAGTGTTCTGTGGTCTGACAAGTCCACATTTCAAACTGTTTATGGAAACTGTGGATGTCGTGTTCGCCAGAAAAAAAGAGGAAAGAACCATCCGGATTGTTACAGGTTGCAACGTTTAAAAGCTAGCATCTGAGATGGTATGGGTGGGCATTAGTGCCCAAGGCATGGGTAACTTACACATCTGTGAAGGCACCATTAATGCGTACAGGTTTTGGCGCAACATATGTTGCCTTCCAAGCAACGTTATTATGGACGCCCCCGCTTATTTCAGTAAGACAATGCCAAGCCACGTGTTACAACAGCATGGCTTTATAGAAAAAGAGTACGGGTACTAGACTGGCCTGTCTGAAGTCCAGACCTGTCTCCCATTGAAAATGTGTGGCGTATTATGAAGCCTAAAATACCACAACGGAAACCCTGGAATGTTGAACAACTTAAGCTGTACATCAAGCAAGAATGGGAAATAATTCCACCTGAAAAGCTTTAAAAATTGGTTTCCTCAGTTCCCAAACGTTTACTGAGTGTTGTTAAAAGGAAAGGCCATGTAACACAGTGGTAAAAATGCCCCTGTGTGAACATTAAATATATTTTCTGTGCAGTCTATTCAATTGAATATAAGTTGAAAAGACTTCGCACACTTTGCTGGTTTTGGGTTTTGTACAAGGCTAGTGTCACGATTAGAGATGGGCACTGAATACGGTACGTTTGTTTGGCCCCGGCCGAATCCCGCCGGTCCGACTAAATCACGTAAAATCCAAAAGTGCCATTTTACAGTACGTGAGTTGGGCACTTTGGGAATCACTCCAGCAGCACCGAGAGCCTACTCAGCCAAACTCCCTCTTGTTAATGTTGCAATTTTCAATGCCAACAAAGAAATTGACTCAGAAAACACACCGTTATTAAAAGTAGGACTTGACTTTTCCAAAAATGCAATAGCTGGATGCTATTATACATTGCTTATCTATTGACATGCTATTGATTAGCATTAGCAAGTTTACAAGCCAATTTCAACACTTCCAAATGTATTAGTAAAATCTATAACGACTGTAAAATGCGATTTACACTCAAACAGCTGGTGTGTAAAAAGTAAAATACTTACAGTATTAACACTTTTTAGGGGGCAACCAAATTAATTATCGAAGTACAAATCAGCCACATTTATTGGGGATGGGAAAGGCAGGGGTTTAGCCTAAAATGAGGTCGAGCAACAACCCAGGTTCCGTAAATTGGCAAGGTTGGTTTTTAAGTGGATGTGGTCGGTGCCAAAAAAAGTACCGGATCCAGTACCATTCCGGAGTTACTTTGTGTTGAACGGATTTTGACGAACCGACACGTTGCCCTCATCCTCCTAGCACATGATCTCTGCCGACTGCAGAGCATCATGAGCCAGCACGTGTGTCGAGGGAGCATAACATGCTTGCCTTGTTTACTCTCCTCCCAAGGTCTTTGGGCAATGCTAAAGGGGACCACTTTCAGTTTCACTTTCATACCAGCTCCCGCGCTCGTCAGCACTGAACGAATGTGACAAGGGCTGTAATTTTAGCCGCGCTGACGCCATGAAGATGTCCCCTTCTCCCTCTTGTAACCCTTTCCGCATGTAATCACGGAAAGTCGTTGGTCGAGTCTTTGTGTGCGTGGCGTTTATTTGCAGGTTCAAAGGGCAGCTTCTCGAGGGGTCAAGTCACAAGCTCTTCCAATCACGGGTGAGATACGGCTCATTAATGTGTTCACAACAACTGGATGTGAATGCAGCAACCGTGAATGTGAGAGTTTAGAAGCAAAATACATCTTATGTTCTAAATTTATCTTCTAGCACAAATATCATCTGATTAGGAACTATTATTATTGTGTGAAGGCATTCACAAATTTACAATTCATCATCTATTTGTTCACATTATTCCGCCACAAAAGTTAGCCTGAGGCCACGGCCCACAGTTTTCATCCGAAGTATCAAAATGTTCGGTTTAACCGAGAATCGTGACCTTATCAAAATATTAATTTAAAAAAATACACCAGATAACCCAGAATTCCCAGTTTTCAGGGACATTTTTCCCATTGAAAACGAATGGGACATTTTCCGAACGAGCACAATTCCCACATTTCTCACCCGATTTGAACCATTCCACCATCCACACACTCCACTGCCGCCTATCTCAGCTACAATCGGCGGGAAGGCGGGTTACACCCTGGACAAGTCGCCACCTCATCACCGGACCAACACAGATAGACAGACAACATTCACACTCACATTCACACACTAGGGCCAATTTAGTGTTGCCAATCAACCTATCCCCAGGTGCATGTCTTTGGAAGTGGGAGGAAGCCGGAGTACCTGGAGGGAACCCACGCATTCACGGGGAGAACATGCAAACTCCACACAGAAAGATCCCAAGCCTGGGATTGAACCCAGGACTGCATGACCTTCGTATTGTGAGGCAGACACACTAACCCCTCTCCCACCGTGAAGCCCATCTATAGTAATAATTCAACGAAAAAGAACAGCTACACTGAGCAATTCCTTTGGACTCTGAATTGATTTTTATTGTACAATTGCATAAAAGCGTGAGAGTCGATGTCGCGGTCTACTCCCTAAACGAAATAAGAGTACACAAAAGAGCCGCCTGCAGAGGTGTGTTGTGTGGAAAGTGCACGTTTTTCATTTGGTTCCAAACCCCTGTTCTATAATCCTTGCAGTGTTTAGTTCACCTCAAACCGACCTTTGCAAATGACACAAACGACAGTATTGAGCTGGAAAAGAAACAAATTAAACGTTTAATTACTTTCATTTGCACTACTAAAAAAGTCCGTCAAGGTTCTGATGGCCATGAAAATGTTTTTTTTTTTCAGATGAAAAGCTAGATAGAGCTCATTTTGAAGTTCTAGCAACTATTTTTTCATCTAACTTTAGGATTTGTAGGCATTACTGACACATACTACAAAATATTATTTATATTTTACTAAAGGCTAATAAACCTGCCTAAACCTTAACATTATGTACACATTAATAATCAAATTTGAGCCGCTGGTTGGATCAAAAAAAAAAAAACGAAATAGAAAGTCATGGTGGTACTGTAGATCTTTGTTTCTTAACCATAGGGCCGGGGGCCATTGTTGGGCTGCAAACGCCACCTTGAGAGCTACAAAAAATGATCTCTTTCCCAATACACAGTGTTCCCCCCCGGAACTCAGTTGTAATACACTTTTCCACCACTAAAGTCATAGAGAAGTTACCTAAGTGTAAAAGATTTGACTGAGGTGGTAAAGCTGTATTTGCATTTGCACTTTATTAAAGGTTTATTAAATAAACATATTTATTATTAATAATTTGTTATAATGTATTTTTTTTTAGCATTGGTGTGGCTTATAGTCCGTTGCCAATGATATATGGGGAAAAAAATATATATATATATTCATCACTCCATTTTCTACAGCTTATTACCTTTAGGGTCGCTGGTGCCTATATCAGCTACAATCAGGCGAAAGGCGGGGTACACCCTGGACAAGTCACTACCTCATCACAGTATATATATATATATATATATATATATATATATATATATATATATATATATATGTATATATATATATATATATATATATATATATGTATATGTATATATATATATATATATATATATATATATATGTATATATATATATATATATATATATATATACATATATATATATATATATATATATATATATATATATATATATATATATATATATATATATACACATTAGGGCTGCGAACCTTTGGGTGTCCCACAATTCGATTCAATATCGATTCTTGGGGTCACAATTCGATAATATATGTATTCATTCAATACATAGGATTTCAGGAGGATCTACCCCAGTCTGCTGACATGCTAGCAGAGTAGTAGATTTAAAAAAAAAAAGCTTTTGTAATTGGAAAGGACAATGTTTTATCCACTGATTGCAATCATTTAAATTTGTTTTATCTATTAAACAAACCAAAAATATGACTTATTTTATCTTTGTGAAAACATTGGACACAGTGTGTTGTCAACCTAATGAGATGCGATGCAATTGTAAGTCACTGTTACACTATTGTTTTTTATTTTTATTTTTATAAATGTCTAATGATAATGTCAATGAGGGATTTTTAATCACTGCTACGCTGAAATTATAACTAATATTGATACTGTTGTTGATAATATTCATTTTTGTTTCACTACTTTTGGTTTGTTCTGTGTCGTGTTTGTGTCTCCTTTCAATTGCTCTGTTTATTGCAGTTCTGAGTGTTGCTGGGTCAGGTTTGGTTTTGGAATTGGATTGCATTGTTATGGTATTGCTGTGAAGTGGTTTGTTGAATTGATTAAAAAAATTAAAAATAAAAAATCGATTTTGCAAAAATGAGAATTAATTTTGAATCACACATTATATATATATTTATATATATATATATATATTGTGATGAGGTGGCAAAATATTTATATATACTGTATATATATATATATATATATATATACACAGTATATATATTTATTTATTTTATTTTATGTTGTGGGTGTGACTTATAGTTCAGTGCTGCTTCCTCCCACCTCCAAAGACATGCACCTGGGGATAAGTTGATTGGCAACACTAAATTGGCCCTAGTGTGTGAATGTGAGTGTTGTCTGTCTATCTGTGTTGGCCCTGCGATGAGGTGGCGACTTGTCCAGGGTGTACCCCGCCTTCCGCCCGATTGTAGCTGAGATAGGCGCCAGCGCCCCCCGTGATATATATATATATATATATATATATATATATATATATATACATATATATATATATATATATAGATATATATATATATAAAGGGACGGCCTGGCGCAGTGGGAGAATGGCCGTGCGCAACCCGAGGGTCCCTGGTTCAAATCCCACCTAGAACCAACCTCGTCACGTCCGTTGTGTCCTTGAGCAAGACACTTCACCCTTGCTCCTGATGGATGCTGGTTGGCGCCTTGCATGGCAGCTCCCTCCATCAGTGTGTGAATGTGTGTGTGAATGGGTAAATGTGGAAGTAGTGTCAAAGCGCTTTGAGTACCTTGAAGGTAGAAAAGCGCTATACAAGTACAACCCATTTATCATTTATATATATATATATATATATATATATATATACTGTGATGAGGTGGTAAAATATATATCTATATATATATATATACTGTATACATATACACAGTATATATATTTATTTATTTTATTTTTATGTTGTGGGTGTGACTTATACTTCAGTGCTGCTAATATAAGGAAAACATTTTTTGTTTTCCAAAATGTAGTAGGTAGGGCTGCTAATCAAGGATTTTTCTTTTTTTTTTTCAAACATTTAGTGTGTGCGGCTTATGGTCCAAAACCACTCATATATGGAAAAAAATATTTTTCAAAAATATATTTGTGCGGCTTATAGTCCGTTGTGGCTAATATGTGTAAAACTATATTTGAAAAAAATAAATTGTGGGTGCAGCTTTTAGTCTGGTGCCGCTAATATATATAGATATATATGTACAATTGTTTTATTTTTTTGTTTTGTGCGTGCAGTTTATAGTCATGTGCCACTAATATATGGAAACATATATTTTTACCACAAATGACTCGGGCGAGGCACTGCTGCTGCCCACTGCTCACCACACCTCCCAGGGGGTGAACAAGGGGATGGGTCAAATGCAGAGGACAAATTTCGCCACAGTTAGTGTGTGTGTGACAATCATTGGTACTTTAACTTGACTTTTAAAAACATATGCTGGGTGTGGCTTTAAGTCATGTTCTGCCTATATAAAGACATATATTATTTAGTAGGTACAGCCAATATATGGGAAACACATTTCTAGAATTTTGTGGGAGCTGCTTATAGTTCGGTACAACGTGTCATGTTCTGTGGTCATGTTTTATTTGGTTATGTTCCGATGGTTTTTGGACTCTTTTAGTTCCTGTTTGTGCTTCCTGGTTTGTTTTGTCACCATGACGACTCATTGGTTTCACCTGACTCATTTGGACTCACGCACCTGTCTCTAATCAGAAAGTGACAATATAAGCCTGTAGTTGCCAGGTTGTCGGCCTGGCGACATTGACATTGTTAGTATTCTTGACATTATCATGCTCTGTTTATTCCTGTTCATAGTTCATGCTGCTCTGCTTACATCGTCAGTGTTTTTTTTATGAGCATAGTTCAGGCTATGTGTTTACGTTTTGGTTTCCTGTGCCAAGTTTTGTGTCTCCACTGTAAGCGCCTTTTGTTTGTACTCTTTTGTAGCTTTTTTACACCCACTGTATTGGGTGCGCCCTATAGTCCGGTGAGGTTAATATGTGGAAAACTATATTTTTTAAGTTACTGCTCACTAACACGGACTGAACAGGAAGTGGGAACAAAATAAGAGCGCTAACCAAAACCCAGGAAATAGACCTAAAAACTAAACAAGACTATGACCTGGCGCTAGCAGGTTATGACAGTTTGACTTATTATTTTAATGTTGTGTTAATTTTGCAGGCCTTGTGGGCTCTCCTGTTTACACACACACACACACACACACACGCACACACACACACACACACACACACACACACTAGCTGGGTATGGGTGGCTGATTCATAAATGTCAAATTGCTTCACTCCTGGAACAATATTTAATAGTCCAGTTTATTTTCCATTTCTTGATGTTTAATAAATCACCTACTTTTAAGGACTGTAAACTCACACCTGGACTGAATCAGTGTGTTTAAAATATGATGTCATAAAACTTCACTGTTTAAAAAAAAAACAGTAGATTTTACAATTAAATAAAAAATAAAAATTGGACAATAAAAATAACTGTTAATGTTTTGTGTTGTTTTTTTATACAATTATTTAACTTTTTAAAAATGTCACAATTTACGGTACAATTTCATAAAATAACAGTGGAACCGTTTTACTATTTGCAGATATGCACTGTAAAAATGATCGTAAAAAAACAAAAACAAACAGCAGCTCAGTCGCTAAAATTTTAGAGTGAAAAAAATTGCACCCTTTTTTAATTTACATATAATTCACTGTAAATAAAAAGTCCTAATTTATTGTGAAGTTTTAGTAAAAAAATAAAAGTGAAACTGCTTTTCTTTGCAAAGTAATGCACTGTAAAAACAATTGTTGATTTTTACAGTAATAAAGAAAAATGTCGGCAAAAAACAAAACAAATAAAAACGCTGGAACCATTTTTTCACTGACAGTAATGTACTGTAAAAATTACCGTAGATTTTACGGTAAAAAAAAAAACTAGCAACTTAGTTGCCAGAATTGTATCGACAACATAAAAGTGGTAAAGTTTTTCCAATTACAGTAATGATGTAATGCACGCATTGTATCGCCAAAATAATTGACTACAAAAATAAGTCAGAATTTACAGTAGAACTTGTAAATAAAAATAACTGAAACCGTTTTTATAGCAATGCGCCGTAAAAATTATAGTAGTTTTTCCAGTAAAAAAAAACAAAAAAAAAACAGTAGCAACTCAGTTGCCTGATTTTTATCGTCAATATAAAAGTGGTACAGTTTTTAATGCATTTTAAAAAGGATCGTACAACAACAGCTTCTCAGTCACAAAAGTTGTATTATAAACATAGCAATGGTTTATTTTTATTTTATTTACAGTGTTACTGTAGAGTTTTACATTACAAAAAATGCTCGCTTGGTAGTCAAAATGTTACTGTAAAATTAAGTTTACAATGTAAAACAAAAAGGCAAAATTTAAAACAGAATTGTAATATAAAATAAAAGTGGTACCGTTTTTCAATTTACAGTAATGTCCTGTTTAAAACAATAATTGTAGATTTTATGGTTTAAAAAAAATCCATTGCAGGATTGCTTGTATCGCATATGATATCACATACTACTTGTATCGCACAAAATGTCACACACGAGTAAATACGCTACAGGGCTGCTTGTATCGCACACGATATCCCACTCAAGTAAACACGCTGCAGGACTGCTTGTATCGCACATGATATCACACACAAGTGAACACGCTGCTGCTGGACTGCTTTTATCGCAAATGATATCACACACAAGTAAACACTCTGCAGGACTGCTTGTATCACACATGATAAAATATCACAAGAATTTTACTGTAATAAAAACAGTGGTACAATTTACAGTAATGGACTGTAAGAAACACAACGAATGTGGATTTTACAGTAAAAATGATGGCAGCTCTGTAGCCCAAATTTTACCGTTAAAATAATCACTTTTTTATTTTATTTACGATAACTCACTGTGAAGGAAAAATGTCTGAATTAATGGAAATATTTTGGTAACGATTTTAAATTTACAGTAATGCACTGTAAAAACAATAATTGTAGATTTTACGTAAAAAAAAAAAAATCCGGCCAAAAAATAGCATTTCAGTCACCACAATTTTAATGTAAAAAAAAGTGGTACATTTTTTAGATTATTATTTACAGTAACGCATTGTGTAGAGGGTCGGAGCCGTCGGGCCGACGGTTGGGAAGGGCAAACCGTGGTCCTACTCAGGATGGCGGCCAGGAGGCGGAGTATGCAGCGGAACGGAGAGGAGGGGCGGGCCTGGAGAGACGCTGCAGCAATCAGAGCCAGGAGCGTAAAACACACACCGGCTCTCAATCTGTGCATCTCCTCCTGCTGTATAAAAGGGGAGAAGGAGGAGCAATCGGGGCAGAAGTAGGAGAACAAGCAGAAAGACCTGAAGAGCGAGAACGATCAAGAGCGAGCCGAACGCAGCGACGAAGACGCGGCAGACTGAAGGCGAGGAGGAGCGAGCAGGAAGAAGGAGTGGCTGAAAAGAGATCCGACTGAAAAGACACAAGTTTTATTGAAAAATAAACAAGAGTCACACCTGCTGAGCGATGTCCTTCATCTAGGGTCCATGCAACCCGCACGATGGCGGCAGGAAGCCGTCCACACACTGTAAACAATAATTGTATATTTTACGGTAACAAAGAAAATAAAAAATAACATTTTAGTCACCAGAATTTTACTGTAAACACCCAAAGGTACATTGGTTAATATTTACAGTAATGCACTGTAAAAAAAAAAAAAAAAAAAAAGTGGATTTTACAGTAAAAATGATGGTCTGCTGCTTCAACGCCTGCCTCGTCAACGACGCGCCCACTCCCCCATCGGCCACGGATGTGGCCATTCCCTGGTCGTCCGCCTCAACAAGTGCGCCCACCTCCCCGTCGTTGGTCACCCGCCTAGCCAAGTGCAGCGGCGTTCAACGCATCGCCGCCACCTGACTCTCCCTCGCTGGTTGCAGAGACACTTGGTCTGGCGACCCACCGCCAGACGGTCTGGCGGTAATGAGCCCTCCCATGACTCTTAATCTTGCCTTGTTTTTTTTTTGTGGACATCTGGTATTTGTCCTTGAAGAAGGAGTGCTGTCATGATCTGTGGTCCAAATCATGTTTTGTATTTTCTGTTCGTTTTGGACTCCTTTAGTTCTTGTTTGTGCACCTCTGACTTTGTTTTGGTTGCCATGGTTACTCATTTTGTTCACCTGTCTCTGATTAGTGCTCGCCCGCTCACCTGCTTCCCGAGCACTAATCAGAGGCATTATTTAAGCCTGCCTTTTCCAGTCAGTTGGCCTGGCGTCATTGTTTGCTTCATGCCTGCTCCACGTAAGATGTGTTTGTTCATGCCACAGTTAGTAAGTTTTCCTTGCAATAGTCTATGCTAAGTATTTGCTTTAGCTCCAAGTGCGATCAGCACGTTGTGCCTTCGCCTTGTTTTCCCTTTTTGTACCCTTTTGAGTTTTGATGAATAAATCATGTTTTTACCTGCACGCCTTGTCCAGAGTACTCCGTCGGCCTTCCTGGGAGAATGCCCCCGCAGTAAGCTTCGACAACCACGTGTTTTTGTTTTGTTTCCATTACATCACTAATCAGATGTATTCATTTCTGTCTGTGTTTTAATTTGCTTGAGTAGTAAGTCTGGCTTCACGGTGGCAGAGGGGTTAGTGCGTCTGCCTCACAATACGAAGGTCCTGCAGTCCTGGGTTCAAATCCAGGCTCGGGATCTTTCTGTGTGGAGTTTGCATGTTCTCCCCGTGAATGCGTGGGTTCCCTCCGGGTAATCCGGCTTCCTCCCACTTCCAAAGACATGCACCTGGGGATAGGTTGATTGGCAACACTAAATTGGCCCTAGTGTGTGAATGTGAGTGTGAATGTTGTCTGTCTATCTGTGTTGGCCCTGCGATGAGGTGGCGACTTGTCCAGGGTGTACCCCGCCTTCCGCCCGATTGTAGCTGAGATAGGCGCCAGCGCCCCCCGCGACCCCGAAAGGGAATAAGCGGTAGAAAATGGATGGATGGATGGATGGATAGTAAGTCTTCAAAATAATGAGACACTGTTTGTATTAAATTGGAATTATCATTCAAAGTCAGTTATAATTTTCTCGGGAGATAATTATTTGAAATATTACTAACTGCTAATGAATCACTAATTCTGGTACGCATAATTAATTTTGGGCCGCCGCTGCTAACGAGAGGGATGAGGGAGGAATGAAGGAGTTATTTCTTACAGCAATAATAATGATTGGAATATTTTCCATCCGCCGAGCGTGGAATCGTGACAAAGAAAGGTGGAGAGACGGAGGAGTTGGCTTTGTTTGGGTGATATGAATTATTGGTATAGCTCGGTTGGTAGAGCGGCCGTGTCAGCAACTAGAGGGTTGCAGGTTTGATTCCCGCTTCCGGCATCCTAGTAGTCCCTGCCGTTGTGTCCTTGGGCAAGACACTTTACCCACCTGCTCCCAGTGCCACCCACACTGGTTTAAATGTACCTTAGATATTGGGTTTCACTATGTAAAGCGCTTTGAGTCATTAGAAAAAGGCGCTATATGAATATAATTCAATTCACTTCATATCCATGTTTTTACTTTCTCTTTCAAAGCCTTTCAGTCCGTAAAGTGAGAAGTACACATCCTAAGTGATTTTATAACCTGTCCTAATCTCTATTTGCTAATATCAATGGTCAGGCAGATGCTAAATGCTAACGTAGCATTACAAACTGTTACTGTTTATTCACCGTTGTATTACCGTGAATTCCCGACTATAAGCCGCTACTTTTTTTCGACGCTTTGAACCCTGCGGCTTATAAAACAGTGCGGCTAATATTTGAATTGTCCTTGGCTTTAATGCGAATAGTTAAAAAAAAAAAGCAAAGTTACTAAAAAGGTGTGTTTATCTGTGTCTACTGGTTGAGTGTTCACACTGCAGGTGCTGAAGTCCACTTCTGTTCAGAGTGAGTACAAATGCCTCTCCATCTTCAAGCCATCCATGGCGTTCTACTCGTATGGATAGTTCATTCATCACTCCAAGCGACGTTTGTAAGTTTTACAATATAACTAAAACAATTCTTACGTACTAAAGCGTCCCATGTGCGATGTCTCTAGGTGTGGTTTCATGCATATTTGTACGCGCTATTGTGATGTAATCAAGGTAGTATTGTTAGCATTAGCTAATATGCTAACACTTTTACGAGTGTTTTTGTTAATATTATTATTTTAGAATGGCATTCTTTTTGTACCATTTAAATTTCACAAATTCCTCAGTAAATTCCTCAAAATGTCACTGTGGAGTTATTGCGTCTGTTTAGCTGTTTGGAGAGCTAGTTTGTGCAGCTAGTGGGTCCATGACCATGACTTCTGTTTTGTTTGGTCAGCCGTTTTACTGCCGCGTGACAGACACTGTTTGGAAACAATTAATGTATGTAAATAAACATTTACACAATATTTATTTGTAAATAACTAATTTACCAACATATGTATCTGCAGTTTTTAGTCCGGTGTGGCTAATCCATGGAGAAAAAAAAAAATCTAAAATGTAGTGGGTGTGGCTTATATTTAGTCTGAGAAATACAGTAAATTTAGTTTTTAATTATCATTTTGTATATTATTGGAGTTTGGGCTTCACGGTGGAAGAGGGGTTAGTGCGTCTGCCTCACAATACGAAGGTCCTGCAGTCCTGGTTTCAAATCCAGGCTCGGGATCTTTCTATGTGGAGTTTGCATGTTCTCCCCATGAATGCGTGGGTTCCCTCCGGGTACTCCGGCTTCCTCCCACTTCCAAAGACATGCACCTGGGGATAGGTTGATTGGAAACACTAAATTGGCCCTAGTGTGTCAATGTGAGTGTGAATGTTGTCTGTCTATCTGTGTTGGCCCTGCGATGAGGTGGTGACTTGTCCAGGGTGTACCCCGCCTTCCGCCCGATTGTTGCTGAGATAGGCGCCAGCGCCCCCCGCGACCCCAAAAGGGAATAAGCGGTAGAAAATGGATGGATGGATGGATGGAGTTTGGGGTGATCATTTGTTTACCTTCAGACAGAGACAGGTCTCTCAACCAAGCTCTGTGCTTCTTGTCCGGCTATGCGTCTCGTGGTGTCCTGCAGGCGAGTAATTATCTTTTTACAAAAAACAAAAGGTTAAGAAATCACAGCTTACTTCTTCAGATGAGGTTGGAAAGAAGGTTGTGTAGCGACCTGTGCTGGTTAATACAAACAATAACACAAAATTTTAGGAAACCGGTTAGCACCGTGAACATTTTAATTTGGACTACAACTACCTCCGAGTCCATGGTACTCGCCCGAAAAAGGGTGGAGTGCTTTCCCCGAGTGGAGGACTTCAAGTACCTCAGAGTCTTGCTCACGAGTGATTGAAGAGTGGATCGTGAGGTTGACAGGCAGATCGGTGCAATGTCTGCAGTGATGCAGACCCTGCATTGGTCCGATGTGGTGAAGAAGGAGTTGAGCCGAAAGGCAAAGCTCTCAATTTATCGGTCGATCTACGTTCCTATCATCACCTATGGTCATCAGCTTTGGGTCATGACCGAAAAGGACAAGATCACGGGTACAAGCGACCGAAAAAATTTTCCTCTGTCGGGTGGCGGATCGGTTCGCATCCGAGTGTGAAGCGACTGGGATGAGAATGATTACCTCCAAGCCAGAGTCCATGGTTTTCGCCCGTAAATGGGTGGAGTGCCATCTCCGAGTTGAGGAAGAGATCTTGCCTCATGTGGAGGAGTTCAAGTACCTTGGAGTCTTGTTAACGAGTGAGGGAAGACTGGATCGTTAGATCGACAAGCGGATCGGTGCGGCATTTTCAGTAATGCAGACGCTGTCTCGATCCGTTGTGGTGAAGAAGGAGCTGAGCCGGAAAGCAATGCCCTCAATTTACCGGTCTATCTATGTTCCCATCCTCACCTATTGTCATGAGCTTTGGGTTATGACTGAAAGGACGAGATCAATGGTACAAGCGGCCAAAATTAGTTTCCTCCACCGGGTGGCGTGGCTCTCCCTTAGAGATAAGGTGAGAAGCTCTGTCATCCATGAGGAGCTCAAAGTAAAGCCGCTGCTCCTCCACATCGAGAGGAGTCAGATGATGTGGTTCAGACATCTGGTCAGGATTAAAGCACCAATGATTGTAACACACACATTAAGTGTGGCAAAATAATTCGCTGCATTTGACCCATCACCCTTGATCACCCTCTGGGAGGTGAGGGGAGCAGCGGGCATCAGCGGTGGCCGCGCCTGGGAATATTTTTTGGTGATTTAACCCCCAATTCAAACCTTTGATGCTGAGTGCCAAGCAGGGAGGTAATGGGTGCCATTTTTATAGTCTTCGGTATGCCACCCGAACGCCTCCCAAGGGAGGTGTTTAGGGCACACCCGACCGGTAACAGGACAAGTTGGGAACGCCACGGGATCCCCCGTGAAGAGCTGGGCGAAGTGGCTGGGGAAAAGGAAGGCTGGGCTTCCTTACTTAGGCTGCTGCCTCCATGACCCAACCTCGGATAAGCAGAAGAAGATGGATTGATGGATGGATGGTGGGGCTCTCTTAGAGATAGGGAGAGGAACTCTGTTATTTGAGAGGAATTCAGAGTAAAGCCTCTGTTCCTCCACATCGAGAGGAGTGGGTCCCGAAAGGATGTCTGGAGCAATATTTAGGTCACGTCCAACCAGTAGGAGGCCAAGAGAAAAACCCAGGACATGTTTGGGGTACCATGTCTCCTGGCTGGCCTGGGAACGCTTAGAGATCCATCAGTAGGAGCTGAACGAAATAGCTGGCGAGAGGAAAGACTGGGCTTCTCTGGTTAGGCTGCTGCCTCGGCAACCAGACCTTAGCTGAGTGGGAGAAGGCGTATGGATGGATGGACCTCTACTCTGGTGTCCGCTGACGTTACAGGCTTAAACAGCTTGCTTGGAACAAGACACAATGGTTTTTAAAAGATCTCTTCAACGCGCCATGGTTTGAATTCACATATCCAGTAATTAAGGGGATCCCAAATACACAAAACCAGGTTCAAACAGGCGAAAAAAGTATTGTTTTGCATTACATGACAAAAGTCAGAGGAAAGGGTAGGCAAACTTTTTGATAAAAGTGCTGACTGAGCATTGTTTTTTTTACCTTAAGCTACCATTGCTGCAATTAGTGGGCCAAGACAAGGGCACATCTGGAAGGACCACGGAAGCAGAGATTAATAGACACATTTATTTGGTATACCAACATTACCTTAAACCTCAGCCTGCCTGGGGGCTGCAGTCCCAGATGCAACCAAAGTCAGACTTTCCAGTCCTCGATTTTTTTGCAACATGCTGGATGGTAAACGCAGCAGAGGTGAAAAATAACAAAAAATGGCTGCGGAAGTTAGAAGTAGAAACTTCATGGCCTGTGTGCACTGAAAAAAGTGACGTTTTTGTTGGGAACTCGCATGTCTGCTGTTGTGTGTCCCCGAGTATGCAAGAATCCAGGAGAGTTGAGTGAAAGTAAGAATATTTAATACAAATAAGAAAATAACAAAAGCAAGCATAAAACAGTCGTGCAGATAAACATTCTCAACATAGATTTTATCATCGAGCACTGAGGAGTGCTCGAGTGAAACATAAATAGACACTAGTGTGATTGACAGCAGGTGTGAACCGCTGCCAATCAATGAAAAGAGAAAAACAGTGCTCCGTGAATAAAACAGGAAATACAACAAAATAAGAGCACTGAACAGGAAGTAAATACAAAAACCCGAAAAACTAACAGAAATGAAGTGACAGATTGTGACAGTTTTGGTGCTGTAAACTCTATTAGAGTAACTGTCATAGTTTATACCTAATGTTTTTAACATTCAGTAAGAAATAGTGTTTCTTAAGTAAAATTAAACCTTGTATTAACGTAATACATGAATTATGGGGGAAGAGTAAGTTTTACTATACTATTTAAACGTTTAATAGTTGTACGTACATAAACCTAAAAATATTACATAAACTTTATTGTGAAAATCTAGTGTTTTGAAACGCATGCACGACGACGCATGCGCACAGCACAACAGGCTCTGGCCGACTGGCTCTGCTCCAGCCGTTAGGATCACTTCACAGAGCACTGCAAGGTGGCATTATGGGTAATTCTTATCTTGCGTTTATATTGTGTTACAGAGTCGATGTTCTCCAGAAATGTGTTTGGTGTGGGTTCACAGAGTGTGGCGCATATTAGTAAGAATGTTAAAGTTGTTTATATCACAACCGTCAGTGTAAAAGGTATGGCTGTTGAGCAAGTATGCATTGCAATCTCATGTTGAATAACCGCGGAACGTATGCATCCTTACGGCACGTAGACAGCATGATGTAAAAGTGGAGGCAATGACATTCTGAAGAGCAGTGGTCCCAAACCACCGGGCTGCGGCCGCAGAATAATTTATTATTGAAGTATTTTTTATCACAAACAATTTTTTACTGCACGCCATTGATAAACGCAGGAGTGAGAAGAGGTTTTAGAATAATTAGCGCTCCGACGGCTATTCAAGGAAATACGGTATATAAAATTTACTTAAAATTTTGAGTAAAATGATGTTCCTGCCGATGAAAAACAAGTAGACTTTACTTAATTTGTTTAAATAAATATAACTTAAAACTTGGATGTGATAAAGTAACTGTTACTTGATATCTTCACAACTGTTATGCTATATGTGGTAAGTAGAATTTACTTGATACTGGTAAGTGAGTGTTACCTGATATTGCAGCATTAAATTTTTATAAGTATTTTTGCAAATACTTACAATAATTTTTTCAAGTAGATCTTATGAGTTATTTTTTTCAGTGTGTTCTCATGGAAACTGTCAATGGTTTCACCGTGTAAACCCTCAAACTTTTTGTCGTATCTCGCTGGTGAGGCTGACACGGTCTGGCAGAAGTAGTTAGGGCACCTAATAATTTGGTCCAATTCGAGTTATTGTGGTGATGATTCGATTCAGAATCAATTTTCGATTTAAACTGAATCTTGCAATGTATTATTTAGTACAAAAACTATGGCTGTGAATCTTTGGGAACAGCACGATTCGATCCAATTCTTAGGAGTAACATTTCGATTCAGAATCGATTTTTGATTGAAGAACAGACTTTCGCAATGTATTATTTGGTATAATAATTACATCCATGAATCTTTTGCGATTCAATTTGATTCTTCGGGGTAATGATTTGATTCAGAATTGATTCTCAATTCAAATCGACTCTCACAGTGTACTATTTGGTATAATAATCAATTAATAATAAATCGAATCTTTAAGAACAGCACGATTCGATTGAATTCTTTGGGGTAGGGATTCGATTCAGAATCGATTCTCGATTAAAACCGACTCTTGCAGTGTATTAAAGCTGTGAATTTTTGTAAACAGCAAGATTTGATTCGATACTTAGGGGTAACGATTCGATTCAGAATCGATTCTTGATTCAAACTGACTATCGCAATGTATTATTTAGTATAACAGCATGATTCAATTCGATTCTCAGGGGTAACTATTCAGTTCAGAATTTATATTTGATTCAAATTGACATCCAGAATTTATTCTTTGGTATGATACTTAGAGCTGTGAATCTTTGGGGACAATATGATACAATTCGATTCTTGGGGAAAACAGTTTGATTCAGAATCCTTTGTCGATTTAAACCGACTCTCGCAGTGTATTATTTGGTATAATAATTATTTCTGTGAATCTTTGGGGACAACACGATTTGATTCGATTCTTGGGGTTAACAATTTGTATCAGAATCAATTTCGATTCAAACCGACTTTCACAATGTATTATTTGGTATAATAATTAAGGCTGTAAATCTTCTGAAACAGCATGATTCATTTCCATTTTTGGGAGGAACAACTCGTATCAGATTCAATTCTTGATTTAAACAAGATCTTGCAGTGTATTATATGGTAAAATAATTATGTCTGTGAGTCTTTGAGAACAGCACGATTCAATTAAATTTTTAGATGTAACGATTCGATTCATAATCAATTTTCGATTCAAACCGACTATTTAAATGTATTATTTGGTACAGTTATTAGAGCTATGAATCTTTGGGAACAGAACGATTCGATTCAGTTCTTAG
Organism: Nerophis ophidion; assembly: GCF_033978795.1. Lineage (NCBI taxonomy): Eukaryota > Metazoa > Chordata > Actinopteri > Syngnathiformes > Syngnathidae > Nerophis > Nerophis ophidion. The sequence continues at coordinate 28,712,704 of NC_084617.1, forward strand.
AGGTAATGATTTGATTTAGAATCGATACTCGATTGAAAAATCGACACTTGCAATGAATTTTTTGGTCTAATAATTACGTCCATTCATTTTTGGGAACAACACGATTCGATTCTAGTGTGTAACTGATTAAAAATTGATTTTCAAATCAAACTGACTCTCGCAGTATAGTATTTAGTATACTAATTATGGCTTTTATTCTTTGGGAACAGCACGATTCGATTAAATTATTAGGGTAACTCTTCGATTCAGAATCGATTCTATATTCAAAATGATTCTCGTTTCAAAATAAATGATGTTTTAATAAGACTTGATGCCAGTTCTATGATTAATTACATTCCTCCATAATATAGATCAACATCTCTAATAAATGTCTATCCATCCATTCATTTTCTACTGCTTATTCCCTTTGGGGTTGCGGGGGGTGCTGGTGCCTATCTCAGCTACAATCGGGCGGAAGGCGGTGTTCACCCTGGACAAGGCCCCACCTCATCGCAGGGCCAACACAGATAGACAGACAACATTGACACTCACATTCACACACTAGGGCCAATTTAGTGTTGCCAATCAACCTATCCCCAGGTTACCTAAAATAAAACTGCTTTTGTTTAATAAAAGTGTACCCAAACATTTAACTAAGTGGCTGGACAGGATAGGTTTGGGGAGAAAAATGTTTTAATTGTGTGAATCGTTTAAGAATGATTCCAAATAAGAATTGCGAATAATTGTAAAATAAAAAATTGTTGACACCCCTAATAATAATTATAATGATATTTTTTCAAAACAGGTTGCAACTCTGGGCAACTACAGAAAAGTTTTTTAAACATATACACGCCTAAAAAAATGTGTATATTTATTTTTCTTTATCCATTTTTTTTAATTATGAATGTATTTAGTATCAGGATGAATAAAAATCACGATTTGGATGTGAATTAATTTGTGCCACCCTCGGAGAAAATGGGCCTTTACTGCCATCGAGTGCCTACTTTAAAGTTGGCGTGCTATAAAACATGTAAAACATCAATACAGTACTTTTTATTTATTTTTTAAATTTTTTTAAACAGCACAACTTTTGTCGCAATTTGAGTTGCAAAACAATGACCAAAAAAGCTTGTGAAATCCCAGAGGCACTGAAGTAGGACCAGGTGTACGTTTGAGGTTCTGGAATGACCTCACATTTGTTTGGGTTAAGGTCATAAATCCCGGAAATAATCGTAGAGTATTTACATTACGATCATCCTGTTTATCTGTGCAGATACTGTGGTTTTAGTGCCTCTCTTCCATACAAGTACACAAAGTATATTAGATACTTTTTATTCTGATATGTATGAGTGTACAGCTGATCAAGAAGACAACTTCCATCTGCTGTGGTCTTACATTCTAACAGTCCTCACTGCAGTGTCTCCCTCATTCTTTACACTCACCAAGTGTCACTGAGTGCCCTCTACTGGTCAAGATGCAGTATGTCACCCCAAAGTCTATTATTTGACTGTTAGTTTTCCTAGTTAACATTGTGTTTTTTTAGAGTATGCACAGGGCCAATTTCATATGCTTTTTTTTTTTTTAAACTAAAAAAAACAGACATTTATTTAAATACAAAACTGTGTGTCGGATTTGTGTTAGAAGTGACAAAGTATATTATTAAGAGTCAAAATGTCATCCTTTTCACATTGCATTACATCTACAATATGTTGTGGGCCTTTTCCTGTAAGAATATAATAATAATAATATAAATACAAACAAAGAAAATAGTGTTTAACTGCACAAGCAAGTTGAACATTTCTGCTTTATGAAAATATTAATGTTCAGTTATACTTTTAAAAGTGTTTTGTAGTCGTAATTTTTTAAATGCATAGTTCATGAGTTAAAAGTATTGTTTTTGTTTACCTTGTTTATTTCATTTTCGAGAGCTTCTAATATTTAAAAACAAGGCTTTCCAAACTTTTATAGAAAACTAAATTGTCAAAGACAGAAACTTTGAGTCAGCTTTGTCTGAAAAGGAGACATATAATCGTTAATAATCAAAATGTCATCTTTTTCACAGTGCATTGCATCTTTTTGCTGACATGTTTACTGTTTTTTAGGTTTTTTGGAGGGGCGTGGTTGGGGGGGGGGGGTTAGGGGTGTGTTTGGTGTGGAAATGTGGACTCATCAGACCACAGAACACTTTACCACTTTGCCTCAGTCCATCTTAGATGAGCTCGGGCCCAGCGAAGCCGACGGCGTTCCTTGGTGTTGTTGATAAATGGCTTTCGCTTTACATAGTAGAGTTTTAGCTTGTACTTACAGATTGGCGACCAACTGTAGTTACTGAAAGTGGTTTTATGAAGTGTTCCTGAGCCCATGTGGTGATATCCTTTACACACTGATGTCGGTTTTTGATGCAGTACCGCCTGAGGGATCAAAGGTCCGTAATATCATCGCTTACGTGCAGTGATTTCTCCAGATTCTCTGAACCTTTTGATGCTTTTACGGACCATAGATGGTAAAATCCCTAAATTCCTTGCAATAGCTCGTTGAGAAATGTTGTTCTAAAACTGTTCGACAATTTGCTTACAAATTGGTGACCCTCTCCCCATCCTTGTTTGAGAATTACTTAGCATTTCCTGGAAGCTGCTTTATACCCAATTATGGCACCCAACTGTTCCCATTTAGCCTGCACACATGTGGGATGTTCCAACTACATGTTTGGGCATTTTCCTGTAAGAATATAATAATATTAAAGATAATACAAATAATAATCCATCCATCCATTTTCTACCGCTTATTCCCTTTCGAAGTCGCGGGGGGCGCTGGCGCCTATCTCAGCTACAATCGGGCGGAAGGCGGGGTACACCCTGGACAAGTCGCCACCTCATCGCAGGGCCAACACAGATAGACAGACAACATTCACACTCACATTCACACACTAGGGCCAATTTAGTGTTGCCAATCAACCTATCCCCAGGTGCATGTCTTTGGAAGTGGGAGGAAGCCGGAGTACCTGGAGGGAACCCACGCATTCACGGGGAGAACATGCAAACTCGACACAGAAAGATCCCGAGCCTGGATTTGAACCCAGGACTGCAGGACCTTCGTATTGTGAGGCAGATGCACTAACCCCTCTGCCACCGTGAAGCCACAAATAATAATGATAATGAAAATATTGTTAAACTGCACAAGCTAGTTGAATATGTTTGCTTTATGGAAATATTAATGTTCAGTTAAACTTTAAAAAGTCTTTATTATTGCCTGTAATTTTTCAAATTCAAATTCATTCGTTAATAGTGTTGGAGTTTTTTTATTTTTTATTTTACCTCTTAAATTTTTGGGAGAAAAAAAATAAAGACAACATTATTATATTAGTATATTATATTATTTTTCAGCTTTTTCTCATTAGATTACAAAAATAGACCTGAGCTGTTGGCTGCAAATGATCAGTAACAACATTTCATATATTTCTCATTAAATAAAATATTTTTGCTCTATTTTTCTAACATTTTTACTCTTTATTATGACAATAAGATGCGGGACAACAAAGCTCGACCTGCAGGCTGCAAATGGCCGCCGAGCCGCACTTTGCACACCCTTAGTGAATGGCTGATAGAACTTTATATTATTTATCTTTCACTTCTTTAATCTGTCAGCAAATTACAGCAAAGGATTGGTGAAAGATGAAATACAACGTTTTCACAATATTCGTGTATTGACATGTACGTGTTTGTGTGTGTGTGTGTGTGTGTGTGTGTGTGTGTGTGTGTGTGTGTGTGTGTGTGTGTGTGTGTGTGTGTGTGTGTGTGTGTTTGGTGTGTGTGTATACTTGAAATATATTAGTGATGGGTAAATGAAAACAGTCACTGGCTGTGATTATATTATATATATATATATATATATATATATATATATATACATATATATATATATATATATATATATATATATATACCCCTTTTCCATATGAGTTGGGAAATTGTGTTGGATGTAAATATAAACGGAATACAATGATTTGCAAAGATAAGATATTTGATGTTCAAACTCATAAACTTAATTTTTTTTTGCAAATAATAATTAAGTTAGAATTTCATGGCTGCAACACGTGCCAAAGTAGTTGGGAAAGGGCATGTTCACCACTGTGTTACATCACATTGTCTTTTATTAACACTCAATAAACGTTTGGGAACTGAAGAAACTAATTGTTGAAGCTTTGAAAGTGGAATTCTTTCCCATTCTTGTTTTATGTAGAGCTTCAGTCGTTCAACAGTCTGGGGTCTCCACTGTCGTATTTTACATCTCCATAATGCGCCACAAATTTTCGATGGGAGACATGTCTGGACTGCAGGCGGGCCAGGAAAGTTTTACTACGAAGCCACACTGTAGTAACACGTGGCTTAGCATTGTTTTGCTAAAATAAGCAGGGGCGTCCATGATAATGTTGCTTGGATGACAACATATGTTGCTCCAAAACCTGTATGTACTTTTCAGCATTAATGGTGCCTTCACAGATGTGTAGGTTACCAATGTCTTGGGGACTAATACACCCCCATACCATCACAGATGCAGGCTTTTGAACTTTGCTCCTATAACATCCGGATGGTTATTTTTCTCTTAGTTCTGAAGGACACCACGTCCACAGTTTTTAAATATAATTTGAAATGTGGACTCATCAGACCACAGAACACTTTACCACTTTGCCTCAGTCCATCTTAGATGAGCTCGGGCCCAGCGAAGCCGACGGCGTTCCTTGGTGTTGTTGATAAATGGCTTTCGCTTTACATAGTAGAGTTTTAGCTTGTACTTACAGATTGGCGACCAACTGTAGTTACTGAAAGTGGTTTTATGAAGTGTTCCTGAGCCCATGTGGTGATATCCTTTACACACTGATGTCGGTTTTTGATGCAGTACCGCCTGAGGGATCAAAGGTCCGTAATATCATCGCTTACGTGCAGTGATTTCTCCAGATTCTCTGAACCTTTTGATGCTTTTACGGACCATAGATGGTAAAATCCCTAAATTCCTTGCAATAGCTCGTTGAGAAATGTTGTTCTAAAACTGTTCGACAATTTGCTTACAAATTGGTGACCCTCTCCCCATCCTTGTTTGAGAATTACTTAGCATTTCCTGGAAGCTGCTTTTATACCCAATCATGGCACCCAACTGTTCCCATTTAGCCTGCACACATGTGGGATGTTCCAAGTAAGTGTTTGATGATCATTCCTCAATTTTATCAGTATTTATTGCCACCTTTCCCAACTTCTTTATCATGTGTTGCTGGCATAAAATTCTAAAGTTAATGATTATTTGCAAAAAAAAAAAATGTTTATCAGTTTTAGCGACAGCACCCCCCGCAACCCCAAAAGGGAATAAGCGGTAGAAAATGGATGGATGGAACTTCAAATATGTTGTCTTTGTAGCATATTCAACTGGATATGGGTTGAAAATTATTTGCAGATCATTGTATTCCGTTTATATTTACATCTAGCACAATTTCCCAACTCATATGGAAACGGGGTTTGTATGTACACACATATATAAATACATCTACAGATACATATATACATTTATAAACTACATTAATCTTATACATTATCAATCAATCAATCAATGTTTATTTATAGAGCCCTAAATCACCAGTATCTCAAAGGGCTGCACAAACCACAACGACATCCTCGGTAGAGCCCACATAAGGGCAAGGAAAACTCACCCAAGTGGGACGTCGGTGACAATAATGACTATGAGAAAACCTTGGAGAGGACCGCATATGTGAGCAGCCCCCTCATGGGGCCGAAAGCAATGGCTGTTGAGTGGGTCTAACATGATATTGTGAAATCCAATCCATAGTGGATCCAACATAACAGTGAAAGTCCAGTCCAAAGTGGATCTACTATAGTAGCGAGACTCCCGTCCGAAGTGGAGCCAGGGGGAAACCATCCCAAGCGGAGGCTGATCAATTTCCATTTACATAGGTTACATACATATATATATAAAAATTTGCATCTATAACCATTTCATCACGGCACACTGCTAATGCATAACCTATTTTTTATCATAACAATGTGTAAGGTTAATGTGGTATATATATATATATATATATATATATATATATATATATATATATATATATATATATATATATATATATATATATATATATATATATACATGTATGTATATATATATGTATACATAACAATGTATAAGGTTAATGTGGTCTATATTAATGTGCAAGAAAATGTACAATATTGTTTAGAGTGGCTGAAAAGGTCAAAAGTTATACGACCCAGATTGAAAAGGATTGACTCTAAAGAAAGGTTATTGATCTTGCCTCACAAAAAAGGTCAATTGGGTTCTATTGCGCATAAACATCAATGAATCTGGTCCAGAGTTCAGCATCTTCTGGGGAGCAGATGTTGAGTGAACGTGAAGCCAGAGTGTCTAACCAAGACCAATGGATAGTGGCCTGCAGCAGGGGAGAGGAGTGGCGGTTTATTCTGACATTGAGTTAGCTTCGACGGTTCAAGAGGGCAAACGTCTGCCATCACCCTCCTCTCGCCAATTCATCAGCCCGCTGATGACTTAATGCGATTGGAAGTGTCGCCATTAGTCCTGTCTGAGCAGGTTGGTGTTAAAGCAAGGAGGTAGGTGACGTTTTCTTCATGGGCGTCACTCATTGATGATCTTCTCATGGAGGACTCGATCAATACCACTTGTTTTTACTTCTCTTAAAGGGCAACTGCAATTTTTTTTAAATGTTGTCTATCATTCACAATCATTATGAGAGACAAGTGGATTTTAAAAGATGATAAAAAACGTTTTCATAACACTGCAGGTATATATATAATGTAGTGACAGACACCTTCATAACAATATATTATGGGTCTACTGAAAATGTGACCAAATCTGCTGGGTCAAAAGTATACATACAGCAATGTTAATATTTGCTTACATGTCCCTTGGCAAGTTTCCCTGCAATAAGGCGCTTTTGGTAGCCATCCACAAGCTTCTGGCAAGCTTCTGGTTGAATTTTTGACCACTCCTCTTGACAAAATTGGGGCAGTTCAACTAAATATGTTGCTTTTCTGAAATGGACTTGTTTTATTCAGCATTGTCCACGCGTTTAAGTCAATACTTAGGGAAGGCTATTCCAAAACCTTAATTCTAGCCTGATTTAGCGATTCATTTTCCACTTTTGATGCGTGTTTGAGGTCATTGTCCTGTTGGAACACCCAACTGCAAGCAAAACCCAACCTCAGGGCTGATGATTTTAAGTTGTCCTGAAGAATTTGGAGGTAATCCTCCTTTTTCATCATCCTATTTAAAGCACTAGTTCCATTGGCAGCCCAGAGCATGATACTACCACCACCATGCTTGATGGTAGGGTTGATGTACCTGGGATTAAAACCCTCACCTTCTCTCCTCCAAAAATATTGCTGGGTATTGTGGCCAAACTGCTCAATTTTTGTTTCGTCTGACATCACATGGACAAAGATAAGACCTTCTGGAGGAAAGTTCTGTGGTCAGATGAAACAAAAATTGAGCTGTTTGGCCACAATACCCAGCAATATGTTTGGAGGAGAAAAGGTGAGGCCTTTAATCCCAGGAACACCACACCTTCTGTCAAGCATGATGATGGTAGTATTATGCTCGGGGCCTGTTTTGCTGCCAATGGAACTGGTGCTTTACAGAGAGTAAATGTGACGATGAAAAAGGAGGATTACCTCCAAATCTTTCGGGCCAACCGAAAATCATCAGCCCGGAGGTTGGGTCTTGGGTCCAATTGGGTATTCCAACAGGACAGTGACCCCAAACACATGTCAAAAGTGGTAAAGGAATGGCTAAATCAGGCCTGAATGAAAGTTTTAGAATGGCCTTCCCAAAGTCCTGACTTACACGTGTGGACAATGCTGAAGAAACAAGTCAATGTCAGAAAACCAACAAATTTATCTGAACTGCACTAATTCTGTTAAGAGGAGTGGTCAAAAATTCAAGGAGAAGCTTGTGGATGGCTACCAAAAATGCCTTATTGCAGTGAAACTTGCCAAGGGACATGTAAGCAACAGTGATGGGGGGTGAACTAAACACCAGGTGAGAAAAACATACTTTTTTTTCTTCTTTTTTTTTAACTTAGATTCATATGTTCAGCTCTAGTCATTGTCGGTTTAGGTTGCACATTAGAGTTACGGGGGAAAAAAGGGGGTTATTCGCTTTCATAAAAACTTTATCGTAATGATATTATAATATAATAAATGGGTCCAAAAACTATTTGATAAAGTTGTTATTAAATACTTTTTGGTCCCATTTGCTTTTAACAAAATAAATCAAGTATTGCGAGAGTGTCCTACCTTTCTTTATTTGTATCTGAAGCAGCAATAGCTATCCTCCATGAAAACGTACTTTGTATGATTGCATTCATTTTGTCTTAAAGTCCAGTTTAGAGAAGTATATGATTTTGGATACAGTATATAATCATCCATATTGGCAGAAAAATTCATTTAATTCAATTTCATTCCAAGAAATTGAACAATATTTTTGCATCCGACAAAAAAACACCTACGAACGCTGGCTTACTCTAATAAAAAATTCCAGGTTTGTTATAAATACAGTTTAAAAAAAAAAGAAAAGAAAAAAATGCTGGCTTCCGCTGGAGACACCTGTGTTTGCTAGCTTGAGCGCCCCCACTTCTCCCAGTGTGACGAGTCAGAGTACTGCTGAGGCATTGAACTGCAAGTTGACAATATATCGCCCCTACGTTGAGGCAGAGGTACTTGCTGCCTCAAGACCTGCCTTTTCCACACTGCAACAAGCATACGCCCCCTCGCACGCATGCCCAATACACATTGTGTGTAACCGTGGAGGCACCACCTGTGTCTGCCTCACTTCACATCTGCTGCATTTTTTTGATCAGGAAACATGAAATTTCCGCGATTTTGACCATGAAAATTATCAAAATATACAGGAACCACATCAAAATCACATAGAAAGCATAAACCAACAGAGAAACATTAAATCTTATTTTATTTTATTACTTTGTTTTGGAACATCTCTTGGTTAAGTCACCTGGTGGAAGGTAAGGCACTGCCTCACTTGCCTCCCTGACAGCACGTCACTGGTACCCAAATATTAACATTGCTGTATGTATACTTTTGACCCAGCAGATTTTCTCACATTTTCAGAAGACCATAATAAATTCATAAAAGAACCAAACTTGTTTTTTGTGACCAACAATGATGTGCTCCAATCACTCTATAACAAAAAAATAAGATTTGTAAAAATTATCGGAAACTCCAGACAGCCACGTCATGATGTTCTTTACAAGTGTATGTAAACTTTCGATGGCGACTGTACATCCGCGATACAACACGTTCCCTCAGAGTAGCAGCGGGAAAACTTCCAGAGGAGTCCGATTTGGGAAGTCAAATGGAAAAGTCATAGAGTTTCTTCACGCTCGCCTGGCCGAACATCCTTTTATTTTTTTATTTTTTTTGTTCCCATGATATGTTATTCTACGTTTATAGTTGACTTGTTCCGAACAAACCCCTTTTCCGGGGAGGTTTTCAGCAGCGGGTGGAGTAAAAGCTTCTGTGTGTACATGGCTGACGTTACAGGAGGTACACGCTTTTCTCATTTGTTTGCACATCTCCCGGCCCTAAAATAATCATGCAGCACTTTTCTCAAGTACGCAAGAATTTCTATTCTGCTTGCCACAAAAAGGTGCCTTTTCAGTCCAGGCCGTCGAGCCATGACTTGTGCCACACTTGGTTTCAGAGAGGAAAACACACAAGTAAATCTGATATGAAATATTGACAGACTTTGAAGAGTGAATAATTTACTTGTTGGGTTTCTTCCTTTTTCAAGCCTGCCAGGCACAGACGAGGGCCCGCTGGCGTCGGAATCGTCCTTAGAAGCCATTAGTGGGACTCCAGCTCTCGGAGGTGCACAGTCAACACAAGAGTGAGGTGATGTAAAGGCCTGGACACCAGAGACAAGAGGAGGGGGTTTGAATGTTACATTTTAAGCCTGACATGACAAGAGTACTGTGGAATAAACACATTCAAATCACGAATTAACAGAACGTCCCTAATGTACTCCTGCATTACACAACAAACACATCATGTCCTCTCTCAATCACTCATGCACACACGCTTTACCCTTTCCACACATTGTGCATATGTGTGTGTGATATACATATACATACACACATACATACATACATACATACATGCCAACTTCACTGTGTAGTTAAATGTATTATATATATATATATACATATATATATATATATATATATATATATATATATATATATATATATATATATTTATATAGTAGCCCGGGCATTTATTTCACAAAATCATTTTTGGAGACGGGCATTTAAAAGAAGCAGGCAGTTATTTGCACAAGGCTTTTATTTATTTTTGCACCAGCCTGCACCAGGCCATTATTTGGTTATAATAGTTACTGTCCAGTATTTTTTTTTCGTAGAAAAAACTTTAAATGTAAAAGCTATTGTAAACATGCAAACAAAAAAACAAGACTATCAAAAGACCAGAGATCAATAAGGCCTCAACATGGGGGGTGGTCCCTGGTTCCCTGGGCGCCACACCTGCTGTTTGGGTTAGGCTCTCTGGGCGGCTGGGTCCGCACTCTGGCTCCCACGCACACTAGGGGTCAAATATATTGTACATACAAACACACATATACTAACAAAACACACACCGTTACTCATACATACAAACGTCCATACATTGGTACCTACGCTCGCACATACATACACAAATACATTACATACCTACATACTCCAGGTCCATTCATCCACACGCACATTCACGGTACGAACATACATATACTGTACATATACATTCACTGTACAAACAAACATACATTTACTGTACATACACATTTACTGTACAAACATACATATACACATTCTGTTCATATACAAGTACATATACATACATACACTCATGCACATAATCATGTTTCATCAAACATATATCAACGCTGTTGCCCTAGGGTAAACTGGGTAACACAAGGCATACTGACAGAGCTTAAACCATTGTTACCATAACAATCTACAAGATTAATATAGGTTGCCTCTCTCTCTTCCCTTTCATCTTTTGGTATTCCTTCTTCTTTTTTTTATTTTTTTTTATTATCTTTCTAGCTATCATTATGTATACGTATCGTTGCATTTGAACAACTTTATTGTTGATAATAGAGGTAAACTATTGGTTTTGTTCATGATCAATAGCGCTTTTTCTATTGGTATTTGTATTGCTCCAGTTTTAGTGTAAAAATGCTCATTGTCATTACTATATTATTTATTTCACTAACTGCTTATTTGCTATCACTTTTACAATCATATTTGTACATATTATGTATGTGCTGGTGTTGTTCTATTGTTGTTGTTGTTATTGTTGTATTTGCTGTTGTTGTTTTTGTCTCTCTGTCTAATCGCCCTCTTATCCCCACAATTTCCCCCTCTGTCTTCCTTTTTTTCTCTTTCTATCCCCTCCTGCTCCGGCCCGGCTGCACCAAATGATAATATAAATACATTTAATAAAGTCACATTCAAATAAGACAACAAGAGAAGTAACCTACACTTCTCCTTTGTAAAGTAAATCTGAACAGCCGATATGGGCATCTACATCAACTATATGATTTGTCTGAGAAGCTGGACAGGACAAAAAAAAAAAAAGGCCTCAACATGGCAGTAGTGCAACAATTGTCAAATAGAATACCAATACTGAAAATAATTAAAGTTTTTTTAAATAAAGCAGCCTACCGGGAAAAATAAAATTATGGTACCAATTACTCAAGTATAAAACCCATCATCAAAATAGAACAATAATAGTGTCACTTAAATAAAATAAAGGCTACAGTATTCCAAGTTTTGAATAAAGCAGCATACAGGAAATATTCAATTATGGTACCAAGTACTCTATAAAACCATCAAAACAATAATACTGCAGAAAACGCAACCCCAAATGCAACTCAAACCCACTCATCATCCACTTCCTCTTCAATCACAAGTTCAGTGAGGAACTGCTGTTCCTCATCACTCGCCTGCTCTTCTGGAACCACAGCAGCACCCTGCTGTCTAGCCCTCAAAAGCATCTCTCTGCCTGCCTGACATGGAGGCAGTAAATATATTGTTTATATTTTATTTTAAAGAAGGAAAAACAAACTTTTAGAGAAATATATCCACGAAAAGCAATATTTCTATCAAGTAATAATAATGCAATGTAGTTACCTTGGAGAGTTGACTTCCCTTCAATGAACACAACATCAGCAGCTTCCCCATAGTTTCATGGATAAATGTCCACCGCTCAGATTGTATTTTAAAGAAAGAACAACACACTTTTAGAGAAATATATTGTATGAAAAACAATAGTTCTATCAAGTAATGATAATGTAAAGTAGTTACCTTGGAGAGTTGACCTCCCTTTGTCAAACACACCATCAGCAGCTTTCCCAAAGTTTCATGGATAAATGTCCACTGTTTAGATTTTATTTTAAAGAATGAAAAACACACTTTTAGAGAAAAAATATCTACGAAAAACCATAGTTCTATCAAGTAATAATAATGTAAAGTAGTTACCTTGGAGAGATGACTTCCTTGAGGTGGCGACTTGTCCAGGTTGTACGCCGCCTTCCGCCTGAATGCAGCTGAGGTAGGCCCCAGCACCCCCCTGCAACCCCAAAAGGGACAAGCGGTAGAAAAATGGATGGATGGATGGAGTTGACGTCCCTTCAATAAACACAACAACAGTAGCTTACCCATAGTTTCATGGATGAATGTCCACTGTTTGGATTGTATTTTAAAGAAAGAACAACACACTTTTAGAGAAATATATTGTATGTAAAACAATAGTTCTATCAAGTAAAAATAATGTAAAGTAGTTACCTTGGAGAGTTGACTTCCTTTCGTCAAACACCAACAGCAGCTTCCCTACAGTTTCATGGATAAATGTATGTACCATTTAGATTTTATTTTAAAGATGGAAAAACACACTAACTTACCCATAGTTTCATGGATAAATGTCCACCATTTAGATTTTATTTTAAAGACGGAAATACACACGTTCAGAGAAATTCTATAAAACAACATAGTTCTAACAAGTAGTAATAATGTAAAATAGTTACATTGGAAAATTGAATTCTCTTCGTCCAACACACCTCAGCAGCTTTCCCAAAGTTTCATGGATACATGTTCACTGTTTGGATTTTATTTTAAAGAAGAAAAAACACACTTTTAGATAAGTATATTGTGTGAAAAGCAATATTTCTATCAAGTAATAATAATGTAAAGTAGTTACCTTTGAGAGTTGACTTCCCTTCAATAAACACACCATCTGCAGCTTGCCCATAGTTTCATGGATAAAAGAACAATACACTTTTAGAGAAATATATTGTATGAAAAACAACAGTTCTATCAAGTAATAATAATGTAAAGTAGTTACCTTGAATAATTGACCACCCTTTGTCAAACACACCATCAGCAGCTTTCCCAAAGTTTATGGATAAATGCCCACTGTTTATATTTTATTTTAAAGAAGGAAAAACTAACTTTTAGAGAAATATATCCACGAAAAGCAATATTTCTATCAAGTAATAATAATGCAAAGTAGTTACCTTGAAGAGTTGACTTCCCTTCAATAAACACAACATCAGCAGCTTCCCCATAGTTTCATGGATAAATGTCCACTGTTTTGATTGTATTTTAAAGAAGGAACAACACACTTTTAGAGAAATATATTGTATTAAAAACAATAGTTCTATCAAGTAACGATAATGTAAAGTAGTTACTTTGGAGAGTTGACCTCCCTTTGTCAAACACACCATCAGCAGCTTTCCCAAAGTTTCATGAATAAATGTCCACTGTTTAGATTTTATTTTAAAGAACAAAAAACACATTTTTAGAGAAATATATCTACGAAAAACCATAGTTCTATCAAGTAATAATAATGCAAAGTAGTTACCTTGGAGCGTAGACTTCCCTAAGGTGGCGACTTGTCCAGGTTGTACGCCGCCTTCCGCCTGAATGCAGCTGAGATAGGCTCCAGCATCCCCTGCAACTCCAAAAGGGACAAGCGGTAGAAAAATGGATGGATGGATGGAGTTGACTTCCCTTCAATAAACACAACATCAGTAGCTTACCTATAGTTTCATGGATAAATGTCCACTGTTCAGATTATATTTTAAAGAAGTAACAACACACTTTGAGAAATATATTGTACGTAAAACAATAGTTATATCAAGTAGTAATAATGTAAAGTGGTTACCTTGGAGAGTTGACTTCCTTTGGTCAAACACCAACAGCAGCTTCCCTATAGTTTCATGGGTAAATGTATCCACCATTTAGATTTTATTTTAAAGAAGGAAAAACACACTTTTGTAGAAATATATTCAACAAAAAACCATAGTTCTGTCAAGTAATAATGATGTTAAGTAATTAGTTGACTTCCCTTACAGCTTCTTCTTCGTCAAACACACCTTTAGCAGCTTCCCCATAATTTCATGGATAAATGTCCTCTGTTTAAATTTTATTTTAACATCATTTGTTGGTTATATAGACTAATCATCAATCAATCAATGAAAGTTTATTCATATGACTAAGGTTAATGAAGATGTTGTCCCTTCCAATGTGATACCAATATCGAGTAGCAGGTATTGATGGTACTGTATCAACAGAAATCATAAATACTTGTATCATTTTTATAATATATATATATATATATATATATATATATATATATATATATATATATATATATATATATATATATATATATATATATCAGGAAATTTGATTGAGGGAACCCCTCATGAAACAGTTCTGTAGAGATGAAGTAGTCTTGTGATTTTTCCCACACCTACATATTGCGCTCTACCACGGTATCGAGCACTATTCTCTGGATAATACAATCAAGATATATATATATATATATATATATATATATATATATATATATACATATATATAATCCCGGTGAAGTTGGCACGTTGTGTAAATCGTAAATAAAAATTTAATTTTCATTTTATATTCAATTGAATAGACGGCAAAGACAAGATATTTAATGTTACAACTGGGAAACTATTTTTTTTTTTGCAAATCATCATTAACTTAGATTTTAATGGCATCAACACATTGCAAAAAAGTTGTCACAGGGGCATTTTTACTACTGTGTTTCATGAACTTTCCTTTTAACAACACTCAGTAAACAATTGGGAACTGAGGAAACCATTTTTTTAAGCTTTTCTGGTGGAATTCTTTCCCATTCTTGCTTGATGTACAGCTTAAAGGGGAACATTATCACAATTTCAAAAGGGTTAAAAACAATAAAAATCAGTTCCCAATGGCTTGTTTTATTTTTCTAAGTTTTTTTCAAAATTTTACACCTCCCGGAATACCTCTAAAAAAGACTTTAAAGTTCTTGATTTTCGCTATTTGCGATGCGACTGTCCATTTCCCTGTGACGTCATACATGGCTGCCAATACAAACAACATGGCGGTTACCACAGCAAGATATAGCGACATTAGCTCGGATTCAGACTCGGATTTCAGCGGCTTAAGTGATTCAACAGATTACGCATGTATTGAAACAGATGGTCGGAGTATGGAGGCAGATAGTGAAAATGAAATTGAAAATGAAATTGAAGAAGAAATTGAAGCTATTGAGCGAATAGCTATTGACGCTATTCGGCCATAGCATGGGTGTACCTAATGAAGTGGCCCATAGCATGGCTGCCTTATTAGCATCGCCGGTAAAATGTGCGGACCAAACGATCAGGACTTTCGCATCTTGTGACACTGGAGCAACTTAAATCCGTTGATTGGTAAGTGTTTGTTTCGCATTAAATGTGGGTATCTAGTTTCAAATGTACATACAGCTAGCGTAAATAACATGTTAGCATTGATTAGCATAGCATGTTAGCATCGATTAGCTGGCAGTCATGCCGTGACCAAATATGTCTGATTAGCACATAAGTCAACAACATCAACAAAACTCACCTTTGTGATTTCGTTGACTTAATCGTTGCAAATGCATCTGCAGGTTATCCATACATCTCTGTGCCATGTCTGTCTTAGCATCACCGGTAAAATGTGCAGACACTCTGGCAAATTCAATGGGGGTCTGGCGGCAGATTTCTTGCCAGTGGTGCAACTTGAATCCCTCCCTGTTAGTGTTGTTACACCCTCCGACAACACCGACGAGGCATGATGTCTCCAAGGTTCCAAAAAATAGTTGAAAAAACGAAAAATAACAGAGCTGTGACCCGGTGTTTGTAATGTGAAAATGAAAATTGCGGGTGTATTACCTCGGTGATGTCACGTTCTGACGTCATCGCTAAAAGACCGATAAACAGAAAGGCGTTTAATTTGCCAAAATTCACCCATTTAGAGTTCGGAAATCGGTTAAAAAAATACATGGTCTTTTTTCTGCAACATCAAGGTATATATTGACGCTTGCATAGGTTTGGTGATAATGTTCCCCTTTAAGTTGTTCAACAGTCCGGGGTCTCCATTGTGGTTATTTTAGGCTTCATTATGCACCACACATTTTCAATGGGAGACAGGTCTGGACTACAGGCAGGCCAGTCTAGTACCCGCACCCTTTTACTATTAAGCCATGCTGTTGTAAAACGTGCAGAATGTGGCTTGGCATTGTCTAGCTGAAATAAGCACAGGCGTCCATGATAACGTTGCATGGATGGCAACATATGTTACTCCAAAACCTGTATATACCTTTCAGCATTAATGGTGCCTTCACAGATGTGTAAGTTACCCATGCCTTGGGCACTAATACAACCCCATACCATCACAGATGCTGGCTATACAACTTTGCGCCCTCAACAAATCCGGATGGTCCTTTTCCTCTTTAATCCGGAGGACACGACGTCCACAGTTCCCAAAAACAATTTGAATTATGGACTCGTCAGACCACAGAACACTCTTCCATTTTGCATTAACCCATTTTAGAATGAGCTCGGGCCCAGCGAAGACGGCGGCGTTTCCGGGTGTTGTTGATGAATGGCTTCAGCTTTGCATAGTAGAGTTTTAATTGCATTTACAGATGTAACTTGCATTTACAAATGCAGAGGTGGGTAGTAACGCGCTACATTTACTCCGTTACATCTACTTGAGTAACTTTTGGGATACATTTTACTTCTAAAATTAGTTTTTATGCAACATACTTTTACTTTTACTTGAGTATATTTATAAAGAAGAAACGCTACTTTTACTCCGCTCCATTTATCTACAATCAGCTCGTTACTCGCTACTTTTTTTTTATCGATCTGTTAACGCACGTTTTGTTTGTTTTGATTTTGTCAGACATGCATTCAAAGTAGGAATTACGCATGCCTGTGTTTCACCAATCAAATGCAGTCACTGGTGACGTTGGACCAATCAAACAAAACCAGGCGGTCACGTGACCGTCACACGTCGAAAACGACCTAAAAAGTTGAAAAAATTATTGGGGTGTTACCATTTAGTGGTCAATTATGCTGTACTGTGCAATCTACTAATAAAAGTTTAAATCAATCAATCAAAAGTGTAAAGGAAAAAAGACACTTTTTATTTCAACCGTACTTCCCGTCACAAGCTTAAAGACTGATCGCACAGTTCATGTCTTCACAATAAAAGTGCCGCTCCATCGCGCCTGCACTGACAAAATAAGAGTCTCCGAAAGCCAGCGCAAACAAGCGAGCAAGCTATGGAGTTTGCCGCCAATTTATTTCTTGTAAAGTGTATAAAAACGAATATGGAAGCTGGACAAAAAGGATGCCAAAAACCAACGACTTTCATGTGGTATTAGACAGAAAATAGGAACTTTTTTTCTCCTCCATTTGAAAATGTGGACATTATCAGCACTATACTGTCTGATTCCAATCAATGCAAGTCATCAGAATCAGGTAATACACCAACTTATATTCTTGTCTTCATGAAAGATAGGAATCTATATGTTAAACATGCATGTATATTCATTAAAACACCTTTAACATTTCAACAAAAACGGCAAAATAAAAAACTATAAATGATATACTGTATATATATATATATATATATATATATATAGATATATATAGATATATGATATGTGTGTGTATGTATATATGAGGTAGATCACCTCGACTTGGTCATTTATTAAGTAATTGATTAACGTGGAAAAACTTATTGGGGTGTTACCATTTAGTGGTCAATTGTAGGGAATATGTACTGTACTGTGCAATCTACTAATACAAGTTTCAATCAATCAATCAATCAATCAATCAATCAATCAATAAATGCCTACTGAGCCTATGGTGCTGTTAAGTTATTGTGGCTCAATTTGCCATAATTTTTTGTTATTTTAATGTATTATTATTTAATATATATTATTGTTTCAGTTGCTTAACAGATATTCCTGGCTATGAATTTGCTCATTGCTATTTTTATGTTTTTGTGCATTATCTGTTGCCGTAATTATTAAACGAACAGGTTACTCATCAGTTACTCAGTACTTGAATAGTTTTTTCAAAACATACTTTTTACTTTTACTCAAGTAAATATTTGGATGACTACTCCTTACTTTTACTTGAGTAATAAATCTCTAAAGTAACAGTACTCTTACTTGAGTACAATTTCTGGCTACTCTACCCACCACTGTACAGATGTAGCGACAAACTGTGGTTACTGACGGTGGTTTTCTGAAATTTTCCTGAGCCCATGTGGTGATATCCTTTACACACTGATGTCGCTTTTTGATGCAGTACCGTAGGTTGAAAAGGAAATCATTGTATTCTGTTTTTATTCACGATTTACACAACATGCCAACTTCACTGTGTAGATAAATATATTTACTGCCTCCATGAAACTTTGGGAAAGTTGCTGATGGTGTGTTTGACAAAGGGTGGTCAATTATCCAAGGTAACTACTTTACATTATTATTACTTGATAGAAATGTTGTTTTTCATACAATATATTTCTCTAAAAGTGTATTGTTCTTTCTTTAAAATAATATCAAAACAATAGACATGTATCAATGAAACTATGGGGAAGCTGATGATGGTGTGTTTATTGGGGGGAAGTCAACTCTCCAAGGTAACTACTCTACATTATTATTACTTGATGGAAATATTGCTTTTCGTACAATATATTTCTCTAAAAGTGTGTTTTTTCTTTTTTTAAATAAAATCCAAACAATGAACATGTATCCATGAAACTTTGGGAAAGCTGCTGATGGTGTGTTTGACGAAGAGAATACAATTATCCAATGTAACTATTTTATATTATTACCACTTGTCAGAACTATGTTTTTTTTTATAGAATTTCTCTAAAACTGTGTATTTCCTTCTTTAAAATAAAATCTAAACGGTGGACATTCATCCATGAAACTATGGGTAAGTTTGTGTGTTTGTCCTTAGTTAAAAGTAAGCTACATGGTGATTATTTTCTGGGAGCCGGAATATAAAAATGTAATTTCCAATTCTTTCAATGGGAAATATTAATTTGAGACACAAGTATTGTTCAAAAACACAGAGGAAGAAATTCAAAAAGGTGTTGTTCCTCAGATTGCAGACCATAAACTGTTCATACAATCCACTGGATATGAATGCGACCATCATTTCCGCCTGGAAGCCCAAGTTTGTGAAATGATGCACTTCAGAAGATGATGAGCATGTCACTTTGTGTGTTTTCGTGCAGGGCCAATAAAAAAACACTGTACAAAACTGCATGATGTGAGAAGAAAGAGCAAATAACAAAAGATAATGAAATGAAATAATAATAAAATGCTCAGTGCACCCCCTAAAAGGTTTTATATATGTCCATAAATCACATGTTAGGATGCAGGCAGCATGACATCACCTGCAGTTTGCACAAATCAACTTTAAATTCACTCCCCAACTTTTTAGCACGCTTATCTGCAATCTGCACGACTACCTCGCTTCAAGCGGACTGTTGAACTGACAAAGCTAAATTTATAACTGTCAGTCTGACCTCCATGGACATGAATACTGTACGGGCAATAAAAAGTAATAGAGCCCATTTGTAAAGCACCACATTGTTCATCCGCATATGAATATCACTTAAAGTTATTTTATACTTTGAACTTGTAAGCTCTCCTATGGTGCTGAATGTACTTTTAAATGCTACAGCAGTAAAATGTGTCCCTAATGCTTGTTGATGTTCACCAAAGGCAACCTAAAAGTAACCTGATATTAAAGTGAATGTGGAGAGGCGGAGCCGACGGGCTGACAGCGGGGTAGGACAAACTGTGGTCCTACTCAAGATGGCGGCCAGGAGGCGGAGTATGCAGCGAAACGGAGAGGCGGGGCGCGCCTGGACCAACGCTGCAGCGATCGAAACCAGGTGCGTAATACACACACTTGCTCTCAATCTGTGCATCTCCTCCTGCTGTATAAAAGGGGAGAAGGAGGAGCAATTGTGGCAGAAGGAGTAGGAGTGAAGACAGCCAGACAAACGATCGGACGAGCGAGAACCACCGAGAGCCACGGAGCGACCAAGACCAGCACAGGAAGACGCGGGCGACTGAAACGGAGACCGGCGCGAGCAGCAAAGGAGGCACTGAAAGAGCGACTGACGGACACTGGGAGCGACTTTATTTCAAAATAAAGAGTCAAACCTGTGCGAAGCGATGTCCTCCGTTAATGGTCCATGCAACCCACACGATGGCGGCAGAAAGTCGTTCACAGTGAATTAGCAAGATAATCAAACATTTATACATTAAAATTTAATAATAAAAAAAAAAGTACATAAAAAATATATATTGTACTTGTATTTGTATGTATATATAATATATATGTATTTATATACATACATTTACATATACAAAAATTATACATACTTGTACATACTACATACATACATGTGTACACACATACATATACATGTGTATGGATGTACATGTACAGTTTTGCTCATATGTTTACATACCCCGGGAGAATTTATGATTTGTTGGCCATTCTTCAGAGAACATGAATGATAAGACAAAAAACATTCTTCCACTCATGCTTAATGGTTGTGTGCAGCTATTTATTGGCAAACAACTGTTTACTCTTTTTTTTTAATGAAAAAAGAAAGTACCCAAATGACCTTGATCAAAAGTTTACATACCCTAATGACTTTGATCTGATAACATGCACAGAAGTTGACACAAACGGGTTTAAATGGTTAATCAAGGTTCCAATCCTCACCTGTGACCTGTTTGTTTGTAATTAATATGTGTGTATAAAAGGTCAGTGAGTTTCTGGGCTTCTGACAGACCATTGCATCTTTCATCCGACCTCCTTTAGCCTTACTGCCCCACCCGATCCCTAAGATCAGCCTATCAACTGGTACTGACAGTCCCTGACACAAGGCTGAAGCTTAGAGGTGACAGAGCTTTCACTGCTGCTGCTCCCAAGCTCTGGAATGACCTACCTCTGAGTGTTAGACAAGCCTCCTCTCTTCCTGTTTTTAAATCTCTCTTAAAAACATACTTTTATTCCTTGGCTTTTAACACTGAGTGACATCCATCCTGCAATGGTGCCCCATTATACACCTGCTGTGAACCTGTTTTTAAGTTTTTATGTTTTATTTATTTATTTTTTATCATGTTCTGTTTGTGTTGTGTTGCTTGCTCAGTTCTCCTATTGTCTTTTAACCTGCCCACTGTACAGCACTTTGGCAACCCCTGTGGTAAATTTTAAATGTGCTTTATAAATAAAGTTGATTTGATTTGATTTGATTTGATTTGATTCATCCAGTGCTGAAAAGATGTTTCTGGATTCCGAATGATGGGGAAGGCTAAATAATTTTCAAAGGATCTGCAAGAAAAGGTAATTGAACCACATAAAACAGGAACGGGGTATAAAAAGATATCCAAGGAATTGAGAATGCCAATCAGCAGTGTTCAAACGCTGATTAAGAAGTTGAAAATGAGGGATTCAGTTGGACCAGCAAAGATTTCAGCCACAACTGCCAGGAATATTGTTTGAGATGCAAAGAAAAACTCCACAAATAACTTCAGCTGAAATACAGGACTCTCTGAAAAATTGTGGTGTTGCTGTTTCAAGATGCACAATAAAGAGGCACTTGAAGAAAAATGGGCTGCATGAAGGTGTCTGTTACTACATTATATTTATATACTTGCAGTGTGTATGTTGTACATATTACATATTGTTAGGAAGGTGTCTGTTACCACACTATATATATATATATATATATATATATATATATATATATATATATATATATATATATATATATACTTGCAGTGTGTATATTGTACATACTACACATTGCTATGAAGGTGTCCGTTACTGCATTATATATCAATCAATCAATCAATGTTTATTTATATAGCCCCAAATCACAAATGTCTCAAAGGACTGCACAAATCATTACGACTACAACATCCTCGGAAGAACCCACAAAAGGGCAAGGAAAACTCACACCCAGTGGGCAGGGAGAATTCACATTCAGTGGGACGCCAGCGACAATGCTGACTATGAGAAACCTTGGAGAGGACCTCAGATGTGGGCAACCCCCCCCCCTCTAGGGGACCGAAAGCAATGGATGTCGAGCGGGTCTAACATGATACTGTGAAAGTTCAATCCATAGTGGCTCCAAGACAGCAGTGAGAGTCCCGTCCACAGGAAACCATCTCAAGCGGATCAGCAGCGTAGAGATGTCCCCAACCGATACAGGCGAGCGGTCCATCCTGGGTCCCGACGAGCGGTCCATCCTGGGTCTCGACTCTGGACAGTCAGTACTTCATCCATGGTCATCGGACCGGACCCCCTCCACAAGTGAGGGGGGGACATAGGAGAAAGAAAAGAAGCGGCAGATCAACTGGTCTAAAAAGGAGGTCTATTTAAAGGCTAGAGTATACAGATGAGTTTTAAGATGAGACTTAAATGCTTCTACTGAGGTAGCATCTCGAACTGTTACCGGGAGGGCATTCCAGAGTACTGGAGCCCGAACGGAAAACGCTCTATAGCCCGCAGACTTTTTTTGAGCTCTAGGAATCACTAATAAGCCGGAGTCTTTTGAACGCAGATTTCTTGCCGGGACATACGGTACAATACAATCGGCAAGATAGGCTGGAGCTAGACCGTGTAGTATTTTATACGTAAGTAGTAAAACCTTAAAGTCACATCTTAAGTGCACAGGAAGCCAGTGCAGGTGAGCCAGTACAGGCGTAATATGATCAAACTTTCTTGTTCTTGTCAAAAGTCTAGCAGCCGCATTTTGTACCAACTGTAATCTTTTAATGCTAGACATTGGGAGACCCGAAAATAATACGTTACAGTAATCGAGACGAGACGTAACAAACGCATGGATAATGATCTCGGCGTCTTTAGTGGACAAAATGGAGCGAATTTTAGCGATATTACGGAGATGAAAGAAGGCCGTTTTAGTAACGCTTTTAATGTGTGACTCAAAGGAGAGAGTTGGGTCGAAGATAATACCCAGATTTTTTACAGAGTCACCTTGTTTTATTATTTGGTTGTCAAATGTTAAAGTTGTATTATTAAATAGAGGTCGGTGTCTAGCAGGACCGATAATCAGCATTTCCGTTTTTTTGGCATTAAGTTGCAAAAAGTTAGCGGACATCCATTGTTTAATTTCATTAAGACACGCTTCCAACTGACTACAGTCCGGCGTGTTGGTCAGCTTTAGGGGCATGTAAAGTTGGGTGTCATCAGCATAACAGTGAAAGCTAATACCGTATTTGCGTATGACGTCACCTAGCGGCAGCATGTAGATGCTGAAGAGTACAGGGCCAAGGACCGAACCCTGGGGAACTCCACACGTTACCTTAACATAGTCCGAGGTCACACTGTTATAGGAGACGCACTGCATCCTATCAGTAAGATAAGAGTTAAACCATGACAGGGCTGAGTCTGAAATACCAATTCGTATTTTGATACGCTCTAATAAAATATTATGATCGACGGTATCGAAAGCAGCGCTAAGATCGAGGAGCAGCAACATAGATGACGCATCAGAGTCCATCGTTAGCAATAGATCATTAGTCAGTTTTGCGAGGGCTGTCTCAGTCGAGTGATTTGCCCTGAAACCGGATTGAAAGGTTTCACATAGATTTTTAAACGCTAAGTGCTCATTTAGCTGCTCTGCAACAATTTTTTCGAGGATTTTCGAAATAAAGGGAAGGTGAGACACCGGTCGGTAGTTTACCATGAGGTCTGGATCGAGGTTAGGTCTTTTAAGGAGAGGATGAATAACCGCTTTTTTGAATGCAACGGGAACAGTGCCCGAGGAAAGTGATAAGTTTATAATATTTAGCACTGATGGACCTAATAATACAAAAAGCTCCTTGATAAGTTTCCCAGGAAGTGGGTCAAGTAAACACGTTGTTTGTTTTATTCCATTTACACGTTGTAACAATCCTTCTAATGTTATTTCATCAAAACGAGAGAAACTATTTTGGATATTTGCAGTATCCGCCGTATATACAATCGTATCTGTGTTACTATAACCCCTAATTGCAGTGTGTATATTGTACATATTCCATATTGTTATGAAGGTGTCTGTTACTACATTATATATATATATATATATATATATATATATATATATATATATATATATATATATATATATATATATACATATATGTATACATACATATACTTGCAGTGTGTATATTTATATATATACTAATAATTGCAGTGTGTATAATGTACACATTGTTATGGAAGTGTTTGTTACTACATTGTATACATACTTGGGTACTCATGTACATATTACATATTGTTATAAGGTGTCTGTTACGACATTATATATATACTTGCCGTGTGAATATTGTACATATTACATGTTTTTATGAAGGTGTCTGTTACCACAGTATATATATATGTATATATATATATATATATATATATATATATATATATATATATATACTTGCAGTGTGTATATTGTACATACTACACATTGCTATGAAGGTTTCCGTTACTACATTATATATAAAATTGCAGTGTGTATATTGTACATATTATACATTTCTATGAAGGTGTCCCTTACTACATTATAGATATAATTGCAGTGTGTATATTGTACATACTACACATTGCTATGAAGGTGTCCGTTACTACATTATATATATAATTGCAGTGTGTATTTTGTACATATTACATAATGTCATGAAGGTGTCTGTTACTACATTATATATATAATTGCAGTGTGTATTTTGTACATATTACATAATGTCATGAAGGTGTCTGTTACTACATTATATATATAATTGCAGTGTGTATTTTGTACATATTACATAATGTCATGAAGGTGTCTGTTACTACATTATATATATATACCTGCAGTGTGTTTATAAAAAGTGCAGTTACCCTTCAGAGGAAAAATATTACCTGCATTATTTGCCACCTCCTACTAGCAGTTTTTTACTCTCTAAAGACTGAAGTGCAGAAGTGGATTTTTCAGTCCTTGATGTTTAACTTTGTCGAAACTTTGTCCGGTCGTCTGAAAAGTGCTGGATCAGCTGTTTCGGAGGCAGGAAATGAGCGGGGGGTGGGGCGTAGGGATGGTTTCATGGCACGTTCAGAGAGGCACAGGGTGGCTCGATTAGCGCCGACCCTGATTATTACTTCCCCCGTCAGCCCGGGCTGTCAAATGCTTTGCGGCGGGACTGTAAATAAGCGTGGGAGAGAGCGCGTCCGAGCCCGGACGAAAAGTATCCCTGACAAAGGCCACTGGTGGAGCGAGAGTGCGTAATGAGCACTGGGAGCAATAAACACGGCCGACGTACGACGCACAACCGAGCCCGGGTAATTACACTCTGATGACAAAAAGAGCCGGTCTCGGCAGAACCCGGAGTTATTACCTGAAACACTTATTTAAATAGGGAGGGGGGATGCAATAAGGTCTTAATGGCGGGGAGAATATTAACAGGGTGTGGAGGCGCCCTCAAGGGCAAAGGCAAATTTCATCCAAAATCCAACCGGAGGTGGAGACTTGTCCTGTGTGTGTGTGTGTGTGTGTGTGTGTGTGTGTGTGTGTGTGTGTGTGTGTGTGTGTGTGTGTGTGTGTGTGTGTGTGTGTGTGTGTGTGTGTGTGTGTGTGTGTGTGTGTGTGTGTGTGTGTGCGTGCGGGCGTGCGTGCGTGCGTATTGTGAAACTGTCCACCCGAGACCCAAATAATCATCTTGTGTGTCGCTTTGTAGACATAAAGTAGTGTGAAAGAATGTACTTGTTAATATTGTATGAATCTAGTTTTAATAAGCCTTGCTCTCCACTTCAAATTAAAGGTTTTCACATACTGTACGATGCCATACCTTGACGGAGTGGGCGATACCAGCAAGAGTCGTATGTGTAGTGTCGGATGTTAGTGGACTTATGCTGTCTTTAAATTGAAGGTGGGTGACAATTTGTTCGAGTGGCCACATTAATTCATGAAGTGAAGTAAGTTGAATGATGCGGACTCGTTTGTTACTGGATGCTAACTGATATGCCTTGGAGACTTTGTATGTGTGAGTAATAACCAACCATAATTATTTGATGCTTGTTTATGTTGAGCCTGAGTTCTTGTCCAATGATTATTACCTATGTCTAGCTTGTGTGCTATTGGGTGCTGAGCTGTTGTGTATCTGCGAGCTCCTAGTGGTCCATAACCTAGCACAGGGGTCACCAACCTTTTTGAAACCAAGAGCTATATACTTCTTGAGTACTGATTAATGTGAAGGGCTACCAGTTTGATACACAATTAAATAAATTGCCAGAAATAGCCAATTTGCTCAATTTACCTTTAATACATAAATGTATCTATATAAAAAAATTGGTATTTCTGTCTGTCATTCCGTAGTACATTTTTTTCCTTTTACGGAAGGTTTTTTGTAGAGAATAAATGATGAAAAAAACACTTAATCGAACGATTTAAAAGAGGAAAAAACATTCAAAATTCAACCGAAAAAAATGAAGAGAAAGACCAGATAATTAGAATTTTTTTGACTAAATTAAAAGAAGAAATTATGAAACATCATTAGTAATTTTTCCTGATTAAGATTAATTTGAAAATGTTGATGACATATTTTAAATAGGTTAAAATCCAATCTGCACTTTGTTGGAATATATAACAAATTGGACCAAGCTATATTTCTAACAAAGACAAATCATTATTTCTTCTAGATTTTCCAGGACAAATGTTTTTAAAATAAATTCAAAAGACTTTGAAATAAGATTTAAATTTGATTCTACAGATTTTCTAGATTTGCCAGAATATTTTGGGGGAATTTTAATCATTAGACGTTGGAAGAAATATTTCACAAATATTCTTTGTCGAAAAAACAGAAGCTAAAATGAAGAATTAAATTAAAATGTATGTATTATTCTTTACAATAACAAAAAAAAAATACTTGAACATTGATTTAAATTGTCAGGAAAGAAGAGGAAGGAATTTAAAAGGTAAAAAGGTATATGTGTTTAAAAATCTCTAAAATTGGCTTTTTGAAAGTTATAAGAAGCAAAGTAAAAGAATAAATGAATTTATTTAAACAAGTGAAGACCAAGTCTTTAAAATATTTTCTTGGATTTTCAAATTCTATTTGAGTTTTGTCTCTCTTAGAATTAAAAATGTCAAGCAAAGCGAGACCGGCTTGCTAGTAAATAAATACAATTTCAAAAATAGAGGCAGCTCACTGGTAAGTGCTGCTATTTGAGTTATTTTTAGAACAGGCCAGCGGGCTACTCATCAGGTCCTTACGGGCTACCTGGTGCCCGCGGGCACCGCGTTGGTGACCCCTGACCTAGCATGTTTACCTTTTGTAAATGACTTTAGTAAATTAGAAGCGTTTGGATTTTCACTGGCTGGCCAGCTTTACTCAAATAAACACATTGCGGGAATGCTTGTATCGCAATTGATATCACACACCAGTAAAACACGCTGCAGGACTGCTTATATTGCGTACCATACCGTACTTTGATGTAGTGGCCAAAACCAATGTCGATCCCGACAAGATTTAAGCATGAGTGTTATTTGTAGTGTGGGATATTGGTGGACTTACGCTGTCTTTAAATAGAAGTAGACAATTTGTTCGAGTGTCCTCAATAATTCCTGAAGTGAAATAAGTTGAGGCTTTGTAATCATCGACTACAATTGTTTGATGCTTGTTTATGTTGTGCCTGAGTTCTTGTTCAATGATTATTACCTATGTCTAGCCTGTGTGCTATTGGGCGCTTAGCTGTTGTGTAACTGTGAGTTCCTAGGGGTCCATTGTATAGCATGTTTACCTTGTTTAGATTTTCACTGGCTGGCCAGCTTTGCACAAATAAACACGTTGCAATAATGCTTGTATTGCACGTGCTATAACACACAAATAAACATGCCGCAGGAGTGCTTGTATCGCAACCCATACCATACCTTGACCTACCGGACGATACCAATGTCGATCCCAACACGATTTCAGCACGAGTCGTATTTGTAGTGTGGGATGTTGGTGGATTTACGCTGTTTATAATTTGAAGATTAGATTAGATTAGATAGTACTTTTTTTATTCCTTCAGGAGAGTTCCTTCAGGAAAATTTAAATTTTCAGCACAATCCCATTCAACATCAGACAAACATTGCAGGGAGATAGAACAGGATTGCTGACGGGTCTGCCGGCTTCCAACGCCCCTTACAAAAAAGATGAGATACAGGTAAACAAGTGGATGAATGGGTGCTGACCTGTTGGGTTGCCGCGAGCTTTTATTAGTCGCATGTTTACCTTTTGTAAATGACTTTAGTAAATGAGGACTGCTTGTATCGCACGTGATATCACATGAGTAAACACGCCACAGGACTGCCTGTATCGCACATATCACACACAAGTAAACGTGCTGCAGGACTGCTTGAAAGGCACATGATATCACACATGTAAACACTCTGCAGGACTGCTTGTATCGCACATGATATCACACACAAGTAAACACACCACAGGATTGCTTGTATCGCACATGATATCACACACAAGTAAACACGCTGCTGGACTGCTTGTATTGTACATGATATCACATACAAACAAACACTCTGCGGCACTGCTTGTAACGCACATGATGTCACACACAAGTAAACACACTGCAGGACCGCTGGTAGTGTTCGCACATGATGTCACACACAAGTAAACACTCTGTAAGATTGCTTGTATCGCACATGATATCACACACAAGTAAACACACTGCAGGGCTGCTTGTATCGCACATGATGTCACACACAAGTAAACATGCTGCAGGACCACCTGTCGCGATCACGCATGATGTCACACACAAATTAATGCTCTGCAGGATTTCTTGTATCGCACATGATGTCACACACAAGTAAACACACTGCAGGACTACTTGTATCGCACATGATGGCACACACAAGTAAACACTCTGTAAGATTGCTTATATCGCACATGATATCACACACAAGTAAACACACTGCAGGGCTGCTTGTATCGCACATGATGTCACACACAAGTAAACATGCTGCAGGACCACCTGTCGCGATCACGCATGATGTCACACACAAATTAATGCTCTGCAGGATTTCTTGTATCGCACGTGATGTCACACAAAAGTAAACACACTGCAGGACTACTTGTATCGCACATGATGGCACACACAAGTAAACATGCTGCAGGACCACCTGTCGCGATCACGCATGATGTCACACACAAATTAATGCTCTGCAGGATTTCTTGTATCGCACATGATGTCACACACAAGTAAACACACTGCAGGACTACTTGTATCGCACATGATGGCACACACAAGTAAACATGCTGCAGGACCACCTGTCGCGATCACGCATGATGTCACACACAAATTAATGCTCTGCAGGATTTCTTGTATCGCACATGATGTCACACACAAGTAAAAACGCTTCAGGACTGCTTGTACAACACATGCTGTCACACAAAAGTAAACACTCTGCAGGACCGCTTGTATCGCAGAGTTAATATCAAAAAGTGTACAAGCATGCCGATATTATCCGGTACTTGTTTTTTTGCTGATACCAGGGCGAAAATCCGACGAAAATATCTACTTTAAGAAATGCCTACTTGTGTTCCCAGTACAGTTCTGTTGCTTAAAGTACAAACCCTGTATTCCGTATGAGTTGGGAAATTGTGTTAGATGTAAATATAATCAGAATACAATGATTTACAAATCTTTTTCAACCCATATTCAGTTGAATATGCTACAAAGACAACATATTTGATGTTCAAACTGATAAACAATTTTCTTGCAAATAATCATTAACTTTAGAATTTGATGCCAGCAACACGTGACAAAGAAGTTGGGAAAGGTGGCAATAAATACTGATAAAGTTAAGGAATGCTCATCAAACACTTATATGGAACATCCCACAGGTGTGCAGACTAATTGGTAACAGTTGGGTGCCACGATTGGGTATAAAAGCAGCTTCCATGAAATTCTAAGTAATTCACAAACAAGGATGGGGCGAGGGTCACCACTTTGTAAGCAAATTGTCAAACAGTTTTAGAACAACATTTCTCAACGAGCTATTGCAAGGAATTTAAGGGTTTTACCATCTACGGTCCGTAAAATCATCAAAAATTTCAAAGAATCTGGAGAAATTACTGCACGTAAGAGATGATATTACGGACTTTTGATCCCTCAGGCGGTACTGCATCAAAAACACACATCAGTGTATAAAGGATATCACCACATGGGCTCAGGAACACTTCATAAAACCACTGTCAGTAACTATAGTTGGTCACTACATAGGTAAGTGCAAGTTGAAGCTCTACTATGCAAAGCCAAACCTATTTATCAACAATATCCTGAAACGCTGCCGGCTTGGCTGGGCCCAAGCTCACCTAAGAGGGATTGATGCAAAGAGTAAAGGTAATCTGTGGTCTGACGAGTCCACATTTTAAATTATATTTGGAAACAGAGGACGTGGTCTCCTCCAGCACAAAGAGGAAAATAACCATTCGGATTGTTCTAGGCGCAGAGTTTAAAAGCCAGCCTTTGTGACGGTATGGGGGTGTATTAGTGCCCAAGGCAAGGGTAACTTACACATCTGTGAAGGCACCATTAATGCTGAATGGTCCATACAGGTTTTGGAGCAACATATGTTGTCATCCAAGCAACGTTATTATGGACGCCCCTGCTTATTTCAGCAAGACAAGTGTTACAACAGCTTTTTGTAAAAAAAGAGTGCGGGTACTTTCCTGGCCCGCCTGCAGTCCAGACCTGTCTCCCATCGAAAATGTGTGGCGCATTATGAAGCGTAAAATACGACAGCGGAGACCCCAGACTGTTGAACTACTGAAGCTCTACATAAAACAAGAATGGGAAAGAATTCCACTTTCAAAGCTTCAACAATTAGTTTCCTCAGTTCCCAAACATTTATTGAGTGTTGTTAAGAGAAAAGGTGATGAAACACAGTGGTGAACATGCCCTTTCCCAACTACTTTGGCCTATGTTGCAGCCATGAAATTCCAAGTTAATTATTATTTGCAAAAAAAAAATAAAGCTTTGTAGTGCATTCAATTGAATATGGGTTGAAAAGGTTTTGCAAATCATTGTATTCTGTTTATATTTACATCTAACACAATTTCCCAACTCATATGGAAATGGGGTTTGTACACTGTGATGTCATTATTCCTAGTGTGTGTGCGTGCGTGCGTGCGTGTGTGTGTACGTGTGTGTGTGTGTGCGTGTGTGTATGCGTGCGTGTTTGTGTGTGTGTGTGTGTGTGTGTGTGTGTGTGTGTGTGTGTGTGTGTGTGTGTGTGTGTGTGTGTGTGTGTGTGTGTGTGTGTGTGTGTGTGTGTGTGTGTGTGTGTGGTAATGGAACATAAGTTTTTGATCGGGGGATTAAACTTCCATTGACCTTGACATGGAAGCCACCTAATGGATCAATAAATATTGATGACCAAATCGTCCATCTTTAATGAAATCCCTGTGAAGTGACAACACAAAACTACCTTCAGATGACTGCAACATTTGGCCTCAGTCAATTTATTAATTGCACTTCTTCATTTTTGTTGAACAAAATTGTTTTGATGAGTGACAACAATTTAACTTCTAATCACAAAATAAACATGCTCAGGAAAGTTGGGAGCTCCTCGACTTTCACAGTTTGGCCCTTTCATTAGGTACACCTGCACATGCCAGTGAGAGCCAACACAAAAGTTGTATTGCAGGTGTTCATCCAGCATTTAGTTTATTGGTGTGTGTGTATCAGTATGAAGACAAGGGTAAATGTGACACATATCACACTTCCCATATTTATAAGCCAGCCTCCAAATGGAAGAGGAGGTTCCACGGACAAACGTCGCCGTTTCGGGAGCTGACTCAAGCCTTGAGGAGCCTGGGAGGAGATTGTTGAACCACACAACCAACATGTGAGCATCACATTTTTACTCATGGATTTACTCGCCTTTCTCACTGGCATACTGGTGGGAGTGGAGTTATCAAATTTTATCAGGTCATTAACACTCTTTTTAACCTACTTTATGTGACTGGAGCTCATTTATCAACTAAAACTTGAATTTCCGGTATAAATTACGTGTGATTGTCCAATTTGAGCACACGTCCATGGTGGGTGGAGTGTGTGGGTGTTGGAACGCTTCCAATCGGTTGTGAAATGTGAGATATGGAGAGGATTGTATAATGGCCATTCATTGTCTCAATTAGGGAGTATATATATATATATATATATATATATATATATATATATATATATATATATATATATATATATATAATCATCTATCTACGTCCGTCTATATATATATATATATATATATATACTCCTTAATTGAGACGGACGTAGATAGATTGATGGATAATTGACGGACGGACGAACAGATATAGCTAGATAATTGATAGATAAATGACTGACAGACTGACAGACAGACAGACATAGATAGATGAATGGATATATATATATATATATATATATATATACTTTATCTTGTCCCTTTTGGGGTCTCCGGGGGGGGGGGGGGGGGGGGTTGCTGGAGCCTATATATACATCCGTCCGTCAATTATCCATCTAGGTCTGTCTGTCCCTCCATCCGTCAGTTATCTATGTATGTACGCCCGTCCATCAATTATCAATCATTTATCTTTCTATGTCCCGTCCGTCAATTATCTATTTATGTCCGTCCTTTAATTTTCAATCCATGGCTGTCCGTTTGTCCGTCCGTCAATTATCCATCAATCATCGATTTATGTCTGTCAGTCCGTCAGTCTGTCCGTCATTTATCTATCAATTATCTAGCTATATCTGTTCGTCCGTCCGTCAATTCTCTATTTATATCCGTCCGCCCGTCAATAATCCATCAACCATCTATCTATGTCTGTCAATCGGTCACTCCATCCAACATTTATCTATCAATTGTCTATCTATATCTGTCCGTCGTTCCTTCCTTCAATCATCCATCTATGTCTGTCCGTCTGCCCGTCCATCAATTATCCATCAATCATCTATCTATGTCTGTCTGACCGTCAGTCCATCCGTCATTTATTTATCAATTATCTAGCTATATCTGTTCGTCCGTCCGTAAATTCTATATCTATGTCTGTCCGTCTGTCAATTATCCATCAATAATCTATCTATGTCTGTCTATCATTCAGTCCGTCCGTCATTTATCTATCAATTATCTATCTATATCTGTCCGTCGTTCCGTCTTTCAATTATCTATCCATGTCTGTCCGTCTGTCAATTATCCATCAATCATCTATCTATGTCTGTCTGTCCATCAGTCCGTCCGTCATTTATTATTAGGTCCATCAGTGCTAAATATTATAAACTTATCACTTTCCTCGGGCACTGTTCCCCTAGCATTCAAAAAAGCGGTTATTCATCCTCTCCTTAAAAGACCTAACCTCGATCCTGACCTCATGGTAAACTACCGACCGGTGTCTCACCTTCCCTTCATTTCAAAAATCCTCGAAAAAATTGTTGCGGAGCAGTTAAATGAACACTTAGCGTCTAACAATCTATGTGAAACCTTTCAATCCGGTTTCAGGGCAAATCACTCGACGGAGACAGCCCTCGCAAAAATGACTAATGATCTATTGCTAACGATGGATTCTGATGCGTCATCTATGTTGCTGCTCCTCGATCTTAGCGCTGCTTTCGATACCGTCGATCATAATATTTTATTAGAACGTATCAAAACACGAATCGGTATGTCAGACTTAGCCCTGTCTTGGTTTAACTCTTATCTTACTGATAGGATGCAGTGTGTCTCCCATAACAATGTGACCTCGGACTACGTTAAGGTAACGTGTGGAGTTCCCCAGGGTTCGGTCCTTGGCCCTGCACTCTTCAGCATCTACATGCTGCCGCTAGGTGACATCATACGCAAATACGGTGTTAGCTTTCACTGTTATGCTGATGACACCCAACTCTACATGCCCCTAAAGCTGACCAACACGCCGGATTGTAGTCAGCTGGAGGCGTGTCTTAATGAAATTAAACAATGGATGTCCGCTAACTTTTTGCAACTCAACGCCAAAAAAACGGAAATGCTGATTATCGGTCCTGCTAGACACCGAACTCTATTTAATAATACAACTCTAACATTTGACAACCAAACAATTAAACAAGGCGACACGGTAAAGAATCTGGGTATTATCTTCGACCCAACTCTCTCCTTTGAGGCACACATTAAAAGCGTTACTAAAACGGCCTTCTTTCATCTCCGTAATATCGCTAAAATTCGCTCCATTCTGTCCACTAAAGACGCTGAGATCATTATCCATGCGTTTGTTACGTCTCGCCTCGACTACTGTAACGTATTATTTTCGGGTCTCCCCATGTCTAGCATTAAAAGATTACAGTTGGTACAAAATGCGGCTGCTAGACTTTTGACAAGAACAAGAAAGTTTGATCACATTACGCCTGTACTGGCTCACCTGCACTGGCTTCCTGTGCACTTAAGATGTGACTTTAAGGTTTTACTACTTACGTATAAAATACTACACGGTCTAGCTCCATCCTATCTTGCCGATTGTATTGTACCATATGTCCCGGCAAGAAATCTGCGTTCAAAGGACTCCGGCTTATTAGTGATTCCCAAAGCCCAAAAAAAGTCTGCGGGCTATAGAGCGTTTTCCGTTCGGGCTCCAGTACTCTGGAATGCCCTCCCGGTAACAGTTCGAGATGCCACCTCAGTAGAAGCATTTAAGTCTCACCTTAAAACTCATTTGTATGCTGTAGCCTTTAAATAGACTCCCTTTTTAGACCAGTTGATCTGCTGTTTCTTTTCTTTTTCTTCTATGTCCCACTCTCCCTGTGGAGGGGGTCCGGTCCGATCCGGTGGCCATGTACTGCTTGCCTGTGTATCGCCTGGGGACATCTCTGCGCTGCTGATCCGCCTCCGCTTGGGATGGTTTCCTGGTGGCTCCGCTGTGAACGGGACTCTCTCTGCTGAGTTGGACCCGCTTTGGACTGGACTCTTGCGACTGTGTTGGATCCATTGTGGATTGAACTTTCACAGTATCATGTTAGACCCGCTCGACATCCATTGCTTTCCTCCTCTCTAAGGTTCTCATAGTCATTATTGTCACCGACGTCCCACTGGGTGTGAGTTTTCCTTGCCCTTATGTGGGCCTACCGAGGATGTCGTGGTGGTTTGTGCAGCCCTTTGAGACACTAGTGATTTAGGGCTATATAAGTAAACATTGATTGATTGATTGAATTATCTAGCTATATCTGTTCGTCCGTCCGTCAATTCTCTATCTATGTCTGTCCGCCCGTCAATAATCCATCAACCATTTATCTATGTCTGTCTATCAGTCAGTCCGTCCAACATTTATCCATCAATTATCTATCTATATCTGTCCGTCGTTTCTTCCTTCAATTATCTATCTATGTGTGTCCGTCTGTCCGTCCGTCATTTATTCATCAATCATCTATCTATGTTTCTCTGACCGTCAGTCCATCCGTCATTTATCTATCAATTATCTAGCTATATCTGTTCGTCCATCCGTCAATACAATTATCCATCTATGTCCGTCCGTTTGTCAATTATCCATCAATCATCTATCTATGTCTGTCTATCAGTCAGTCCGGCCGTCATTTATTTATCAATTATCTATCTATATCTCTCCGTCGTTTCCGGCCTTCAATTATCTATCTATGTCTGTCCGTCTGTCAATTATCCATCAATCACCTATCTATGTCTGTCTTTCCAACAGTTTGCCTGTCATTTATCCATCAATTATCAAGCTATAGCTGTCCGTCCGTCCGTCCGTCAATTCTCTTCCTATGTCCGTCCGCCCGCCAATAATCCATCAACCATCTATCTATGTCTGTCTATTGGTCAGTCTGTCCAACATTCATCTATCAATTATCTATCTTTATCTGTCCGTCGTTCCTTCCTTCAATTATCTATCTATGTGTGTCCGTCCGTCCGTCAATTATCCATCAATCATCTATCTATGTCTGTCTGACCGTCAGTCCATCCGTCATTTATTTATCAATTATCTAGCTATATCTGTTCGTCCGTCCGTAAATTCTATATCTATGTCCGTCCGTCCATTTAATTTAATCTATTTTATTTTATTTTGGGCCGGCCC
Source organism: Nerophis ophidion (assembly GCF_033978795.1). Taxonomy (NCBI): domain Eukaryota; kingdom Metazoa; phylum Chordata; class Actinopteri; order Syngnathiformes; family Syngnathidae; genus Nerophis; species Nerophis ophidion. The sequence continues at coordinate 28,749,228 of NC_084617.1, forward strand.
GAGCAGTGGCGCAAGCCCCGCAAGGACCCTATTGAAAGGATTTTATTTTAATTGAATATTCCAGGCCCTGCGATGAGGTGGCGACTTGTCCAGGGTGTACCCTGCCTTCCGCCCGATTGTAGCTGGGATAGGCGCCAGCGCCCCCCGTGACCCCGAAAGGGAATAAGCGGTAGAAAATGGATGGATGGATGGATGGATGAATTATTCCAATTTAATTTATTTTCATTTAATTTCATTTGGTTTTTTTTCTTTCTCATTTAATTTTATTTTATTTTGGCCCAGCCCGAGCAGTGGAGCTAGCGCAACAAGAACCCTGTTGAAATTATTTTATTTTAATTGAATTATTAAAATTGTATTTATTTTCATTAAATTAATATTTTTAATTTAATTTCATTTTTTTTTTTTTTCATTTTATTTTATTTTGACCCGGCCCAAGCATTGGAGCAAGCCCCGCAAGGACCCAATTGATTTAGGTGCTTCATATTTCTGATTGACTAAAAAACATTAAGACTTTGTCACGGTAGGAAACAATGTCGGAGTTGAACTTAAACATACTTAATATCCAATGATATGAATTATATATCCATCATGTTAGTGAAATATGGAAATGCTTTGGGCCCCCGGCCCCTCGCCTACGATGATGTAACCCTGCAGTGATGCAACCTCGCCAATCATTACTAAGCGTTTTTGTCTGTGTGGCGTCTTCACATTTTTACAGGGCATCCGACTAGGTTGGCGTACCTAATGAAGTGCCCAACTAGTTGATGTGAAAGAGAAGAGAAATCTAAGGAAAGGGGTGAGGGGTGTAGCTCTGGGGGGCAGAAGGGATCCAAGAAATGTTTGGAAAAGACAAGAGAGGAGACAAAGGAAAAAGTTCACGCTTCAGTTCCCCCTCCCACTCCCCACCAAAAAAAAAGGGGTGTAAAAGTGGAAAGTCTAATTAGGGATAAGAAACTCAGACTGTCTTCCTCCTTCCTTTTGTTTGCCTCAGCAACTTTTACAGCACGTCTACTTTTCCCCCCTCCTCCTCTTTTTTCTCCCCATTTACTGCAGTGGCAAGCACATTCCAACTCTCGCTGCTCCACGCCTGCAGCCTGGGAGAGTGTTGCACACACACACACACACACACACACACACACACACACACACACACACTTGTATCTTCTGCGTTTTGGGTGGACGTAGACACGTCATGTTGGAAAGTGTTTATGCACCTTTATTTAGGGACGTAGTGGCGCAGTAGAAGAGTGGCCGTGCGCAACCCGAGGGTCCCTGGTTCAATCCCCACCTAATACCAACCTTGTCACGTCCGCTGTATCCTGAGCAAGACACTTCTGATGGGTGCTGGTTAGCGTCTTGCATGGAATGGTGTGAATTGGTAAATGTGGAAGTAGTGTGAAAGCGCTTTGAGTACCTTGAAGGTAGAAAAGTGCTATACAAGTACAACCCATCATTTATTTATTTGAATTGATGTGACCTTGTCATGGTTCACTCACGTCTTCTCTATTGTGAAATGTTATGCTCTCCCCCTCTCTAACCGTACTTACTCCCCTTCCTTCCATACGTGGCGCCAAAGTGAACCCGTGCCTTTTGAGCCGCTCGAGCTTCTCAAATAAACCTAAGAAAGGCGATTTTGTTTCAAGATTCAAGATTGTTTATTGTCATACGCACAGTTAAACAGACAGTTTGCCGGACAATGAAAATCTTACTTTGTTAGTCCACCCTTCAACTAGTCACACGGTACTTAGCTAAAAATAAAAAATAAAAATTAAAATGTATGTACAAGGCACAGTAAGTAACATAACATTATTGCACATTCTGATTGACAGTCAACAGTATAAATATGGAGGTGACCTTGGGTCACAGCAGCAGTTTAGGTGTCTTTAGTGATCAAAGGTGAAAAGTGTCTACAATGATGGTTCAAAGTTCGGGCGTGGTCAAGGTAGCTGTCTTTTGTTCAAAAAGACAAAGTAAAAACGGGGGTGGGGGCGGGGGGCTAGAATTCACAAGTTAGCATTCACAAGCCTGATGGCCTGTGGGTAGAAACTGTTTGTCAGTCTGGTAGACCTGGATTTCAGGCTCCTGTATCGTCTGCCTGATGGTAGGAGGCTGAAGAGACTGCTGGGGGTGTGTACTGTCCTTTAAGATGTTGTGTGCTCTCCTGGTGGCCCTGGTAGAGTACATGTGTAGTGAGTCTTATTCTGTATTGAGTAGTTTTTTAAGTAAGAGACACTCCACCATTCCGTCGTTTCATCCTTTATTGGCCACCTTTGTTGGAAACATGAAACACATACACAGGTTTCTACTTTTCTGGCGGAGTGATACCTCATCAGCAAAAGTCCGATAGAAGAGGAAAAAACAACATTCAAACAAAAAAAAATATAATTTAAATTACATTAACAAAAACGTTTTACCGCAGAAATAATAATAATAATAATACACAAATCCACATATCTTTGTTGGAAACATGAAACACATACACAGGTCTCTACTTTTCTGGCGGAGTGATAACTGCGTAAATACCATGTGTAATTATGACCAAACATTTCAAACATTCGACGCTCTAATCCTTAACAAAATTGTGCATAAAAAAATACTTAAAACAACACATCACTTATACCTACAACATTATTATTTCAACTTTTAAAATATTATGAAAGTTTAGAAATAATATTTACACAAGAAACACAGAGCAATGAAGAACTATTACCTCATCATCAAAAGTCCGATAGAGGAAGTAAAAATCCGGAAAAAAACGCAGAGTCACTTCCTGCACCGGACATCCGGTTCTTCAAAATAAAACCAATACTTCAAAATAAAACATAACACCCTGTCTCGTTCATAATATAGCGCAACAACATCACACTATTACACATGTCCTGTAGTGAGGGAAGGCTGCTCCTGATATGTACTGAGCAGTTTTAATCACTCGCTGGAGTGCCTTCCTGTCCTTAGCAGTGCAGTTTCCATACCAGACCGTGATTGAGCTGGTAAGGACACGCTCAACCGTACTTCTATAGAAGTTGCTGAGAATTTTGGGTGGCATACCAAATTTTCTCAGCCTTCTTAGGAAGTAAAGTCGCTGCTGGGCTTTCTTTATTGTCTGTTGGGTGTTGTGATCCCAGGTGAGGTCCTCGCTGATGTGGGTCCCAAGGAATTTAATGGTCTTCACCCTGTCCACCTTTGCCCCCCCTATGTACAAAGGTGTGTACTGTGCACTCCTTCTCCGTAGGTCAATAATCATCTCCTTGGTATTGTCTGTGTTCAAGGAGAGATTATTATCCTTGTTTGATGACTTGATTAGAAAATTTCCAATACGCCACAAACGCTGCAGGGGCCGGAGAACTTTCAAGACGGCGTCACGTAAAAGTCGATTTCTGAAAACAACACCTGCATTTTCTAATCGGCTCAATGGTTTCAAATGATCAATTCAATTTTAGAAAATCATTAAAAGTACAAAAGATCCTACATTGATATCTTAATTGAACATGTTTTAATTGATTGAAATTAGCCCTTAATTATCTTTTTGAATGTTGTATTTTATTTGTGGTGGTCTCTTCTCTCCGGGTTCCTCGGACCACTAATCACCGACATGACAGCTCCTTTTCAGGGTTTGAACACTGTTTTATTCTCCACTACAATGTCTCTAATGTGCTTTTCAGCAATTGTCTTTGTCTGTCTCGCTCTCACTCGTGCTCTACCTCCAACCACTCTCTCCTCCCCGGCTGCTGCCTTTTAACAGAGCGACAGGTGATTAGATAAGCAGGCCCAAGTGGGCCATCCACCCACCTGTCGCTGATCTCGAAGCCGGTCCTGGCACACCCCGCTTCGCTGCAGGTCCGCAGGCCACGCCCCCCACACATTATCATATTGTTTATTATTATTATTATTGACTATTATTTTTAATAATCTATATGTATTTTCTTTTATTTCCTTGACACGTTTTGTTAAAGTCATAATTTGATCAATCTGATGTGTAAAATTGTGAAAATGCTGAAAAAAGATAAATAAATAAAAACAAAAAAGAAAAAAATTATTAAAAAAAAAAAAAGACAAGAGAAAGCTCTCCGAGCTGCTACCTTACCGTGGTAGAGGAGTTTGCGTGTCCCAATGATCCTAGGAGCTATGTTGTCTGGGGACTTTCATGCCCCCTGGTAGGGTCTCCGAAGACAAACAGGTCCTAGGTGAGTGATCAGACAAAGAGCAGCTCAAAGACTTCTATGGAGTTACAACAAAATGAACTCAGATTTCCCTTGCCCGGACGCGGGTCACCGGGGCCCCGCTCTGGAGCCAGGCCCGGAGTTGGGGCACGATGGCGAGCGCCTGGTGGCCGGGCCTGTCCCCATGGGGCCCGGCCGGGCACAGCCCGAAGAGGCAACGTGTGTCATCCCTCCAATGGGCTCACCACTCATAGGAGGGGCCATAAAGGTCGGGTGCATTGTGAGCTGGGCGGCAGCCGAAGGCAGGGCACTTGGCGGTCCGATCCTCGGCTACAGAAGCTAGCTCTTGGGACGTGGAACTTCACGTCACTGGGGGGGAAGGAGCCTGAGCAAGTCCGTGAGGTGGAGAAGTTCCGGCTGGATATAGTCGGACACACCTCGACGCACAGCAAGGGCTCTGGAACCAGTTCTCTCGAGAGGGACTGGACCCTCTTCCACCCTTGCGTTGCCGGCAGTGAGAGGCGACGGGCTGGGGTGGCAATTCTCGTTGCCTCCCGGCTCAAAGCCGGCACGTTGGAGTTCAACCCAGTGGACGATAGGGTAGCTTCCCTTCGCCTTCGGGTGGGGGGACGGGTCCTGACTGTTGTTTGTGCTTACGCACCAAACAGCAATTCAGAATACCCACCCTTTTTGGGTACATTCGAGGGAGTACTGGAAAGTGCTCCCCCGGGTGATTCCCTTGTTCTACTGGGGGACTTCAACACTCATGTCGGCAACGACAGTGAAACCTGGAGAGGCGTGATTTGGAAGAATGGTCGCCCGGATCTAAACCCGAGTGGTGTTTTGTTATTGGACTTTTGTGCTTGTCACGGATTGTCCATAACAAACACCATGTTCAAACATAAGGGTGTCCATATGTGCACTTGGCACCAGGACACCCTAGGCCGCAGTTTCATGATCGACTTTTTAGTTGTGTCATCGGATTTGCGGCAACATGTTCTGGACACTCGGGTGAAGAGAGGGGCGGAGCTTTCTAACGATCACCACCTGGGGGTGAGTTGGCTGCGATGGTGGGGGAGGATGCCGGACAGACCTGGCAGGCCCAAGCGCATTGTGAGGGTCTGCTGGGAACGTCTGGCAGAGTCTCCTGTCAGAGAGAGTTTCAATTCACACCTCCGGGAGAACTTTGAACATGTCACGAGGGAGTTGCGGGGCATTGAGTCCGAGTGGACCATGTTCCGAACCTCTATTGTCGAGGCGGCTGATTGGAGCTGTGGCCGCAAGGTTGTTGGTACCTGTCGTGGCAGTAATCCCAGAACCCGTTGGTGGACACCAGCATTGAGGGATGCCGTCAAGCTGAAGAAGGAGTCCTATCGGGTCCTTTTGGCTCATAGGACTCCGGAGGCAGTGGACGGGTACCGACGGGCCAAGCGGTGTGCAGCTTTAACGGTCACGGAGGCAAAAACTCGGACATGGGAAGAGTTCGGGGAAGCCATAGAAAACGACTACCGGACGGCTTCGAAGCGATTCTGGACCACCATCTGCTGCCTCATGAAGGGGAAGCAGTGCACTATCAACACTGTGTATGGTGCGGAATGTGTTCTGCTGACTTCGACTGCGGATGTTGTGGATCGGTGGAGGGAATACTTCGAAGACCTACTCAATCCCACCAACACGTCTTCCTTTGAGGAAGCGGTGCCTGGGGAATCTGTGGTGGGCTCTCCTATTTCTGGGGCTGAGGTTGCTGAGGTAGTTAAAAAGCTCCTCGGGGGAAAGGCCCCGGGGGTGGATGAGATCCGCCCGGAGTTCCTTAAGGCTCTTGATGCTGTGGGGCGGTCTTGGTTGACAAGACTCTCTAGCATCGCATGGACATCGGGGGCGGTACCTCTGGATTGGTAGACCGGGGTGGTGGTCCCTCTCTTTAAGAAGGGGGACCGGAGGATTTGTTCCAACAATCGTGGGATCACACTCCTCAGCCTTCCCGGTAAGGTTTATTCAAGTGTACTGGAGAGGAGGCTACGCCGGATAGTCGAACCTCGGATTCAGGAGGAACAGTGTGGTTTTCGTCCTGGTCGTGGAACTGTGGACCAGCTCTATACTCTCGGCAGGGTTCTTGAGGGTGCATGGGAGTTTGCCCAACCAGTCTACATGTGCTTTGTGGACTTGGAGAAGGCTTTCGACCGTGTCCCTCGGGAAGTCCTGTGGGTAGTGCTCAGAGAGTATGGGTACAGGACTGTCTTATTGTGGCAGTCCGCTCTCTGTATGATCAGTGTCAGAGCTTGGTCCGCATTAATGGCAGTAAGTCGGACACGTTTCCAGTGAGGGTTGGACTCCGCCAAGGCTGTCCTTTGTCACCGATTCTGTTCATAACTTTTATGGACAGAATTTCTAGGCGCAGCCAAGGCGTTGAGGGGATCCGGTTTGGTGGCCATGGGATTAGATCTCTTCTTTTTGCAGATGATGTGGTCCTGATGGCTTCATCCGGCCGGAATCTTCAGCTCTCACTGGATCGGTTCGCAGCAGAGTGGGAAGCGACCGGAATGAGAATCAGCACCTCCAAGTCCGAGTCCATGGTTCTCGCCCGGAAAAGGGTGGAGTGCCATCTCCGGGTTGGGGAGAAGACCCTGCCCCAAGTGGAGGAGTTTAAGTACCTAGGAGTCTTGTTCACGAGTGGGGGAAGAGTGGATCATGAGATCGACAGGCGGATCGGTGCGGCGTCTTCAGTAATGCGGACGTTGTATCGATCCGTTGTGGTGAAGAAGGAGCTGAGCCGGTAGGCAAAGCTCTCAATTTACCGGTCGATCTACGTTCCCATCCTCACCTATGGTCATGAGCTTTGGGTCATGACCAAAAGGATAAGATGAGGTGGTTCGGGCATCTGGTCAGGATGCCACCCGAACGCCTCCTTAGGGAGGTGTTTAGGGCACGTCCAGCTGGTAGGAGGCCACGGGGAAGACCCAGGTCACGTTGGGAAGACTAGGTCTCCCGGCTGGCCTGGCAACGCCCCGGGATCCCCAGGGAAGAGCTAGACGAAGTGGCTGGAGAGAGGGAAGTCTGGGCTTTCCTGCTTAGGCTGCTGCCCCCGCGACCTCAGATAAGCGTAAGATGATGGATGGATGGATGGAAAAAGAAAAACATTTTAGGGGAAAAAAAAGGAAAAAAATTGATCAAAAGAAAAATATAAACAGAAAAAAAACATAAAAAAAATGCAAAAAATATTAAAATTAAAAACAAATTAATAAAACGATATAAATACAAAAATGTAATAACAAAGAAAATAAAAAAATAAAATAAAAGAAAAGAAAAATTATGAAAATTAAAAATAACTTGGCAGACCCATCAGCGATCCTATTTCTGTCTCGCGGTAATGTTTGTCTGCTCTTGAATAGGATTGTGCTGAAAATCTCAATTTCCCCTTGGGGATTATTAAAATACTTCTGATTTTGATTCTGATTCTATTACTGAAAGTGCCTTGAATTGTATGTACATTGTGGATATATTTTCGTCATTTAATTAAAAAAAAATGCCATGTTCTCTCCCCTGTCTCTGCAAATGTGTTTGTTTCCGCAGAGGGATGAGAGAAGCGGGAGCGGCGCAGGCATGAAGGAGAGAATTAGGGAGAGCAAAGAGGGTAAAAAAAAACAAAAAACGCCTGAGTGAGAAAGGGGACAAGCGCTGAGGAATGAAGAAAGGAAGGGAGGAAGGAAGGAAGGAGATGAGATGTAGAGATCCCAGAATGGCTCAGCTAGAACACTATTAGTATTCACAACCTGAAACATCTCATTCTCCCATCGCCTCTGCTATCTTGCTCATCACATTTCATCCAACACGTTGTGAAGAGCGCGCAAACACACACGCACACGCACACGCACACGCACACACACACGCACACACAAACACACACACTCATATTTTCAGGAAATACAACCGCCTTGATCTCCAAAGTTGATTATGTTCGCGGATTTCACGGCATCTAAAAGAGAACTGCAATTTTTGGGGGGACTTTTGTTTATCATTCACAATCTTTATGTAAGACATGAACACTTTTGTTTTTTTTAATGCATTCTAACTCGTAAATGAAGGCACGCAAAAGTCAACTAGCAGTGGAATCAATAGGAGTCGCTCAAATCCGCCTGTAAAATGCTCTAAAAAAAAACAAAACATCAATGTTTCATATATTAATGACATAAGTATATATGTAATGTAGCAACATTCATAATCACATGTAATAAATACATAATGTAAGTATATATGTAATGTAGTAACATTCATAATAACATGTAATATTTACATATTTTCATCATACTGTAAATATATATGTATTGTAATAACATTCAAAATATGTGATATTTGCATATTCTCATCATACTATAAGTATATATGTAATGTAATAATATTCATAATAACATGTAATATTTGCATATTTCCATCATACTTGATGTATATATACTATATTGTAGTAATATTCATAACAACATGTGCTATTTACATAGTTTCATCTTACTGTAAGTACATATATAATGTAGTAATATTCATAAAAGCATAATTTTAAAATCCACCATTCTTTTGTTGTCCCCTTTTATTTAGAAAAGTATTGAAAAGTACTGAAAAGTGTCAGAATACATTTTGGTATCAGGACAACACTATACTGTAAGTATATATGTAATGTAGTAACATTTATAATAACATGTGCTATTTATATATTTTCATCATACTGTATTTATATATGTAATGTAGTAATATCCATAATAACATGTAATATATACATGATTTAAGTATATATGTAATGTCGTAACATTCATGATTACATGGGATATTTACATATTTTGATAATTTTAAGCATATGGAATTGCATATATTTCATCGACGCATCACAACGTTCACTTTTCCCTTCAACAACAAGAACACTACTAATCATGGCAGACTTGATGAGAGACACCCAAGACTACTTTAAGACAAATGATGATCCAAAAACTTCTATTTTTGAACTTGAATATAAGGAGAATGAACTACAAGTTTTAGAAGCTGTGTGCGAAACAGATTCAGCTTTAGTCAAACAATAAGCATCATGTAGCATGATTGGTAAGTGTTAAACAAGATATACAAACATAATACAACAATCACTTACTGTACAAAGTCTGCTCTCAATGGATAAAGAAGTAATCATAATCCCGACAAAGGTTTAAAAAAGAGCGTCTTTTTGTGTCTTTCTCGCCATCTCCGGGTCTAAGTTGGATGTCAAAATTGACCAACTTGTAGGTTCATGTCCACAACCTTCTACTATCCAGGTGAGAGGCATAATTTATCATTTAGAATGAACTTTCACCAACTCAGAAGCATTGCAGCAGCTCAATATGTTAATATAGCAGCGTAAGCTAGTTAGCTCTCTGCCATCACGGTACTGTTAAAAGTAGTTTGTCTGCATTAGCACTTATGATAACAAAATTGCTAATACGTGTTTAATATTCAGATCACGACATGTAAACGGAGTATTGTTGAATGTGTTTTTAAGAAGGCTTTATGGGCGGAATAGAGTACCCCTACTAGCGCATGTTGTTAGCCACCTGTTGCTTGCCATAATTTACGACCATGAAAACGAAACATATGTCTTCTTGTCTTACATAAGAATTGCGAATGATAGGCAAAATTCCAAAAGAAAAGTATACTGTTCCCCTTTAAAAGTCCAAGTCAACATAGCTAAATATATATTTTGGCGTACCACAGAGATCAATACTGGGACCAAAATTGTTCATTCTTTATATAAAGGACTTAAAGTCAGTATTATTTGCATATGACATAAACTGTGCCTTGTTCAGGAGAGAAAATGCAGAAATTAATACAAATAATCCACTAATTCATCCATCCTCGCTTTGACAAAAAAAAAATAGTATATATATATATATATATATATATATATAAAATATTGGACCAAAAATATATTTATATTCTCTACTGCTGTGCTACATATCTGAGTAATTGTGCAGAAATATGGGGAAATAATTACTAAAGTACGCTTTTTTGATTAACGGTGTTACAAAAAAGATAATTTAGATTAATACATAATGTTGTAGAAAAAAAAAACAATAATAATAAAAAAAAAATTTTGGATTCATATTTTTTTTGTTTTATTTTCTTGCTCAAATTTCACATTTAAAAAACTTGGGTCCTAAACAAAAAAACACACCAACATGTAACGGAACAAACCCAAACAGTAAAGCTCACCATAACATCATTTTAAGACTCACACGTGGTGATCGCGACAAAGAGACATAAAATATTCAGCACCACGGAGAGCGACATTGTCATTTTGAAGTCCATCAAGCGGCTATAATGTAATGACAACAAACCAAGAGAACAACAAAAACAATGTTAAAGTGAGAAATTGCGTGTGGATGCTAAAAATTCCCAAGCCGAACATAAAAGCTAACGTTAGCATACTAACAGCTAGAATGTGTCAATTACCAAGTTATGACTGTGAGGCGTGTGCATGCAAAATAAGCTAAAAAAAAGAAAAAAAAAAGTTAAGTTGGGTTAAAATTGCTCAGCGGCCCACATATTCACATACAAACATCATTTCAATATGAACTTGATGTACAATAGTTCTACTCACCACTATCTGAAGGCCATACCACAAGTCTTGAGCTCCACCAACTCGTCCACGATGCTCTCTATGTCCATTTTCTCAGGCTCCTCTGCGCTCCTCAAGTCGACTACAACATGAAGAAAGTGACGGGAAGAGTAAAAAATCAACTGATTCAACGAGGCAAAAATACTAACAGCAAAACTTAGCCCAAACTCAATAAATACGTCTTCAAATACCAGACTTGATGTTTTCACATGACTTTGGCTGGAAAAACACTACACATTAATACGCTGTTATCAATTTATATGATCATAATTCATGTTCGGCCAGCAGAGACCCAGCAGGCACAAGACGTTGATTATACATACATGTCCTTTAAAATTGACTTTAAAACAACATTGCAAAATTGTTTTATTTGTAAATTGAGACAACGTTGTTGTCTAACGTTGGATCCACGACGTTGGTTGGGAAAATGACAAAAATTCACAACCTTACATTGATTAAACATTGTCAAAAAACATAGTGTTTCAATCTTGTATTTGTGTGGTAGATTATTGGTTAAGAAATGACCACATTTCAATGGTCAAATTATTGTCAAAACAAGATATTGAATAAACGTAGTCAAAAATCATGTTGTTTCAACGTTGTACTTGTGTTGTAGAATATTGTTTGGAAAATTACCAAATTTCAATGGTCAAATAAACGTCAGAACACAACATTGCTTAAATGTCATCAAACAGCATGTTGTTTCAACGTTGTATTTGTGTGGTGGAATATTGGTTGGGAATTGACCTAAATTCAATGATCAATTTATCGTCACAACCTGGTATTGATTAAATGTTATCAAAAACCATGTTGTTTCAAAGTTGTATTTGTGTTGTAGAATATTGGTTAAGAAATGAACACATTTCAATAGTCAAATCAACGTCAGAAACTGACATTGATTAAAGGTCGTCAAAAAACATGTCGTTTCTACGTTGTATTATTGTTGTAGATATTGGTTGGGAAATTACCTAAATTCAATGGTCAAATCAACGCCACAACCCAACATTGATCAAACATCATCAAAAATCCTGTTCTTTCAATAATTTAGAATATTGGTTGGGGAAATGACCAAATTTTAAGGGCCAATCAATGTCACAACACGACATTGATTAATTGTGGTAAAACAAAAGCATGTTGTTTCAACATTGTATTAGTGTTGTAAATATTGGTTGGGAAATGACCAAAATTCAATTGTCAAATCAACTTCACAACCTGACATTGATCAAAAGTTGTCAAAAAGCATGTTGTTTCAATGTTGTGTTTGTGTTGTAGAATATTGGTTAAGAAATGACCAAATTTCAATAGTCAAATCAACGTCAGAACCTGACATTGATTAAAGGTCGTCAAAAAGCATGTTGTTTCAACATTGCATTAGTGTTGTAAACATTGGTTGGGAAATTACCAAAATTGAATGGTCAAATCAACGTCACAACCTGACATTGATTGAAAATTGTCAAAAAGCATGTTGTTTCAACGTTGTATTAGTTTTGTAGATATTGGTTGGGAAATGACCAAAATTCAATGGTCAAATCAACGTCATAACCCAACATTGATCAAACATGGTCAAAAATCCTGTTCTTTCAATGTTTTAGAATATTGGTTGGGCAAATGACCAAATTTCAAAGGTTAAATCAATATCACAACACGACATTGATTAATAGTTGTCAAAAAGACTGTTGTTTCAACGTTGTATTTGTGTTGTAGAATTTGGTTGATAAATGACCAAATTTCAATGGTCAAATCTACGTCAAAACCCAACATTGATTAAACGTTGTCAAAAAGCATGTTGTTTCAACATTGTATTAGTGTTGTAAATATTGGTTGGGAAATTACCAAAATTCAATGCTCAAATCAACATCAGAACCCAACATTGATTAAACGTCAAAATGTATGTTGTTTCAATGTTATATTGAGTTGCTCAACGTCAGGACCTAATTCAAAAAGTTATCAACGTTGTTTCAATGTTTTGTGCCTGCTGTGCAAGGCCTTGCTGGCCCTGACAACACACCACTAATCAAACGAATCCTTACAGCCCTAACTAAGTTACACACACCGACCCCTACACCTTTTTTTTCTCTTATTACGGCCCCCAGTGTCAAAACAATCGCCAAACTGTGGAATATAAGCTACATTCAATATTGGCTGATGTTAGCAAGCCAAATGGTGATGATTATCTAACAACACACAAAACTAAGGTGTGTGCGATAAGCAGGGGCAACCTTTCAACGGGAGATAATGCTTAAAACACTTTGGAAAGTTAGCGCCCCCGAGACATCCGCGTTGCAAACAGTGCTTTGTTTTTCTCTAAGCAAAGATCTCACACCTTGGACAAAAACACACTCAGTGGAATGAAATGCATAAACAAATACAAGAGTGTAGGTTATAAAAGTGCTTAATTATTTGGTGCAGTGTTTTTTATATTCAAGAAATAATATCAACAGTCGCCTTATTGGCCTTCCCTCAGAGAACCAGTGTGTCTTTTCTTGCTTTATTTTTTACATCTGTATATATATATATATGTATATATATATATACACAGTATGTATATATACAGTATGTATATATATATATATATATATATATATATACAGTATGTATATATATATATACAGTATGTATATATATATATATATACAGTATGTATATATATATATATACAGTATGTATATATATATACAGTATGTATATATATATATATATATATATATATATATATATATAAATATATATATATAAATATATATATATATACACACACAGTGGGGCAAAAAGTATTTAGTCAGCCACCGATTGTGCAAGTTTTCCCACTTAAAATGATGACAGAGGTCTGTAATTTTCATCATAGGTACACTTGAACTGTGAGAGACAGAATAAGAAAGAAAAATGTCCAGGAATTCACATTGTAGGAATTTTAAAGAATGTATTTGTAAATTATGGTGGAAAATCAGTATTTGGTCACTTCAAACAAGGAAGATCTCTGGCTCTCACAGACCTGTTACTTCTTTAAGAAGCTCTTCTCCTCCACTCGTTACCTGTATTAATAAAACCTGTTTGAACTCGTTATCTGTATAAAAGACACCTGTCCACGGCCTCAAACAGTCAGACTCCAAACTCCACTATGGCCAAGACCAAAGAGCTGTCGAAGGACACCAGGAAAATAATTGTAGACCTGCACCAGACTGGGAAAGGTGAATCTACAATAGGCAAGCAGCCTGGTGTGAAAAAAATCAACTGTGGGAGCAATTATCAGAAAATGGAAGACATACAAGACCACTGATAATCTCCCTCGATCTGGGGCTCCACGCAAGATCTCATCCCGTGGGGTCAAAATGATCATGAGAACGGTGAGCAAAATTCCCGAACCCCACGGGGGGACCTGGTGAATGACCTGCAGAGAGCTGGGACCAAAGTAACAAAGGTTACCATCAGTAACACACTACGCCGACAGGGAATCAAATCCTGCAGTAACAGACGTGTCCCCCTCCTTAGGACAGCGCATGTCCAGGCCTGTCTGAAGTTTGCCAGATAGCACATGGATGATACAGCAGAGGATTGGGAGAATGTCATGTGGTCAGATGAAACCAAAATAGAACTTTTTGGTATGAACTCAACTCGACGTGTTTGGAGGAAGAATAATACTGAGTTGCATCCCAAGAACACCATACCTACAGAGAAGCATGGGGGTGGAAACATTATGCTTTGGGGCTGTTTTTCTGCTAAGGGGACAGGACGACTGATCCGTGTTAAGGAAAGAATGAATGGGGCCATGTATCGGGAGATTTCGAGCCAAAATCTCCTTCCATCAGTGAGAGCTTTGAAGATGAAACGTGGCTGGGTCTTCCAGCATGACAATGATCCCAAACACACCGTAAGAAGCTTTTGAAAGTCCTGGAGTGGCCTAGCCAGTCTCTAGACCTCAACCCCATTGGAAAATCTGTGGAGGGAGTTTAAAGTCTGTGTTGTTCGGCGACAGCCCCAAAACATCACTGCTTTCGAGAAGATCTGCATAGAGGAATGGGCCAAAATACCAGCTACTGTGTGTGCAAACCTGGTAAAGACCTATAGTAATAGTGTGACCTCTGTTATTGCCAACAAAGGTTATATTATAAAGTAGTGAGTTGAATTTTCGTTATTGACCAAATACTTATTTTCCACCATAATTTACAAATTAAATTCTTAAAAATTTCTGCAATGTAAATTCCTGGATTTGTTTTTCACATTCTGTCTTTCACAGCTGAAGTGTACCTATGATGAAAATTATAGACACAATATGAAGGTCCTGAGTAGTCTTTTCTGTGTGGAGTTTGCATGTCCTCCCCGTGACTGCGTGGGTTCCCTCCGGGTACTCCGGCTTCCTCCCACTTCCAAAGACATGTACCTGGGGATAGGTTGGTTGGCAACACTAAATTGGCCCTAGTGTGTGAATGTGAGTGTGAATGTTGTCTGTCTATCTGTGTTGGCCCTGCGATGGGGTGGCGACTTGGCCAGGGTGTACGCGCCTTCCGCCCGATTGTAGCTGAGATAGGCACCAGCGACCCCCTGCGACCCCAAAGGGAATAAGCGGTAGAAAATGATGGATGGATGAATGGATATAATATATATATATATATATATATATATATATAGATATATAAATATATATATGTGTGTATATATCATAGGCATCTGTCCGTCAGTAGTGACGATGGGTTTCGCCTTGGTGGAGTTCATTCTTTCTTGAGTCAATGATTCCTCCCACCGTCGCAGCTGGCGCTCCCAGCTTTCGTGTTGTTTCCTCCTTTTTGGGGGGAGGCTGGAGTGACCTCTCCGTGGCGCAAGCTTGGGCAGAAAGTATGGAGATCTTGGCTTTCCTAGATATCAAGATCCCCCTCTCGGCCGTGTCGATGTGGTCCAGAGGAAAGCAAGGCAATACATCTGGCATCGGCTTGGCTGCAGGACCCATAGATGGGACAGCGGTTGGCGGATGCCAGGGTGTGTCCACACACCAGTGGGCCTGCATACCTCGCCTCTGGGGCCCACTGCTGCTCCGAGATCCCCCACAGTTTAGCCTGGGACCGCGAGGTCCCAGTTACCGTGTGTGGCCGCGAGGAGGTAGTGTAGGAGTCTTGGTGGTGAAGAGGCTGTGTACCGGCAAGAGGAGGCTTACGCGTTCTGCTCCTCTTTTCACCCCCCGTAAGGAGGGTTAGCCGGTGGCAGTAGCTGAAAGCAATCAGTAGCAGGCAGAAGCAGCATGCAACATGCAAAGTGCAACATGTGCTAACTACAAGCACTTCTACGCAGTGCTACTGCACTAACGCATCACACACACCCTGTTTTACAAACAACACATATTTATATACACATATATAGATTTTTTTATTTATCCAGGAAATAAATTATTATAATGAATTATTTTTTATTTTTTTTTGTAATCGATTTCTGATTTTTCTGAATAGATCAAAAATCTATATATTTTTTGGACATCTGTAATTTTCTGGTCCAATTTTTGGGTAAATTTTGGGCCAGTTCCCTGAAGTTTATTATTTATTTATGTATCATTTGTTTATTTATTTATTCATTTCATAGAGAAAAGATAACACAGGTACCGAGAAACAGACATGTTTTCCTCTACCACCCAAAAAAATAAAAAATAGAATAGTTAAAAAAAAACATTTTTAAAAATAAAAGTTAAAAAAATTAATAGTTAAAATAAAAGTCCATCCATCCATCCATCTTCTTCCGCTTATCCGAGGTCGGGTCACGGGGTAAGCAGCCTAAGCAGGGAAGCCCAGACTTTCCTCTTCCCAGCCACTTTGTCCAGCTCAGTTTCCCCAATGTGTCCTGGGTCTTCCCCGTGGCCTCCTAATGGTCGGACGTGCCCGAAACACCTCCCGACGGAGGCTTTTGGGTGGCATCCTGCCCAGATGCCCGAACCATCTCATCTGGCTCCTCTCCATGTGGAGGAGCAGCGGCTTTACTTTGAGGTCCTCCCGGATGGCAGAGCTTCTCACCCTATCTCTAAGGGAGAGCCCTGCCGTCCGGCAGAGAAACTCATTTTGGCCGCTTGTACCCGTGATCTTATCCTTTCGGTCATAACCCAAAGCTCATGATCATAGGTGAGGATGGGAACGTGGATTGACCGGTAAATTGAGAGCTTTGCTTTCTGGCTTAGCTCCGTCTTCACCACAACAGATCGATACAGCGTCCGCAATACTGAAGACACCGCACCGATCCACCTGTCGATCTCACGATCCACTCTTCCCTCACTCGTGAACAAGACTCTGAGGTACTTGAACTCCTCCACTTGGGGAAGGGTCTCCTCCCCAACCCGGAGATGGCATTCCACCCTTTCCCGGGCGAGAACCATGGACTCAGACTTGGAGGTGCTGATTCCCATCCCAGTCGCTTCACACTCGGTTGCGAACCGATCCAGTGAGAGCTGAAGATCCTGGCCCGATGAAACCATCAGGACCACATCATCATCATTCCTGAAGGAACTCTCCTGAAGGAATCAATAAAGTACTATCTATCTATCTATCTATCTGCAAAAAGCATAGACCTAATCCTGCAGCCACCAAACCGGATCCCCTCAACGGCTTGACTGTGCCTAGAAATTCTGTCCATAAAAGTTATGAACAGAATCGGTGAAAAAGGGCAGCCTTGGCGCAGTCCAACCCCCACTGGAAATGTGTCCGACTTACTGCCGGCAATGCGGACCAAGCTCTGACACTGATCGTACAGGGAGTGGACCGCCACAATCAGACAGTCCGATACCCCATACTCTTTGAGCACTCCCCACCCCACAAGACTTCCTGAGGGACACGGTCGAATGCCTTCTCCAAGTCCACAAAGCACATAGAGACTGGTTGGGCAAACCAGGACCCTGCTGAGAGTATAGAACTGGTCCACAGTTCCACAACCAGGACGAAAACTACACTGTTCCTCCTGAATCCGAGGTTCAACTATCCGGCGTAGCCTCCTCTCCAGTACACCTGAATAGTACACCTTACCCAGAAGGCTGAAGAGTGTGATCCCACGATAGTTGGAACACACCCTCCGGTTCCCCTTCTTAAAGAAAGGAACAACCACCCCGGTCTGCCAATCCAGAGGTACCACCCCCGATGTCCACGCGATGCTGCAGAGTCTTGTCAACCAAGACAGCCCCACAGCATCCAGAGCCTTGAGAAACTCCGGGCGGATCTCATCCACCCCCGGGGTCTTGCCACTGAGGAGCTTTTTAACTACCTCAGCAACCTCAGCCCCAGAAATAGGAGAGCCCACCACAGATTCCCCAGGCACCACTTCCTCATAGGAAGACGTGTTGGTGGGATTGAGAAAGTCTTCAAAGTATTCCCTCCACCGATCCACAACATCCGCAGTGGAAGTCAGCAAAACACCATCCCCACCATACGCGGTGTTGACAGTGCACTGCTTCCCCCTCCTGAGGCGGCAGATAGTGGTCCAGAATCGCTTCGAAGACGTCCGGAAGTCCTTTTCCATGGCTTCCCATGGAAAAAACTGATTTGAATTGTGCCCTATAGTCCGGAAAATAAGGCATGTGTGTATATATATATATATATATATATATATATATATATATATATATATATATATATATATATATATATATATGTATATGGGGCTTCACGGTAGAAGAGGGGTTAGTGCGTCTGCCTCACAATACGAAGGTCCTGAGTAGTCAGGGTTCAATCCCAGGCTCGGGATCTTTCTGTGTGGAGTTTGCATGTTCTCCCCGTGAATGCGTGAGTTTCCTTCCGGGTACTCCGGCTTCCTCCCACTTCCAAAGACATGCACCTGGGGATAGGTTGATTGGCAACACTAAATTGGCCCTAATGTGTGAATGTGAGTGTGAATGTTATCCGTCTATTTGTGTTGGCCCTGCGATGAGGTGACGACTTGTCCAGGGAGTACACCACCTTTCGCCCGATTGTAGCTGACATAGCTACAATCGGAGAATAAGCGGTAGAAATGGATGGAGATATAGATATATATATATATATATATATATATATATATATATATATATATATATATATATATATGTCTTGCCCATGGGATCAGGTTTTGTTTTTTTCATGTTGGGTTTTAATTTTTGGACACTCAGTTCCTGTTCCTGGACTTCCTTGTTTTCTTTGTAACCATGCCAACTCATTAGTTTTCACCTTGTCTTCATGTCACGCCCCTGTCTTAATGTATCACACCTGTTTGCACTTATCATGTTAATTATTAGGTGGTTAGCCTGGCGACTTTACTTATACACACACCTCCTTCATGCCATGCCATACTGTTTATCCCCTCCTGCTCATGCCAAGTAAGAAAGGCATATAGGCGTTGCCGGTACTCTACTAAAAATGCGAAAGAGGGCTTGGGTTGTGGAGGGCAGACAGCTGGACCATAAAGTTGTCAGCAAGTGCGTCCACTGCAGGAAGGCCAAAGCTTGAATCTGTCAACAGGTAATGGGTGACCTGCCAGTGGAGAGAACAAGACCTGCTGCACCATTCCAGTTCATGTCAGTTGACCTGTTTGGACCTTACCTAGTGAAGGACGATGTCAAAAGAAGAGTATCCATGAAGGTCTGGGGGGTCATCTTCTGCTGCATGGCGAGCCAGGCGCAACACATAGACATGGTCAACAGCATGTCCGCAGAGGGCTTACTAATGGCCTACCAGAGAATCACTGCAATCAGAGGCCACCCCCACAAGGTTTGGTCAGATCCTGGGACCAACTTCATTGGTGCAAAGTCATTGTTGGAGGATTTGTATGCCTTCCTGGAGAGCCTAGACAGAGCAAGCCTGGAGGAGTGTAAAGCGACGAATGGGACCACCTGGACAT